>NC_050101.1:109078826-109385408 GCF_902167145.1 Zea mays | reverse complement strand
TTCGACGGTGTAACACCCTGAATTTGAGGGTATAAAATTTCTTCTCTAAATGCCAACCAAATTCAGGTGTTACCTCTTGTCTCTCTCTCTTTTCCTTTTGATTAAAAGTAAGTGAATTAGGCGAGGGTTTAATTATTTATTTTGTCAAAACTTATGTGAGTCATGAAATGTTGCATCATGCTGAGCCTAAATTATTCTTTTGTTTGATGCACATGTTTGAATTGGTTTGAATTTGAAATTTGGTTTGAGTTTGATTTGAAAACCATAAAGAAATTAAAATAGAAAAGACATTAGAAATTTCAAAAAAAAAAAAGGAAAGAAGCTCGAACCTCCTCCCTCCTTGGCCTTTCGGCCCATCCAGCCAATTAACCGCCCGCATCCGCTGACAAGCGGGCCCCACCTATCGGCGCCACGCCCTGCTCGCCCTCTCCCTCTCTTCTTAGTGGGACCACCCCGTCAGCACCGCGCCCTGCTCGCCCGCGCGTTCCCTCGCTGACTCGCGACCCCTATTGTCAGACCCATCCCCTCCCCTGCAACTGTCGCGCCCGCGCCCATGGCGTGCGCCCATGCGGTCAAAGCGCGCCCACGTCCCCACGACCTCTCCATGTCACCCGAGTGCTAGGTGAAGACCCCGAACACTCCCTCAGCTCGCCCCTGCCTCACATTCGCTCTTTCCCTGCCCTCGCACTCACCCAGCCGCAGCGCCGCCCCCCGCTGTTGCTTCACCTTTCTGCTGTCGCCGCTGGACTTCTGCCAGCGCTTTGGCCATGGTGAGCTTTGCCTGAGCTTGGCGCACCGGGAACCCATGGTGGTTTCCCCTTTCCTCAAATCCTCTACCCGATCTGCGCTCCACCTCTCCCCTGCGCAGGTTGGAGCTCGCCGCCGTCATGATTCTTCAACGTCCGGCCAACCAGAGCCCCATCGCGCCGTGCCAAGCTGCCCGAAGCACCGTATCTGGGTAAGTGACATTCCTGTGTCCCTCTTTTGCGCCAATTCTGCTATACGTGGGGGATTTTGGCCGTCGAAGTTGCCCCTCGCCGGGCCAGCATCTTCATGGCGTTCACCACTGCAACCCCTCCTGAGCCTGAACTTAGGCCTAGAGCACCCCACCCTCTCCCTGGAGCCTATGCCGACCGCAGAGCGCCGGTTTAACCCTCACCGCGACGGGTATTGCTCGCCAGAGTAACCTTGGATTCGCCCGAGGGTCCCCCTCCACCGTCTGCCGTCTTAGTCCTATTCTCGGCACCCAGACCTTGCCATAGTGCTTGCCGAGTCCTCCCCAACCTCTTGGCTACCCAGACCAACCCCTAGTGTCCTAGAAGCCCCGGTCTGCCTCGCCTCCGGCGACTGCGCTGCTGTGTCTGCTGAGAGCGCCACCCCTAGCTGACCAGAGGAGACTAAACCCCTCGTGCCGAATCCGAACCGCCCGGTCTTGATCTGACGACCTGAAGTCTGGATAACGGTTCGCGTGGTTTGGAACCAGAGCCATCGATCTACAATCCAGTGGCCAACGCGCCCGGTCCTCTTCATACTGCTGACCCATGGGCCCTGTGTGTCAGTGCCTCAACCCACCCGAGCCCACCTGTCAAGAGCCTGCGCCCCGCATCGCTATTCTAATCTAGACCTTTGCTCGGAGATCGGACGGCTAGCGCAACCATGTACCCCTTCGCGTGGCAGTTTTGCTAAAGAGACCCTCGCTTTTTAGAAATCAACCCGCTGTCCCTGGTTTTCACGTGTAGGCCTCTGTAATCTTACGGATTGAACCCTAGACTTCTATTTATTCACAAATTTAGGCCTATTTTTGTATTTTAAACTTCAAAACTTGTTTATTTCATATCTTTTGCATATGAACTTCAAATTGAGTGATTCAAATTGCAAAATGTTCATAGGATTATTCTCTGTCCAAATAAATTATGATCATTCACTGTCTGTACATGTTAATTTTATGCCTAGACTATAGGTTAGTATATGTAATAGTTTGTTTACTAAATAAGAAAATAAAAAGGAAAACCCTAATGGTAATTAGATGTTTAACCTTGTGAGATTAATAATATGTAATGTATGAATTTATCCCTGGTATAATTTTGTGTCTCACTAAAATTAGTGGAATTAAAATTATGCAATCCATGGAGATAGATAATATTTAGGGAATCCACAAACCACTAGTGTGCCAGTTCACTCTAGCACCTAAGTTGACCTTTTGTGTTTACATTGCTCTGTCAAAATTGTGTTCACATTGGTTGTATATGTTTGGTGTATTGTTCATTTGTCTTTATCCAATTGCATTGAATGCATGATCGCTTTGTTTAGACACTGAGCAGCTCGTGGTTCCTTAGTGTGTTGCTGAAGATCTTCCTGAGCAACAACCTGGTGAAGGCAAGAGTCCTCCGACCTACTATGTCCTACTTACTTTATAGTTCACCGTCCCGCATTACATTATTTAAACCTAAGGATTAACTAGTCTGTATTTACCTTATCCTTGTTTACCTTTTTGGGTTTCTAAGCTTTATGCTATTGCTTTAACTTAATCAATGACATGATGTGAATCTTTATGATACAATGATGTTATCTTGATGATGATCTTGTGATACTTTAGGGGACTCAGGCTATTTCCTGAGTACCTCTCCGTAAGGACCTGTTCATTGAGTGACCACCTGGGATAACAGTACAACCATGAGTGTGGAATGGGACACCCTTAGCTGATTAATTAGAGGAACTTGAGGTGTAGTTGGCTTCGCCGTAGGGCGTCTATGGGGTCCAGGCAGAACACTTGCTCTGCCGAGGCTGGTTGCCGAGGTTCTTTCGATTTGGTTTTGTTAGTCACCCTTCCTGTGGGGAGAATTATTGTGTTTATCAAACTAGAGAAACCTAACGGGGCGGCTATGACCTCTTGGGAATCTTTGTAAAGGCTACGTAGTGTATCCCTAGCCATTCACCTCGGTTGTGAAGATCGAGTTTGTACAACCTAGGCTGGAAAGGGATCATGACTCGTGGGTAAAGTGTGCAACCTCTACAGAGTGTTAGAAACTGGTATATCAGTCGTGCTCACAGTTAAGAGCAGTCTTGGGATACTTTTGATTAGAAGAACTTTGGATACTTTTATGATTATGGTTAATGATGATAAATATAACTTTGATCTCTGGTATTTCCTCTTGGAGGGAGTACTTTTAGGTAATAACTGGGTTTATTGCTAAAACATGGCTTTACTACTAGGTAATAAATATCTGACCAACTAAAAGCAATTTCTTAACCTTAACTCCACATACAGCTAGTCCACATTAGCCAAACGGGACATTTGCTGAGTATGTTGATGTGTACTCACCCTTGCTTTGAAAACCACCCCACCCAAGGTTGTCGCCACTATATTCAGTGCTCAGGAGGAGATGCAGCAACATGGAGGACTTTGATGAGTTCCAGGACTGCGATGAGTTCTAGTTATGTTAGTGGTGAACCTCCAGTCAGCTGCCTATGATGGCTTTATCTGCTACACTCACTTTTCCGCACTTTGATAATAGTAATGACAATGTTATGTTAATGACTCCGTGGATGTCTTGGACATCTTGATGTAATAAAGTACTATTTCCACTATTTACTTTGAGCAATGTGTGATGATGTCCAATTATGTAATCGCTATGTAAGTGAGTTTCTGATCCTGGCACATACATGGTTCGCATTCTGTTTACCTTCCAAAACCGGGTGACAGACGACCTCCTAGGTGGCCGTCAGATAGAACGTTATATCCGACGGCCTAAGGCAGCCGTCGGACATAAGATCCTACGTTCGACGGCTGTTAGACGGACCGTTAGACATAAGGTTATTTTTCGATGGCTATCAGATAAGCCGTCGGACATAACCTTATGTCCGACGGTCGCCTAGGAGGCTGTCGGACATAAGGGATTTAAACCCCGTCAACGCCCCGCCCGCATCGTTTCAGTTCCATTCTTCAAGGAACACACAAGCCGAGGCCGCCGCCACCCACCAGCCGCCGCCGAGCACCTCCCCAGCCTGCGCCGGCGCCCGCCCTGCCCCCAACGCTGCCCGAGCCCATGGACACCTTTGTCACCGTCCTCGATGCCGCCGGAGCCGCTCCGATGCAGCCCACGCCTGCCTCAGCCTCTGCCCCCGTCCCCAACGCCGTCGGCGCCTGCCTCGACCCCCACCGGCGCTCGCTTCACTGGCTCTACGCCCAGCTAAGTGGGTAATTTTGTAACTTTTAGTATAATTTTGTATATGCATATAGATTGTTTGCTATTAGTTATGTTTAGTTTGTTATGTCCGACAACCTAAGTTTATTATGTAATTATATTAGCTTGTTTTAGTTTATTTAGTGGTGCCTATATAATTTAAACTTTTAATTTCCGATGTGTAATTATTATGCCCTCGAAAATAAGATCATTTTATATGATTTAGGGTCCCGTGAAATGATTTTTCAATGTAATATTGTATTAGTGTGGTTTATTAGTAATCATAAGTAATTAAGTTAACGTCTCGTATCTAGTATGGAGGAGGATCGTCGATGGATGTATGAAGGTTGGAAGAAAAAAGGTGCTTTATCAAGTGAGTGGGTTGCCAAGACTGACGCGTTTCTTGACCATGCTTTTGCTCGGTTGGAGACTGGAATCGATGTTAGGTGCCCTTGTAGCAAGTGTCGGAACATTTATTTCCTTGACAGGGACTATGTCGATAGATCTTTGTAAGAACGGTTATATGCCAGGCTATGAGGTGTGGGTGCACCACAGTGAGGACCCACCTCATCGTATTGTATCGTAAGTTCAGTCACATGAAGAGGGGGCTATGATAGGATGGAAGAGATGCTTGACAATGTACGCCTTGAGCTTCTACCCGTCGATTTGGAGAACCCCGGTCAACCCTCCGATTATGAGGATCCTCCTATGCCTGAGGTTCAGAAGTTTTTCGAGCTCCTTAAAGCTACCGAAGAGCCGTTGCACGAGCACACGAAAGTGACCGTCCTTGTGTTCGTGACTCGACTTATGACTATTAAGTCTAAGTTTGCATTCTCAAACAACTGCTACAAGGAGCTTCTGAACTTGATCAGTGATGTACTTCCGAAGAATCACAAGATGCCAAAGGACATGTATGAGTCCAAGAAGTTGCTATCTGGTCTCGGTATGGACTACGAAAAAATCGATGTCTATGACAATAACTATATGATTTTCTGGAAGGAGACCATGAGTGAGAAGAAGTTTATAGTATGTGGTGAGCGTAGATTCATAGAGGTTGAAAACGATGATGGCTTGACCGTGACGACCGAGATAGCACGTAAGCAGATTCATTACATGCCTCTTATAACTCGGTTGAAACGTTTGTTCATCTCCAAGAATACAACCAGACACATGAGGTGGCACAAAGAAGGGGTACGCTAGAATCCAGATGTCATGGCGCACCCAGCTGATATAGATGCATGGAAGGTACTAGATGCCTTTGATTCCAGCTTTGCTGTTGAAGTGCGAAATGTCCGCTTCCGTTTGGCAATAGATGGTTTCTCACCTTTCAATCTAACTGCGCCATACTACTCATGTTGGCTCATATTTGCTGTTCCATACAACCTTCTGCCAGCTCTTTGCATGAAATATGAATTTATTTTCTTATGTCTTGTAATACCTGGTCGGGATCATCCTAGAACAAAGATCGATGTGATGATGAGACCCCTGATTGAAGAATTGAAAATTTTGTGGGAAGGAGTCGAGGCGTACGATTGTTACAAGAAATAGAAGTTCAACCTGAGAGCTGCGTTTTTATGGTCTATTCACGATTTTATGGCTTATGGTATCTTTGCTGGATGGAGTTGTCATGGGATTCTCACATTTCCGATATGCGCTGAAGACACTTTATGCTTCCGACTGAAGTTTGGTGGAAAGATATGTTACTTCGATTGCCATTGATGTTTTTTTCTAGAGGATCACCCATTCAGGTTCGATAGGAATGCTTTTAAACAAGTTTTTGCATCTCATATCATATTTTACTGATTCTTGTTTTAGGTACATGTTAATGCATCTATTTGCTTGATCGAAAAACATTTCATGTAGGTGTCTGTGCCTTGGATGGCCACCCTATCATACGGTTATCGGGCCTTGTGCAGGTGGTGGGCTTCCCTTGAGTTTCATGCCATTTTTGAAAGGAACATGGGAAACCGTGGTACTGAGTCGTTCCACAACTACGACGGTGATGGACATGTACACTTGGCTAAGCGAATGGTATGTCACATTATGTTGTAACTTTGAATTACATAGAAATGTGTCATTCTAACTTGTATGTACAGGAAGTCAAATCCGCCCGTACGCCTACGAATGTGGAGGTGTATATGCAAGGGCATAAGGGTTCTGATCCACAGAATCCTGATGTTTTATGCAGTCAGACAACCATCGACCGTCTAGTGTGTTTTTGGTACTCTATTATGTGTTTGTGCATCAACTTGGTAATGAACATATATTTGGTATGTTTGCCTCTAGCCTTTGTATGGGCAGGAGATGGTTCAGCGCCATGGGCAGGACCACGATTGGAGGAACCAGCCAATCGACCCTCAGGCAGCATATGCTAGTGCAGGAGGACAAGCCCATGGACAATGAGAGTATTTGATTTGGATTTCAAAATTGTTCTCATATGCTTGTGATTGAACTGAGTCCATGGTTTACTCTACTAAGTGCATGGTTCACTCTTGTAGGTTGGGTATTTTTGATTCCACGATTGATTCTAGGGAGCTGAGACATCATGGACGACAGTCCACATCCTCGTCTTCGCAGTCGTCCCGTTCTCGATCATCCGCCCAAGAGATAGAGATTGCAGTGTTGCGTCAGCATGCAGAGTATCATGAATCAATTTTGAGGGAAACAAATGGAGTATCAGAGGCAACAAGCTGAGTACCAAAAGAAGAAGGACGAGTATTATTCAAACCTCTAGGCCCATAATCAAGCTCTACTCTCGGTAAGTTGAAGTAACATTTTGTTCGTAACAACTAAAAACACATGATGTGTACCTTATTTTCTCAACAATGGCTTGCATCTAATTTGTAGCAACTAGCACAACAAGCGGGCGTCTCGATGCCGACATATGGGATGCCGCCTCTGGACTTTGCACTGCCTGCCAATGTTGTTGCCTCCACCCCGCCTTAATTCCATATGGTATGTACACATATATGTGTGTGACATGTTCATAGTTGTCTTATGTGTTAAAATGAAAAACTTAGTGGTTAATATTTCATGTGGGTGTGTTATAGGGATTTCAGACACCTTCCGCTTCAGTTGCCGCACCTAGAGATGTGTCTGGTCAAGACGACACATCAAATTATTAGGTGAACAACCTTTTCAACACCTAGAGTCCAGCCGGAGGAAGTGGCTATAACTTGAACCAACCAGGTGACGGATATGAGTGATAGTTCATCAAATGTGTTTGATTTGGAACTATGTCAATGTTCATGTCAAGGACTATGTGTCGAACTATGTCAGTGTTTAATTTGGAACTATATGTTGATGTAAAAGACTTGTTGCAACTATTTGGAACTATATGTTTGTGAATGTGAGGTGATGTTTGTGAATGTGAATACTTATGTGAATTGATGTTTGTGAATGTATGTGAATATGTGGTGTAACACCCCTGGTGTTACTGTTACTAAAACTTGAGCATAACATCATCAGCATTAGCATTTCATGTGTTTGATACACCTAGAAT
Organism: Zea mays; assembly: GCF_902167145.1. Classification (NCBI taxonomy): domain Eukaryota; kingdom Viridiplantae; phylum Streptophyta; class Magnoliopsida; order Poales; family Poaceae; genus Zea; species Zea mays. Next base: position 109,377,722 of record NC_050101.1, on the reverse strand, counting down.
GCATTCACTAGGCTGAAGTTTCAAACAAGTTGTATTGATATGGCATTTTGCAAATAAAACCCTGGAGTAGGGTACTTAACCCTAAATGGGGTTTAGAAGGGTAAAACAAAATCCAAAAAGAGAAAATCCTAAAGCTTAAGTGAAATAGTCATAAAATGTTACTAAGAAGGGACCTAAATTACATTCACACCCCTGAAATACCAAAAACCCTAAAAAGGACCCTAGAAAACCCTAAACCTAAACCCTAGGGGGCTAAGTGCAAAATCAGTGCACTTTTGGACTAAAGTACAAAAACTATGAAAGTAAGGTATCTTAAGTCATATGGTTCACAATCATGAAGATTTGCAAGCTAAACCCTGAATTTTGGACCTATTTGCAAAAAGAACCTATTTGAGTTCTAAACCTAAGTCTGAAATTCAGTGACATTGGCTCAACTTTGGAGCTCTATATCTTCCAAATTATTGAGAATTTGCCATAGGTCACCACATCAATTTTGTAGATCTATCAAAGGTGAACAACTTTGTTTAAGGGATTAAACATTTTTGTTATGAAGAATTTGGAGATAATTAAACCCAAAGTCAGGCTGTTTGATGTCTAAATTTCAGACTAACAATACAACTGCAAGAACTTTGGGCACGAATTCTGGCATGATCGAGCAAGAATTTGCCTAGGGTTGCTATACCAAGATTATAGCTGGATCCTAGAGCTATAACTTTGCTAAAGACTGTCGATCATGTTATTACATAAAATTAAGAGAAAATTTGCCCTAAACTTTGGCTGTCAGGTGCACTAAATGAGGAATGGCCATGGTATAGTACTGAAGAAGATCGACTGCCAGTCGTTCATCGTCGATGACCTCTCCACCGCGATTCGTGCCACCGCCGTCTCGATTCGTGCTCGGGGAGGAATGGATAACACCGGGGACGGGTAAAAAGATCTGGGCGGGATGGATTGCGATTGCTAGCTGGTTCGACCATCCTGTCCACTTGCCGCGCAGCCGACCGAGTTTATCCTCACTGGAGCTCGCCGTTTCACTCAACCGTGCCACGCCGCAAAGCATTCTCCACGTCGTAGGGATCATGGAGGATAGTCAGTTACCCCTCCTGCACCGTTTTCTCCTAGCTCGCCACGATACGCAGAGCACGGTGAAATATCCAAGTCACCGTGAGCTGATCTCCAACCCAAATTCACTGGCCGCTGCTCACGATCACTATAAATTGAGTGCACCCGCGGCTCCATAGGGTAATCACGCATCTATTGCACCAATCCTTGCCCCGGATTATCCACCAGGGACCGAGAATTGCTCACTTCCCCCAATCACGGTTTCCGCCACCGTAAAACGCACCTCGCTGTGGCCAGCCACTTCCAGGTTTGTTCATGCTCTCTGCTGCCTTGTTTCAGCATTAGTGTGCTTCCTTGATGCTCCTCAACCAACCCAATTATACTGAGTCCCCCTTAATTACCGGGAACGCGATACCCATTCGAGTGTCCGCGCTGTTTCCATGGACCGATCGATTCAATGTCCCATTGATGAAATTGTTTGAGGGGAAACCCTCGTTAGGTCTTGGATTTGATCTCTGCCAAAGTAGAACGCTAGTCATCACGTGAATCATCCGATACATGCTCGCCAGAGTTCGTCCCTACGTGGTTCGCCGTCGTGGACTTCGAAATGAGAAAGGATATAAGCACGGGGGTGTTCTTGTAGATGCCGGTGAGACATGTGAATAGCGCTAACGACCACCACTCTAATTTTGAACCGGTAAGGGCGTTTTTGCAAAGTCATCGCGGGCACGCGTGCGTGCGGGCGAATTCGCTCGCTGCTGGGCCGCTTCGGCTGAAATGAGCCCAACACTGTTTAAGCTTTTCTCTTTTCTTTTTCTGTGAAACTTTAGAAATCTATAGAAAATTGTAGAAAAATGGTAAAAATGTCAAACCAATTTTGCTAAATTCCTAATTTTCATAGAATTTAATAAAAATAGTTTCATGATTTTTAGGTCAAATAGAGAATTTTGGAGCATTTAAAATAGCCTAAAACATTATTTCTGGATTTTTAGAAAATAGATAATAACTCCAAAAAATCCCCAAACTTTTTAGATGATCTTTATACATTATTTAGAAGCCTTGGGCAGAGTTTGGTATGATTTGGACCTTGTTTGATACTTAGGACCCAAAACCCTACCCCTGCCCTTTGAATTCCTTTATTAACTCCGGAAACCCTAGGTTCTCGGAGAACCATGAAGGAAAATTAGATTCAAGACTTTAGAAAATAAACTTTTACTATCTTTGCACTCTCATGAGCATTACATGGGCATTCATTATTATGTATGGTTATATTTAGAAAACAAGGAAGAAGTTGAAGTAGAAGAAGAAAAGACTTCGCCACCACCACCCGAGGAACATTAGGCAGGCAACTGCTTTTATTTTGATATCTGTGGATCCGAGCCTGATTCACCTGTAAACCAAGGCAAGCCCCGGTGCATTTGCCACCTCCTTGATTCTTTTAAAATCTTTCTCACTCGCTTGATGCATTAGGTGATAGGAGTTGAATGCTAAAACAATTCCTGCATTACCTTCCTTGAATTTGATTACCTTCCTTTGAATCCCTATTTTTACAAACGGTTTTTACTATGCTTAGTCTTGCTTTAGCAAAAAAAAAAATGTTTTGTTTTTACAAAAGATGATGTGGCAAAGTGGGAGGGATGTTTTTGAAAATAAAACTTGATGGTGAGTCCATCATGGCCATGATGGGTTCAGCATCGGAAAAGATGTACCTCTGTCAGGTACCAAACTTTGGGATTTGAAATGATTAAGCTGAGACCGGGCGGGTGACTTACACGAGAAGAGAGTCTCGGTGTAGTGTCTTCGTCTGAGTCGATTAAGGACCGTGTCGATGTAGTCCTGCTGACCGAGGACCCTTTAATTGGTCACATGCCTCGTCATGGGTAAGCTTTGCCTCGGGCAGACTAATACCAGAATAAGATACCATGCAATGGGAGTGGAGAGATGGCGAGAGTAGCGTGTACCCTACGTGGCAAGAGGCTGGATGGTGGTGTATCTGTGCTCTCAGTTGGCGTGACCCTGATCTGGTCTTAAGAACCCCGGTGGCGGGTTGACATATGCAAGGGTTAAGTGCTACATATGTCGTGTGATCGGAGATCCTCAGCTGAGTATAATCGATTCGGATCTCCGTACCTTCGCGGTTATGAAGACTTGGTCACTGACCTATACGTAGAACTCCAGTAAAGATGAAGGGTTGTTAAGAAATTGGCTAGTGTAGGTCAAGTGATTGAACTAGGGTAGAAAGAACTCTAGTTACAGGTAATTAAACTTAACTTGACAAATAAAACTGGATTTTTAAGGATCCACTGTTAGTAAGCATTTCTGCAAACAAAGTCATTGATTATTGAGAAACCTTACCTTGACTCCCTTATAACCAGCATACCCTTGAGAGTCTTTTTTAGTCGGGTAAGTCTTGCTGAGTAATTCCATACTCAGTGTTTTATTCCCTATTATTTTTAGGTGAGGAAGCAACAAACTTTTGTTGTTTCTGTTCCAAGGTGGTCTCAAAAGAAGAATACCAAGAGTAAAGCTGCGGGAGGAAAGGATCCTCCATAAAAACTTTTGTGTAAAACTTATCGGGAGGGGTTTTTGCCTCCCTTGGCTTGTAATAATAATACTCTGCACTCGTATGTTATATTCTGGTCTGTAAATATTAATCTTTGTCTTACTTTTAAATAAAGGTAAGTTAATGTAATGGCTTTCGCACTTTCGTAACTCCGATGCTTGTAATGTCTGCGTGACGGGTAAAACGCTCTTGGGAAAGGTAAGAAAAGTAGATACCGAACTTGTCAAGTGATTCAGGGTCACCTGTAGGGTTGTCTGAGGTCCGTTGGACAAGGACAACTATAGGTGGGCCTAATGACTTGGGAGGTTCCGTAACATGTGGTTGTATATGAAATCTGTGGTTTTGTTTGTAAATGTCAGAAATGTACAAAAATATAATTTTTTGCAACTGCTGAAATTCATTATGTCTGATGGCTTAACACAAGCCATCGGACATAATACTTCATTATGTCTGAAGGCTAACATAGGCCGTCGGCTAATATAGGCCACCAGACATAAGTGATGGACGACCGTTAACTGCCGTTACCGAGGATAAACGCCGATGGCCGAAAGGTGCCGTCAGACATAGCTTATGTCCAACGTCCACGGTCGGAAATAAGAGTATTTTTGACCCTTTACGACAGAGGGATGGGTACCGTCGATCATAATCCTACGACCGTCTGTCAAAAATAACTTATGTCTGATGGCTTTAAACGTCGAAAATACGCTTTTTACTAAAGTGGCGAACAAGCACCACCCACGTATATGTATTTCCTTTAATCTGGGTTGCTGCTGCTCGTTGGTAGTAGCATATTATTGACCAAACTTCTACCACGTCCTACGTACAATCCTGCATGTATTAGAGTACGTCTGGTTTCACATCAGACACTTATTCACGTTGTGTTTGTTTTTTCAAAGAAGAATGTAAAAGTTCATGTACCCGAGCTCCAGGACATGCCATTTTTTTATTTTGTTTTTTTGCAAGCACCACGTAGCAGTTTAAAAGCTAAATTCCACCGAATCTATCTCTATATATGCATACACTCAGAACGTCTCCAAAGTTCTCCTTAAAAATCATTTGGGAAGTCAATGCATGATTATGCCAAGTGATCAATGAACAAAATAAATAGAGGGTTCTATTTTTATCTTCCTCTCCAGTAGTTTTTAGTAATTAGAGAATCTCTAGGACTCTGATGTATAATTTACTTGCTAAACCAGAGACAAGTTAACAAAATAAGCACCAACCTTAATTTACCCCCTCCAATAGTTTACCATATGAACTTTCTAAAAAAACGAATTGTTTGGCGCAGCAATTCCAGGTCAGTGCAGCCATCCACCATGTCCGTCGACAGATAGGTTGTAATTCTCGGTTCACCCCATCCACCATGTGTGTTAGTACCGGACCTTGTACATTATTCCGCATGATCTTCATGGGACAGCGACGGTAGAAGTGCTACACAAAAAACATTTGTCAGCTTATTCCTTTGGCTTTAATCTGTACCGGTTTCTACTGTTTCTACAATATTTTTGTCTCTATAGATTGCAGCTGCAGCAGCCTGAACAGCTGGCTTCAATGGATACCAGACAATCGAAACTAAATGTCTTAGCTTATAGTCTCGGTTGCATGCACCGATATTAAGTAATTGATATCTTTAATACCAATTGTTGAATATATGTTCAAGAGACAATAATGACATATGATAACACTAATGAGTCTTTATGGTAAAAACACATTAGTAAGGGTCTATATGTACCAAAGGTCTGGCATGCTTGAGAGAATCATATTAGCTACCACTGTCTCTTCCTATGGTTGCAGACGCTCGATACGTCGACACCGCTTCTCTCGATATGCATGGTGTTAGCACACCGGCATTACGATATTTCATCTTCACACGTATGGATATACCACGGTGACACTGTTGTTACTGTGGTGTTGATCAATAACGAACTTGTGGAGGATGGGCAAATGTGTTGTTGTTGGTACGCAAGGACATTCGATGACTTCCACTACATCAATGTGTCCTTCCACTGTGTTGCGCGTCTAGTAGTAGAAATGCATGATTCTGTAGTTACATGCAATCTTGGTTAAACATGGTAGATATGCTAGTGTGTATCGTGCATGATTTCCATCAGTGGTACCAGAGCTAGGTCATGCACAATTTTTGATCTAGATTATTTGCATATAGGTGATACTCCTAGTGTATTGCATCTATTTTTCTTTGGTTATAGCACCACTTAGGACAAATGAGGTAATTGCCGGTATAGTCGCATATCTCTACTGACTAGAATCACCGTAGGGGTAACAATACATGTATCTTTTAGATTGAGAAAGTCAAGAAATCTGAATTGGATATACTGTTATGGCCCTATGTCACACAATTGTCAATATGATTGACAGTAAAAATAGAGACATTTAGCTTGTCTCGAAATCAACTAGATTTGATTAATCTGGTGATACTTATATAGAGCTTTCAGTGATGTGACCAGGAATTTCTGAGTGTACGACACAGATTATTTGGACAAACCATTTTCATACTGCATGGTAGTATCTGACTCTCCACCTAGCATGGTTTTATAGAAAATATTATGAATAATATGACCCAAATATAGAAACCACATATAGGACTTGATGATGTAGATCACCATGATAAATGGATGACTTCTATCCTACATTTAATATAATTATCTGCGATGGTTTATTTTCCTACCTTACTATGATAGGATAGTTTCCCTAAAAAATTAAGAGTTTATTTTGATACCCTTCCAATTACTATGTTTATATAGATTCTAATCATCACTTGGTGGGCCTACCAAAGCAAAGTCTCATTGATTATTTTAATCTAATAGGGTAAGTCCTAGACATTTGCTAAAGATGAAGGGCAAAGGTGAGGGCAAGGCTAAAGATGAGATCTCAAAGCTAAATGCAAAGTCTAAGTCTGGCCTTTCTTCTAAAGACAAAAATTTCATTGTGGTGACCTTGAGAAACGGTCTAGAAACTACAAGAAGTACTTAGAAGACTAAGGAAATTGAGACTTCTATTTTGTGTATATATGTTATTGAAATTAATCTGGCTATTTCTTTTAGTGAATCATGGGTATTTGATATCAGATCGATGATTCATACTTGCAAATCATTGCAAGGACTAAAAAGGACTAGAATATTTGCTACAAATGAGTTGAATATGTGTGTAGGCAATAGAGCAAAGGTTGTTGCACTAGCCATCGACACTTATCAAGTGCCACTTGTACACATTTTAGAAAGATCTTAACAAATATCTAATCCAGAGAATTCCTAATTTTCAATAGCAATAGATATCTAAGTTTTATAGCTTGCCATGGTTATTATTGTAGAAGATTTTAAAACCTTGCCTTATGCCCTCATTTCATGGCTTCATGATTGTTATAGAAATTTCTAAATTTTTTTGTTTTGTTTCTGTTGGTACCTCAAGATTGGGGCACCCACTACTGCTGGATCAAGGTGGACCCTCCAGGACCGTTGGAGCTTTGTCTTCTAGTTGCACTGGACAGTCCGGTGCCGCACCGAACATGTACTGTTCACTATCCGGTATGCCTCTGGCGGCTGCTCTGACTTCTGCGTGCACTGTCCGCGCACTATAGCGTTTACAGGTGTTCGTTGCAGTCGACCATTGCACTGTTAGCCGTTGCTCCGCTGGTGCACTGGATAGTTCGGTGGCACACCGAACAGTCCAGTGAATTATAGTGGAGCGACGCCTGAGAAACCCGAAGGTGGCGAGTTTGGAGTTGTACGGTCCTGGTGCACCGGACACTGTCTGGTGGCATACCGGACAGTCCGGTGCACCAGACCAGGGCACCCTTCAGTTCCTTTGCTCCTTTGCTTTTGAACCCTAACTTTGATCTTTTATTGGTTTGTGTTGAACCTTTATGCACCTGTGGAATATATAATCTAGAGCAAACTAGTTAGTCCAATCATTTGTGTTGGGCATTCAACCACCAAAATTATTTATAGGAAAAGGGTAAACCCTAATTCCCTTTCAATCTCCCCCTTTTTGGTGATTGATGCCAACACAAACCAAATCAAATATATAAGTGCAGAATTGAACTAGTTTGCATAAGGTAAGTGCATAGGTTACATAGAATTAAACCAATTTATACTTTTACTAGATATGCATGGTCCCTTTCAATCTCCCACTTGTTTTGTTTTTGCAAATCTTTTTGGAAATTATTTTTCAAAGTCTTTTGCAAATAGTCAAAGGTATATGAATAAGATTGTAAGAAGCATTTTCAAGATTTGAAATTTCTCCCCCTGTTTCAAATGCTTTTCCTTTGACTAAACAAAACTCCCCCTGAATAAAATTCTCCTCTTAGCTTTCAAGAGGGTTTTAAATAGATGTCAATTGGAAATATATTTAGATGCTAATTTTGAAAATATACCAATTAAAAATCAAAATACCAATTTGAAATTAAACATACCAATTTAAAAAATTTCAAAAGGTGGTGGTGCGGTCCTTTTGCTTTGGGCTTAATATTTCTCCCCCTTTGGCATTAATCGCCAAAAATGGAGACTTTGTGAGCCCTTTATACTTTCTCCCCATTGGTAAATGAAATATGAGTGAAAGATTATACCAAATTTGGAGAGTGATGTGGAGTGACGGCAAAGGATAAACGATACCGTTAGAGTGGAGTGGAAGCCTTGTCTTCGCCGAAGACTCCATTTCCCTTTCAATCTACGACTTAGCATAGAAATACACTTGACAACACATTAGTCATAGCCACGAAAGAGATATGATCAAAGGTATACAAATGAGCTATGTGTGTAATGTTTCAATCAAAATTTCGAGAATCAAGAATATTTAGCTCATTCCTAAGTTTGCTAAAGGTTTTCTCATCTAATGGTTTGGTAAAGATATCGACTAATTGTTCTTTGGTGCTAACATAAGCAATCTCGATATCCCCCTTTATTGGTGATCCCTCAAAAAGAGATACCGAATGTCTATGTGCTTAGTGCGGCTGTGTTCAACGGGATTATCCGCCATGCGGATAGCACTCTCATTGTCACATAGGAGAGGGACTTTGCTCAATTTGTAGCCATAGTCCCTAAGGGTTTGCCTCATCCAAAGTAATTGTGCACAACAATGTCCTGCGGCAATATACTTGGCTTCGGCAGTAGAAAGAGCTATTGAGTTTTGTTTCTTTGAAGCCCAAGACACCAGGGATCTCCCTAGAAACTGACAAGTCCCTGATGTGCTCTTCCTATCAATTTTACACTCTGCCCAATCGACATCTGAATATCCTATTAAATCAAAGGTGGATCGCTTGGGGTACCAAAGACCAAATTTAGGAGTGTAAACTAAATATCTCATGATTCTTTTCACGGCCCTAAGGTGAACTTCCTTAGGATCGGCTTGGAACCTTGCACACATGCATATAGAAAGCATACTATCCGGTCGAGATGCACATAAATAGAGTAAAGATACTATCATCGACCGGTATACCTTTTGATATACGGATTTACCTCCCGTGTCGAGGTCGAGATGCCCATTAGTTCCCATGGGTGTCCTGATGGGCTTGGCATCCTTCATTCCAAACTTGTTGAGTATGTCTTGAATGTACTTTGTTTGGCTGATGAAGGTGCCATCTTGGAGTTGCTTGACTTGAAATCCTAGAAAATACTTCAACTCCCCCATCATAGACATCTCGAATTTTTGAATCATGATCCTAATAAACTCTTCACAAGTAGATTTGTTAGTAGACCCAAATATGATATCATCAACATATATTTGGCATACAAACAAAACTTTTGCAATGGTTTTAGTAAAGAGAGTAGGATCGACTTTACTGACTCTGAAGCCATTAGTGAAAAGAAAATCTCTTAGGCATTCATACCATGCTGTTGGGGCTTGCATGAGCCCATAAAACGCCTTTGAGAGTTTATAAACATGGTTAGGGTACTCACTATCTTCAAAGCCGGGAGGTTGCTCAACATAGACCTATTCACCCCATTTGATCACTTTTTTGGTCCTTCAGGATCTAATAGTTATGTATAATTTAGAGTCTCTTGTTTAATGGCCGGATATTTCTAATTAATCTAAGAATTTATGATATTTTTTAATTTTTTATCATGTCTGATGAGAATTAACATAAAGGCTCAATTGGGTCCTGAATTAATAATAGAGTGAAAATTAATCCAGAGGCTCTATTAGAACCTTCAATTAGTAATACCAAGATATATATAAGATAGTAGAGTATAGTTTAAATGTTGGCATTGTTCATTCTTTCTTTTGTTATTTAATTTATGCTTTCCACAGTGGTTAGTGGTTACGTCTGAAGGGTCCAAATAATGCATGAAGAGTTTGAGGACAAGAAGTCTGCCCTAAAATAGCGATGCAAAGGCATGGTGTCCAAGCCATACATATAGCGCACTAATTTTATCCGCAGAACAGTGGTATTTATAGGTCCTAGTGCCCAGGCAACAAGAGACACAAATAAAGCATCGATCACGACAAGATGGCATGCACAAACAATGCGATGAGAGCCTTGTTCCTCCTGGTCCTCTTCTGCATCGTGCATGGTGAGAAGGAAGAGTCAAAGGGCATCGATGCGAAAGCGTCCGGGCCTGGTGGGTCCTTCGACATCACCAAGTTGGGCGCCTCCGGCAATGGCAAGACAGACAGCACGAAGGCTGTGCAGGAGGCATGGGCATCGGCGTGCGGCGGCACTGGGAAGCAGACAATCCTCATACCCAAGGGCGACTTCCTTGTCGGACAACTCAACTTCACAGGCCCTTGCAAGGGCGACGTGACCATCCAGGTGGATGGCAATCTGCTGGCGACCACGGACCTAAGCCAGTACAAGGACCATGGTAATTGGATCGAGATTCTACGCGTGGATAACCTGGTCATCACCGGCAAGGGAAACCTTGACGGGCAGGGCCCAGCTGTGTGGAGCAAGAACTCCTGCACCAAGAAGTACGACTGCAAGATCCTTCCCAACTCGCTGGTGATGGACTTCGTGAACAACGGGGAGGTGTCCGGGGTCACGCTGCTCAACTCCAAGTTCTTCCACATGAACATGTACCGGTGCAAGGACATGCTGATCAAGGACGTGACCGTGACGGCGCCCGGGGACAGCCCCAACACGGATGGCATCCACATGGGCGACTCATCCGGGATCACCATCACCAACACCGTCATTGGCGTCGGCGACGACTGCATCTCCATCGGCCCCGGGACCTCCAAGGTGAACATCACCGGCGTGACCTGCGGCCCTGGCCACGGCATCAGCATCGGAAGCCTAGGGCGGTACAAGGACGAGAAGGACGTCACGGACATCAACGTCAAGGATTGCACTCTTAAGAAGACGATGTTCGGCGTCCGCATCAAGGCGTACGAGGACGCCGCCTCCGTGCTCACCGTCTCCAAGATCCACTACGAGAATATCAAGATGGAGGACTCAGCCAACCCCATCTTCATCGACATGAAGTACTGCCCCAACAAGTTGTGTACTGCCAACGGCGCCTCCAAGGTCACCGTCAAGGACGTCACCTTCAAGAACATCACCGGCACCTCCTCCACCCCGGAGGCCGTTAGCCTGCTCTGCACTGCCAAGGTCCCATGCACCGGCGTCACCATGGATGACGTCAACGTCGAGTATAGCGGCACCAACAACAAGACCATGGCTATATGCACGAACGCCAAGGGCAGCACCAAAGGTTGCCTCAAGGAGCTTGCATGCTTCTAGACCCTCCGTCGACTGACCCATCTCTCTAGTTATAATTTTTCTCTCGTCCTTGCATTGCCCATTACATGCTATCCATTGGTAACGCACAACAGTAAAACGACAGACATCCGACAGCTATATTATGTTCGACGGTGTAACACCCTGAATTTGAGGGTATAAAATTTCTTCTCTAAATACCAACCAAATTCAGGTGTTACCTCTTGTCTCTCTCTCTCTCTCTTTTCCTTTTGATTAAAAGTAAGTGAATTAGGCGAGGGTTTAATTATTTATTTTGTCAAAACTTATGTGAGTCATGAAATGTTGCATCATGCTGAGCCTAAATTATTCTTTTGTTTGATGCACATGTTTGAATTGGTTTGAATTTGAAATTTGGTTTGAGTTTGATTTGAAAACCATAGAGAAATTAAAATAGAAAAGACATTAGAAATTTCAAAAAAAAGAAAAGGAAAGCAGCTCGAACCTCCTCCCTCCTTGGCCTTTCGGCCCATCCAGCCCAATTAACCACCCGCATCCGCTGACAAGCGGGCCCCACCTATCGGCACCACGCCCCGCTCGCCCTCTCCCTCTCTTCTCAGTGGGACCGCCCCGTCAGCACTGCGCCCTGCTTGCCCGCGCGTTCCCTCGCTGACTCGCGGCCCCTATTGTCAGACCCATCCCCTCCCCTACAACTGTCGCGCCTGTGCCCATGGCGTGCGCCCATGCGGTCAAAGCGTACCCACGTCCCCACGACCTGCCCATGTCACCCGAGTGCTAGGTGAAGACCCCGAACACTCCCTCAGCTCGCCCCTGCCTCACATTCGCTCTTTCCCTGCCCCCGCACTCACCCAGCCGCAGCGCCGCCCCCCGCTGTTGCTTCACCTTTCTGCTGTCGCCGCTGGACTTCTGCCAGCGCTTTGGCCATGGTGAGATTTGCCTGAGCTTGGCGCACCGGGAACCCACGATTGTTTCCCCTTTCCTTAAATCCTGTACCCGACCTGCGCTCCACCTCTCCCCTGCGCAGGTCGGAGCTCGCCGCCGTCGTGATTCTTCAATGTCCGGCCAACCAGAGCCCCATCGCGCCGTGCCAAGCTGCCCGAAGCACCGTATCTGGGTAAGTGACATTCCTGTGTCCCTCTTTTGCGCCATTTCTGCTATACGTGGGGGATTTCGGCCGTCGAAGTTGCCCCTCGCCGGGCCGCAGCATCTTCACGGCGTTCGACCACTACAACCCCTCCCTAAGCCCGAACTTAGGCCTAGAGCACCCCCACCCTCTCCCCGGAGCCTATGCCGACCGCAGAGCGCTGGTTTAACCCTCACCGCGACGGGCATTGCTCGCCAGAGTAACCTTGGGTTCGCCCGAGGATCCCCCTCCACCGTCTGCCCATCTTAGTCCAATTCTCGGCACCCAGACCTTGCCATAGTGCTTGCCGAGTCCTCCCCAACCTCTCTGGCTACCCAGACCAACCCCCAGTGCCCTAGAAGCCCCGGTCTGCCTAACCTCCGGCGACTGCGCCTCCGTGTCCGCGGAGAGCGCCACCCCTAGCTGACCAGAGGAGACTAAACCTCTCGTGCCGAATTCGAACCACCCAGTCTTGATCTGACGGCCCGAAGTCGTGGATAACGGTTCGCGTGGTTTCTGGAACTAGAGCCATCAATCTACAATCCAGTGGCCAACGCGCCCCGTGTCCTCTTCAAACTGCTGACCCATGGGCCCTGTGTGTCAGTGCCTCAACCCACCCGAGCCCACCTGTCAAGAGCCTGCGCCCTCGCTCGTTATTCTAATCTGGACCTTTGGTCGGAGATCGGACGGCTAGCGCAACCCCGTACCCCTTTGCGTGGCAGTTTTGCTAAAGAGACCCTTGCTTCTTAGAAATCAACCCGTTGTCCCTGGTTTTCATGCATAGGCCTCTGTAATCTTACGGATTGAACCCTAGACTTCTATTTATTCACAAATTTAGGCCTAATTTTGTATTTTAAACTTCAAAACTTGTTTATTTCATATCTTTTGCATATGAACTTCAAATTGAGTGATTCAAATTGCAAAATGTTCATAGGATTATTCTTTGTCCAAATAAATTATGATCATTCACTGTCTGTACATGTTAATTTTATGCCTAGACTATAGGTTAGTATATGTAATAGTTTGTTTACTAAATAAGAAAATAAAAAGGAAAACCCTAATGGTAATTAGATGTTTAACCTTGTGAGATTAATAGTATGTAATGTATGAATTTATCCCTGGTATAATTTTGTGTCTCACTAAAATTAGTGGAATTAAAATTATGCAATCCATGGAGATAGATAATATTTAGGGAATCACAAACCACTAGTGTGCCAGTTCACTCTAGCACCTAAGTTGACCTTTTGTGTTTACATTGCTCTGTCAAACTTGTGTCCACTTGGTTGTATATGTTTGGTGTATTTTTCATTTGTCTTTATCCAATTGCATTGAATGCATGATCGCTTTGTTTAGACAATGAGCAGCCTGTGGTTCCTTAGTGTGTTGCTGAAGATCTTCCTGAGCAACAACCTGGTGAAGGCAAGAGTCCTCTGACCTACTATGTCCTACTTACTTTATAGTTCACCGTCTCGCTTTACATTATTTAAACCTAAGGATTAACTAGTCTGTATTTACCTTATCCTTGTTTACCTTTTTCGGTTTCTAAGCTTTATGCTATTGCTTTAACTTAATCAATGAACATGATGTGAATCTTTATGATACAATGATTTTATCTCGATGATGATCTTGTGATACTTTAGGGGACTCAGGCTGTTTCCTGAGTACCTCTCCGTAAGGACCTGTTCATTGAGTGACCACCTGGGATAACAGTACAACCATGAGTGTGGAATGGAACACCCTTTGCTGATTAATTAGAGGAACTTGAGGTGTAGTTGGCTTCGCCGTAGGGCGTCTATGGGGTCCAGGCACAACACTTGCTCTGCCGAGGCTGGTTGCCGAGGTTCTTTCGATTTGGTTTTGTTAGTCACCCTTCCTGTGGGGAGAATTATTGTGTTTATCAAACTAGAGAAACCTAACGGGCGGCTATGACCTCTGGGGAATCTTTGTAAAGGCTACGTAGTGTATCCCTAGCCATTCACCTTGGTTGTGAAGATCGAGTTTGTACAACCTAGGCTGGAAAGGGATCATGACTCGTGGGTAAAGTGTGCAACCTCTGCAGAGTGTTAGAAACTGGTATATCAGCCGTGCTCACGGTTAAGAGCAGTCTTGGGATCCTTTTGATTAGAAGAACTTTGGATACTTTTATGATTATGGTTAATGATGATAAATATAACTTTGATCTCTGGTATTTCCTCTTGGAGGGAGTACTTTTAGGTAATAACTGGGTTTATTGCTAAAACATGGCTTTACTACTAGGTAATAAATATCTGACCAACTAAAAGCAATTGCTTAACCTTAACTCCACATACAGCTAGTCCACATTAGCCAAACGGGACATTTACTGAGTACGTTGATGTGTACTCACCCTTGCTTTAAAAACCACCGCACCCAAGGTTATCGCCAATATATTCAGTGCTCATGAGGAGATGCGGGCAACATGGAGGACTTTGAGGAGTTCCAGGACTACGATGAGTTCTAGTTATGTTAGTGGTGAACCCCCAGTCAGCTGCCTGTGAAGGCTTTATCAGATACGCTCGCTTTTTCGCACTTTGATAATAGTAATGACAATGTTATGTTAATGACTCTGTGGATGTCTTGGACATCTTGATGTAATAAAGTACTATTTCCACTATTTACTTTGAGCAATGTGTGATGATGTCCAATTATGTAATCGCTATGTACGTGAGTTTCTGATCCTGGCATGTATATGGTTCGCATTCTGTTTACCTTCCAAAACTGGGTGACAGACGACCTCCTAGGCGGCCATCGAATAGAACGTTATATCTGACGGCCTAAGGCAGCCATCAGACATAAGATCCTACGTTCGACGGCTGTTAGACGGATCGTTAGACATAAGGTTATTTTCGATGGCTATTAGATAAGCCGTCGGACATAACCTTATGTCCGACGGTCGTCTAGGAGGCCATCGTACATAAGGGATTTTAACCCCGTCAGCGCCCGCCCATGTCGTTTCAGTTCCATTCTTCAAGGAACTCACAAGCCGAGGCCGCCACCACCCACCAACCGCCGCCGTCGAGCACCTCCCTAGCCGGAGCCGGCGCCCGCCCGCCCCGACACCGCCCGAGCCCATGGCCACCTACGTCACCATCCCCGATGCCGCGGGAGCCGCTCCGACATAGCCCGCGCCCGCCTCAGCCTCTGCCCCCGCCCCCGATGCCTTCGGCGCCTACCCCGACCCCACCGGCGCTCGCTTCACTGGCTCTACGTCTCGCTAAGTGAGTAATTTTGTGACTTTTAGTATAATTTTCTATATGCATATAGATTGTTTGCTTTTAGTTATATTTAGTTTGTTATGTCCGACAGCCTGAGTTTATTATGTAATTAAATTAGCTTGTTTTAGTTTATTTAGTGGTGTCTATAAAATTTAAACTTTTAATTTCCGAGTGTAATTATTATGCCCTCGGAAATAAGATCATTTTATATGATTTAGGTCCTGTGAAATGATTTTTCAATGTAATATTGTATTAGTGTGGTTTATTAGTAATCATAACTAATTAAGTTAACGTCTTGTATCTAGTATGGAGGAGGATCGTCGATGGATGTATGAAGGTTGGAAAAAAGAGGTGCTTTATCAAGTGAGTGGGTTGCTAAGACTGACGCGTTTCTTGACCATGCTTTTGCTCGGTTGGAGACTGGAATCGATGTTAGGTGCCCTTGTAGCAAGTGTCAAAACATTTATTTCCTTGACAGGGACTATGTCGATAGATCTTTGTAAGAACGGTTATATGCCAGGTTATGAGGTGTGGGTGCACCACGGTGAGGACCCACCTCCTCGTATTGTATCGTAGGTTCAGTCACATGAAGAGGGGGCTACGATAGGATGGAAGAGATGCTTGACGATGTAAGCCATGAGCTTCTACCCGTCGATTTGGAGAACCCCGGTCAACCCTCCAATTATGAGGATCCTCCTACGCCTGAGGTTCAGAAGTTTTTCGAGCTCCTTAAAGCTACCGAAGAGCCGTTGCACAAACACACGAAAGTGACCGTCCTTGTGTTCGTGACTTGACTTATAATTATTAAGTCTAAGTTTGCATTCTCAAACAACTGCTACAAGGAGCTTCTGAACTTGATCATTGATGTACTTCCGGAGAATCACAAGATGCCAAAGGACATGTATGAGTCCAAGAAGTTGCTATCTGGTCTCGGTATGGACTACGAAAAAATCGATGTCTATGACAATAACTATATGATTTTTTGGAAGGAGACCATGAGTGAGAAGAAGTTTACAGTATGTGGTGAGCATAGATTCGTAGAAGTTGAAAACAACGATGGCTTGGCCGTGACGACCGAGATAGCACGTAAGTAGATTCGTTACATGCCTCTTATAACTCGGTTGAAACATTTGTTCATCTCCAAGAATACAACCAGACACATGAGGTGGCACAAAGAAGGGGTACGCTAGAATCCAGATGTCATGGCGCACCCAGCTGATACAAATGCATGGAAGGTACTAGATGCCTTTGATTCCAGCTTTGCTGTTGAAGTGCGAAATGTCCGCTTCGGTTTGGCAATAGATGGTTTCTCACCTTTCAATCTAACTGCACCATACTACTCATGTTGGCTCATATTTGCTGTTCCATACAACCTTCTGCCAGCTCTTTGCATGAAATATAAATTTATTTTCTTATGTCTTGTAATACCTGGTCCGGATCATCCTAGAACAAAGATCGATGTGATGATGAGACCCCTGATTGAAGAATTGAAAATTTTGTGGGAAGGAGTCGAGGCGTACGATTGTTACAAGAAATAGAAGTCCAACCTGAGAGTTGCGATTTTATGGTCTATTCACGATTTTATGGCTTATGGTACCTTTGCTGGATGGATTTGTCATGGGATTCTAACATTTCCGATATGCGCTGAAGACACTTTATGCTTCCGACTTAAGTTTGGTGGAAAGATATGTTACTTCGATTGCCATAGATGTTTTTTTGCTAGAGGATCACCCATTCAGGTTCGATAGGAACGCTTTTAAACAAGTTTTTGCATCTCATATCGTATTTTACTGATTCTTGTTTTGGGTACATGTTAATGCATCTATTTGCTTGATCGAAAAACATTTCATGTAGGTGTCTGTGCCTTGGATGGCCACCCTATCATAGGGTTATCGGGCCTTGTGCAGGTGGTGGGCTTCCCTTGAGTTTCATGCCATTTTTGAAAGGAACATGGGAAACCGTGGTACTGAGTCGTTCCACAACTACGACGGTGATGGACATGTACACTTGGCTGAGCGAATGGTATGTCACATTATGTTGTAACTTCGAATTACATAGAAATGTGTCATTCTAACTTGTATTTACAGGAAGTCAAATCCACCCGTATGCCTACGAATGTGGAGGTGTATATGCAAGGGCACAGGGGTTCTGATCCACAGAATCCTGATGTTTTATGCACTCAGACAACCATCGACCGTCTAGTGTGTTTTTGGTACTCTATTATGTGTTTGTGCATCAACTTCGTAATGCACATATATTTGGTATGTTTGCCTCTAGCCTTTGTATGGGCAGGAGATGGTTCAGCGCCATGGGCTGGACAACGATTGGAGGAACCAGCCAATCGACCCTCAGGCAACATATGCTAGTGCAGGAGGACAAGCCCATGGATGTTGAGAGTATTTGATTTGGATTTCAAAATTGTTCTCATATGCTTGTGATTGAACCGAGTCCATGGTTTACTCTACTAAGTGCATGGTTCACTCTTGTAGGTTGGGTATTTTTGATTCCACGATTGATTCTAGGGAGCTGAGACACCATGGACGATAGTCCACATCCTCGTCTTCGCAGTTGTCCCGTTCTCGATCATCCGCCCAAGAGATAGAGATTGCAGTGTTGCGTCAGCAGCAGAGTATCATCAATCAGTTTTGAGGGAAACAAATGGAGTATCAGAGGCAACAAGCTGAGTACCAGAAGAAGAAGGACGAGTATTATTCAAACCTTCAGGCCCATAATCAAGCTCTACTCTCGGTAAGTTGAAGTAACATTTTGTTCGTAACAACTAAAAACACATGATGTGTACCTTATTTTCTCAACAATGGCTTGCATCTAATTTGTAGCAACTAGCACAACAAGCGGGCATCTCGATGCCCACATATGTTATGCCGCCTCTGGACTTTGCACTGTCGATGCCAATGTTGTTGCCTCCACCCCGCCTTAATTCCCTATGGTATGTACACATATACGTGTGTGACATGTTCATAGTTGTCTTATGTGTTAAAATGAAAAACATAGTGGTTAATATTTCATGTGGGTGTGTTATAGGGATTTCAGACACCTTCCGCTTCAGTTGCCACACCTAGAGATGCGTCTGGTCAAGACGACGCATCAAATTCTTGGGTGAACAACCTTTTCAGCACCTAGAGTCCAGCCGGAGGAAGTGGCTATAACTTGAACCAACCAGGTGACGGATATGAGTGACAGTTCATCAAATGTGTTTGATTTGGAACTATGTCAATGTTCATGTCAAGGACTATGTGTCGAACTATGTCAGTGTTTAATTTGGAACTATATGTGGATGTAAAAGACTTGTTGCAACTATTTGGAACTATATGTTTGTGAATGTGAATACTTATGTGAATTGATGTTTGCGAATGTATGTGAATATGTGGTTGTATATGAAATCTGTGGTTTTCTCTGTAAATGTCAGAAATTTACAAAAATATAATTTTTTTGCAACTACTGAAATTCATTATGTCTAATGGCTTAACACAAGCCGTCGGACATAATACTTCATTATGTCCGAATGCTAACATAGGCTTTGGCTAATATAGGCCACCAGACATAAGTGATGGACGACCGTTAACTGGCGTTACCGAGGATAAACGCCGATGGCTGAAAGGTGCCGTCAGACATAGCTTATGTCCAACGGCCACCGTCAGAAATAAGAGTATTTTTTACGCTTTACGACAGAGGGACGGGTACCATCGAACATAAGCCTACGACCGTCCGTCGGAAATAACTTATGTCTGATGGCTTTAACCTTCGAAAATACCTTGTTTTACTAAAGTGACGAACAAGCACCACCCACGTATATGTATTTCCTTTAATCTGGGTTGCTGCTGCTCGTTGGCAGTAACATATTATTGACCAAACTTCTACCACGTCCTACGTACAATCCTGCATGTATTAGAGTACGTCTGGTTTCACATCAGACACTTATTCACGTTGTGTTTGTTTTTTCAAAGAAGAATGTAAAAGTTCATGTACCCGAGCTCCAGGACATGACATTTTTGTTTTCTTTTGTTTTTTTGCAAGCACCATGTAGCAGTTTAAAAGCTAAATTCCATCGAATCTATCTCTATATATGCATACACTCAGAACGTCTCCAAAACCCTCCTTAAAAATCATTTGGGAAGTCAATGCATGATTATGCCAAGTGATCGATGAACAAAATAAATAGAGGGCTCTATTTTTATCTTCCTCTCCAGTAGTTTTTAGTAATTAGAGAATCTCCAGGACTTTAATGTATAATTTACTTGCTAAACCAGAGACAAGTTAACAAAATAAGCACCAACCTTAATTTACCCCCTCCAATAGTTTACCATATGAACTTTCTAAAAAAACGAATTGTTTGGCGCAGCAATTCCATGTAAGTGTGGCCATCCACCATGTCCGTCGACAGATAGGTTGTCATTCTCGGTTCACCCCATCCACCATGTGGGTCAGTACCGGACCTTGTACATTATTCCCTATGATCTTCATGGAACAGCGACGGTAGAAGTGCTACACAAAAAACATTTGTCAGCATATTCCTTTGGCTTTAATCTGTATCGGTTTCTACTGTTTCTACAATATTTTTGTCTCTATAGATTGCAGCTACAGCAGCCTGAACAGCTGGCTTCAACGGATACCAGACAATCGAAACTAAATGTCTTAGCTTATAGTCTCGGTTGCATGCACCGATATTAATTGATTGATATCTTTAATACCAATTGTTGAATATATGTTGAAGAGACAATCATGACATATGATAACACTAATGAGTCTTTATGGTAAAAACACATTAGTAAGGGTCTATATGTACCAAAGGTCTGGCATGCTTGAGAGAATCATATTAGCTACCGCTGTCTCTTCCTATGGTTGCAGACGCTCGATACGTCGACACCGCTTCTCTCGATATGCACGTTTTTAGCGCACCGGCATTACGATATTTCATATTCACGTATGGATATACAACGGTGACACTGTTGTTACTGTGGTGTTGATCAATAACAAACTTGAGGAGGATGGGCTTGTTACTGTGGTGTTGATCAATAACAAACTTGAGGAGGATGGGCAAATGTGTTGTTGTTGGTACGCAAGGACATTCGATGACTTCCACTACATCAATGTGTCCTTCCACTGTGTTGCGCGTCTAGTAGTAGAAATGCATGATTCTGTAGTTACATGCAATCTTAGTTAAACATGGTAGATATGCTAGTGTGTATCATGCATGATTTCCATCAGTGGTACCAGAGCTAGGTCATGCACAATTTTTGATCTAGATTATTTGCATATAGGTGATACTCCTAGTATATTGCATCTATTTTTCTTTGGTTATAGCACAACTTAAGAGAAATGAGGTAATTGTCGGTATAGTCACATAACTCTACTAACTAGAATCACCGTAGGGATAACAATACATGTACCTTTTAGATTGAGAAAGTCAAGAAATCTGAATTGGATATACTATTATGGCTCTATGTCACACAATTGTCAATATGATTGACAGTAAAAATAGAGACATTTAGCTTGTCTCGAAATCAACTAGATTTGATTAATCTGGTGATATTTATATAGAGCTTTCATTGATGTGACCAGGAATTTCTGAGTGTACGACATAGACTATTTGGACAAACCATTTTCATACCGCATGGTAGTATCCGGCTCTCCACCTAGCATGGTTTTACAGAGAATATTATGAATAATATGACCCAAATATAGAAACCACATATAGGACTTGATGATGTAGATCACCATGATAAATGGATGACTTCTATCCTACATTTAATATAATTATCTGCGATGGTTTATTTTCCTACCTTACTATCCACCCATGTACTAAATATGATAGGATAGTTTCCCTAAAAAATTAAGAGTTTATTTTGATACCCTTCCAATTACTACGTTTATATAGATTCTAATCATCACTAGGTTGGCCTACCAAAGCAAAGTGTCATTGATTATTTTAATCTAATAGGGTAAGTCCTAGACATTTGCTAAAGATGAAGGGCAAAGGTGAGGGCAAGGCTAAAGATGAGATCTCAAAGCTAAATGCAAATTCTAAGTCCGGCCTTTCTTCAAAAGACAAAAATTTCATTGTGGTGACCTTGAGAAACGGTCTAGGAACTACAAGAAGTACTTAGAAGACAATAAGGAAATTGAGACTTCTATTTTGTGTATATATGTTATTGAAATTAATCTGGCTATTTCTTTTAGTGAATCATGGGTATTTGATATCAGATCGATGATTCATACTTGCAAATCATTGCAAGGACTAAAAAGGACTAGAATATTAGCTACAAATGAGTTGAATATGTGTGTAGGCAATAGAGCAAAGGTTGTTGCACTAGCCATCGACACTTATCAAGTGCCACTTGTACACATTTTAGAAAGATCTTAACAAATATCTAATGCAGAGAATTCCTAATTTTCAATAGCAACAGATATCTAAGTTTTATAGCTTGGCATGGTTATTATTGTAGAAGATTTTGAAACATTGCCTTATGCCCTCATTTCATGGCTTCATGATTGTTATAGAAATTTCTAAATTTTTTGTTTTGTTTCTGTTGGTACCTCAAGATTGGGGCACCCACTACCACTGGATCAAGCTGGACCCTCTAGGACCATTGGAGCTTTGTCTTTTAGTTGCACTGGACAGTCCGGTTCCACACCAGACATGTACTGTTCACTGTCCGGTGCACCTCTGGCGGCTGCTCTGACTTCTGCGCGCACGGTCCGCGCACGGTAGCGTTTACAGGTGTTCGTTGCAGTCGACCGTTGCGCTGTTAGCCGTTGCTCCGCTGGTGCACCGGATAGTCCGGTGGCACACCGGACAGTCAAGTGAATTATAGCGGAGCTACACCTGAGAAACCCGAAGGTGGCGAGTTTGGAGTTGTACGGTCCTGGTGCACCGGACACTGTCCGGTGGCATACCGGACAGTCCGGTGCGCCAGACCAGGGCACCCTTCGGTTCCTTTGCTCCTTTGCTTTTGAACCCTAACTTTGATATTTTATTGGTTTGTGTTGAACCTTTATTGACCTGTGGAATATATAATCTAGAGCAAACTAGTTAGTCCAATCATTTGTGTTGGGCATTCAACCACCAAAATTATTTATAGGAAAAGGTTAAACCCTATTTCCCTTTCAATCTCCCCCTTTTTGGTGATTGATGCCAACACAAACCAAAGAAAATATATAAGTGCAGAATTGAACTAGTTTGCATAAGGTAAGTGCATAGGTTACTTAGATTTAAACCAATTTATACTTTTACTAGATATGCATGGTTGCTTTCTTTTATTTTAACATTTTGGACCACATTTGCACCACTTGTTTTGTTTTTGCAAATCTTTTTGGAAATTCTTTTTCAAAGTCTTTTGCAAATAGTCAAAGGTATATGAATAAGATTGTAAGAAGCATTTTCAAGATTTGAAATTTCTCCTCCTGTTTCAAATGCTTTTCCTTTGACTAAACAAAACTCCCCCTGAATAAAATTCTCCTCTTAGCTTTCAAGAGGGTTTTAAATAGATATCAATTGGAAATATATTTAGATGCTAATTTTGAAAATATACCAATTGAAAATCAACATACCAATTTGAAATTAAACATACCAATTTAAAAAATTTCAAAAGGTGGTGGTGCGGTCCTTTTGCTTTGGGCTTAATATTTCTCCCCCTTTGGCATTAATCGCCAAAAACAGAGACTTTGTGAGCCCTTTATACTTTCTCCCCATTGGTAAATGAAATATGAGTGAAAGATTATACCAAATTTGGAGACTGATGCGGAGTGACGGCGAAGGATAAACGATACCGTTAGAGTGGAGTGGAAGCCTTGTCTTCACCGAAGACTCCATTTCCCTTTCAATCTACGACTTAGCATAGAAATACACTTGAAAACACATTAGTCGTAGCCATGAAAGAGATATGATCAAAGGTATACAAATGAGCTATGTGTGTAATGTTTCAATCAAAATTCCGAGAATCAAGAATATTTAGCTCATTCCTAAGTTTGCTAATGGTTTTCTCATCTAATGGTTTGGTAAAGATATCGACTAATTGTTCTTTGGTGCTAACATAAGCAATCTCGATATCTCCCCTTTGTTGGTGATCCCTCAAAAAGTGATACTGAATGTCTATGTGCTTAGTGCGGCTGTGTTCAACGGGATTATCTGCCATGCGGATAGCACTCTCATTGTCACATAGGAGAGGGACTTTGCTCAATTTGTAGCCATAGTCCCTAAGGGTTTGCCTCATCTAAAGTAATTGCGCACAACAATGTCGTCCTGCGGCAATATACTTGGCTTCGGCGGTAGAAAGAGGTATTGAGTTTTGTTTCTTTGAAGCCCAAGACACCAGGGATCTCCCTAGAAACTGACAAGTCCCTGATGTGCTCTTCATATCAATTTTACACCCTTCCCAATCGGCATCTGAATATTATATTAAATCAAAGGTGGATCCCTTGGGGTACCAAAGACCAAACTTAGGAGTGTAAACTAAATATCTCATGATTCTTTTCACGACCCTAAGGTGAACTTCCTTAGGATCGGCTTGGAACCTTGCACACATGCATATAGAAAGCATATTATCCGGTCGAGATGCACATAAATAGAGTAAAGATCCTATCATCGATCGGTATACCTTTTGATCTACGGATTTACCTCCCATGTCGAGGTCGAGATGCCCATTAGTTCCCATGGGTGTCTTGATGGGCTTGGCATCCTTCATTCCAAACTTGTTGAGTATGTCTTGAATGTACTTTGTTTGGCTGATGAAGGTGCCATCTTGGAGTTGCTTGACTTGAAATCCTAGAAAATACTTCAACTCCCCCATCATAGACATCTCGAATTTTTGAATCATGATCGTACTAAACTCTTCACAAGTAGATTTGTTAGTAGACCCAAATATGATATCATCAACATAAATTTAGCATACAAACAAAACTTTTGCAATGGTTTTAGTAAAGAGAGTAGGATCGGCTTTACTGACTTTGAAGCCATTAGTGATAAGAAAATCTCTTAGGCATTCATACCATGCTCTTGGGGCTTGCTTGAGCCCATAAAGCGCCTTTGAGAGTTTATAAACATGGTTAGGGTACTCACTATCTTCAAAGCCGGGAGGTTGCTCAACATAGACCTATTCACCCCATTTGATCACTTTTTTGGTCCTTCAGGATCTAATAGTTATGTATAGTTTAGAGTCTCTTGTTTAATGGCCAGATATTTCTAATTAATCTAAGAATTTATGATATTTTTTAATTTTTTATCATGTCTGATGAGAATTAACATAAAGGCTCAATTGGGACCTGAATTAATAATAGAGTGAAAATTAATCCAGAGGCTCTATTAGAACCTTCAATTAGTAATACCAAGATATATATAAGATAGTAGAGTATAGTTTAAATGTTGGCATTGTTCATTCTTTCTTTTGTTATTTAATTTATGCTTTGCACGGTGGTTAGTGGTTACGTCTGAAGGGTCCAAATAATGCATGAAGAGTTTGAGGACAAGAAGTCTGCCTAAAAATAGCGATGCAAAGGCATGGTGTCCAAGCCATACATATAGCGCACTAATTTTATCAGCAGAACAGTGGTATTTTGTGATACCCGGTTTGCAAAGAAGAGAAGTTGGGGGTTGTTCTTTTTGTTTTTTTCTTCCTCATCCGGTTGTTGTTTTGGGGATTTGGAATTTGTGGAAAACATTCACAATTATGGCAGTAGAATTTATTTGGTTTGGCGCTGGCGATGGGGTCGGGAGTTGTCGCGTGGGCTAGTTGGGCCGCGGTTGGTGATTCGGCCCACTATTCCTCCCAAACCCTAGCCGCCCTCCCTCCTCACCCCTCCCCCTTTGTGCAGCCGCCCCCCCACTTCCCCCACACCTTGGCCGCCGCCCCCCCCCCTCCCATCTCCTCCTCTCTCAATCCTTGCAGCCACACCACCATACCCTAGCCCCCCCCAATCTCCTCCTCCCAAGGTGCCAATCCTCGCCGCTCGGATCATCGTCACGTGGTGCGAATCTTCAATCGTTTTGGTGGAGTGAAGAAGGGAGGAAGGAAAGGGGGAGAATCCAAGGTGATTTTTGTGTTCATCCCTTGTTCATTTGCGCTGCAATTCAATTGATTAGAGGTTGCGTTTGCGATTGGGTAGAGGGGGCTGTCCAGAATTTTAGGTGGTGGATGAACAGCAGTAGTTCTAGCAGTTTCTGGTTGTTTTCGTGAGAAATTAATGGAAATCAGTTTGGGGATCATGTAGAACTTTGTCTTACCTTTTCAACAAGTATTTATGTGCTCAATTTGGAGTTATAAATTGAAAGTTATCACCGTTTGAATCCGGGTATGTGGCTGTCCAAAAACCATATTTTCAGGGGGGATGAACAGCAGCAGTATTAGCAGTTTCTGGGGATTTTTCGGGAGTAATTAGTGTTAATCAGTATAAGAATCATGAAGGGATCTTTCTTATCTTTCCAACAAGTACTTATGCGCTTGATTCGGAATTATATTTTAAAAGTTATCGCTGTTTGAATCCGAGTATGTCGCTGCCCCAAAACAGGAAAACAGATTGCAGGGTTTATTTTGTGGACCGTTTAGGGGTAATTAGATGTTAGAATTTAATCATAAATTGTATACAAAACTTGTGGGGAATTTTATGTAGTTGTCTCTAGAGTTTTTGTTAGACACCACTGCTGTCTTAATTTTAAAGTTATGGAATTGTTAAGCAGCGCCGCTGTAATTTGGTTGGTGTGGGGAGAATTGTTACCCGCGGCGGGGTTTGAGATTGCGCGTAGGTGCGGCGTTGTTTTGAGGCTTTTTATGTGAATTTGGTGCACTAAGTTGGGTGTCAAAAACAGGTGGTGGACTTTCGGATCGTTCTTATGGATTTGCCCAAACTTCCGGTGAAGGCAAGTAAAACTGTGATGGTTATTCCGTCTGTCAGATTAGGAGTTTTATACTTGATTATCTTGTGCTATTGTGTTCATATTCATATTTTTTTGAGTACCATCATTTGAAATGTACATGTTTCATGGATTTCATATGTTGAGTTTGAGGTTTGATTATGTTACTCAAGTGGTTATTATGTGGAATGGGTGGAAGTATATGTCTAGCACATTTTTATTTGGGAAGAACTCATGATGTTGTCATGCATAATGCACTCATCATCCATTGCATTGAAGTTTTCGTCACGATCTTATGGTCCGACCGTACCGGTACATTGAGCATCATATGTTGCCCGAGAAGGGGTATGGTGCAGCTTCATATCCTTTGAGATATGGAGGCAGAAGTCATTATTGCATCTGTAGCCATGTGCATTCATGGGAGAGGTGTGGAATCTATTATGTGGATGTGGATAATTTGGACTTGTGCATGGTGATTCTTCTTGGCGTTAAGAATTTAGTTATTTGTTTACTTGCTGCAATTTACTGTTCAAAAGAAAGAAAGGAGTTCTGAACCATGTGGTTGTGTAAGCACAGTTGATTTACAATGTCCTATTTGTTGTTGTTATGTTTACTTGCTGAGATGTATTATCTCACATCTTGCATTGTTTGATGCAGGCACCTAATCTCTGCTTTGGGAATAGAGGGATGTAGCAGCACGACCACTACACCTTTAATAAAGGAATCACCATTTAATAATGTTGTTAATCAAAATTGGTCAAGTCTAGTGAATTGCCTTGTTCTTGGTTTAGCGTTTATGTTGGGGTGGGCTGAGTTCCTCATCCCATCTGTTTTGCTTCAGTTGGGGCATAAATGAGTTTACCACTTTGCATTTAGCTTCTACTATGTGAATTATATGTCTTTATATCTTGTATGAACTTCATGTTTTCCCCTCCTTGTTATGTTAGTTTCAAAGGAGGTGCTGCCGGATTTTGCTATATTTCCTGTCTTTATTACGCCTCTTGTGTTGAGTAAGTTAGGTGGGTGGGGTTTTTGGTAATATCCATTGTGTGTGACCAGTGGGGTGTTACAGTTGGTATCAAAGGATAGGCTGTAGGTCCTAGCAAGTGGAGTAATAATAAATTGACACACTGCACATGTAGGATGGGATTTCTGGCTTGCTATTGATATGTTATGTTATTGCATGTGCTAGTTTGGCATTATCTGAAGAGATGTTATGCCAATCTTATTTACTAATTATTCTCATCCCTGTGGCTGCAGCTATGCCGCCTCGTAGGGCTCGGAGTAGTCCGCAAGCTCCTAGTGGGGACTCGATGAGTCCGGCGGTAATGTTAGCCGCGATGCAGGCCATGCAGCAGGAGTTGGCCCTTCTGAGGCAAGCCATTCCTGTCACCCCTACGGGTGCTGGAGGTGGAGAAGTGCCCGGGGGCGCTGTCCCTGTGGGTGTTGTTCCAGGTGGCGGGGCCGAGGTGCCTCTTTCAGTCAGTGGTCTTTCTCTGATGCAGTGGATGGGCATGAAGTTGGATTCTTTTGATGGCAGTGGTACTCTGGTCGAGGCGGCAGATTGGTTGACTTATGTGGAGGATAAGATGAATGTCTTCGAGATTGCATATGGAGATCGGGTTCGCTTTGGCACTCAACTGCTGAAGGGAGAGGCTCAAATTTGGTGGAGAGGCGTGCAGGCAGCGCACTCCTCCTCACCAGGAGTTCTATCTTGGGATGTTTTCATCAGGCAGTTTGAAAGGAGATTCTACCCGGTCACCTTTCTGGAGAAAATGAAGATTGACTTGCAGTCCTACAAGCAGGAGAAGAAGACTGTCACAGAGTATGAGGTGGGCTTCAACAAGATGGTCCACTTTGTCCCTCATGTGGCTTATAATGAGATGGAGAAGGCGAGCTAGTTCCGTTAGGGTCTGAAGCCTTCTATCAGGCATGCACTGGGGGCCTTTCCGTTGGTGGACTTCCGTACCACGGTGGAGCAGGCACTGGGTGTGGAGATGCAACACTAGTATACCATGGAGTCGCAGAAGTATTCGGGTGTTGATCAGCCTCGTAGCCAGGATGCGAGGAGGGGCAACACTGGAGGTCCAGCCCACAAGAGGGGCAAGTCTCAGCATCAGCGCCACCATCCTTACCGTGGCAAATCTTCTGACTCGGGTACTTTGGGAGGAAGTACTCAGAGGTTTCGGGCCGTTCCTAAGCCCGGGCTGGGGCTGGTGTGTTTCCGCTGTGGTGATGTGCATCGCCGTGCAGAGTGCCAGTGGAGTGGCAGGTGTTCTATCTGCAGTTAGGACCATAAGGATGTGGTGTGTAGGAGGAATCCTAATGGGAAGCTCCGATGGGAGCCGGTGACTTCCTCCTCTTCTCAGGGCACCATCAACATGATGTCAAGTGCTGAGCAGCAGTTTTCAGTTCCTCTTCCTCCGCAGCAGCTCTATGTGCCTGGGACTTCTCAGTTCATGCCGATGCAGGGTTTTCCTCAGTATCAGGCCACGCCTACTCCTGCACCGTCTACTCCTATGCTGTCTCAGTTTGGAGCTCCGCGCCTGCCTCATCCAGTGGCTCAGTGGGGTTCTTCTGTTAATTTCACTCTGGGGGCTTTCTCTTCTGCGGGTATTTCTGGAGCTTATGTGCTACCCGCTATGGATGGCAGGGAGCAAGGAGATGTGGTGATAGGTACGATTTCAGTTGATTCGTTTGCAGCCCATGCTCCTTTTGACTCTGGCGCTAGCTATTCGTTTGTTTCGGAGGATTTTGTGTCGCGGGCTGGTCTTTCGGTGCAGAGGTTGGGTCACCCAATTTTGGTTAGATCTGCTAATGGCTCCATTAGTAGTTGTTCAGTTTGTCAGGGGTGTTCCGTCATTCTTGCTGATGAGGTCTTTTCGGCCAATCTGGTGGTGATTTCCTTGGGGGCATTCGATGTTATCTTGGGTATGGATTGGTTATCCCAGTATCGCGCGGTTATATCCTGCTTCTGGAAGACAGTGTTATTGCAGGCGCCGTCGGGTAAGGAGGTGGTATTCTTGGGAAGTTCCCTGAAGTTCACGTTATCCTTGTTGGCGCAATTGCTTCCTGATCGCCGGTCAAGGAAGTCGGGGGTCTTTTTCTCCATGGTGGTGGAGGGTGAGGCTGCCTTGCGGGTGCAGGACATCCGGGTGGTGTGTGACTTTGCTGACGTGTTTCCGGCAGAGCTTCTAGGCATTCCTCCGGAGCGCGATGCAGCTTTTGAGATTAAGCTGATCCCGGGTACGCAGTCTATTCAAAAGGCCCCGTATCGAATGGCCCCAAAGGAGCAGATTGAATTGAAGCGGCAATTGGATGATCTGCTGGCTAAGGGTTTCATTAGGCCTAGCAGGTCTCCATGGGCTTCCCCAGTATTGTTTGTTGAGAAGAAGGATAAAAGGAAGCGACTGTGTGTGGATTATCGCGCTTTGAATCAAGTGACAATCAAGAATAAATATCCGATTCCCCGAATTGAGGTCCTCTTTGAGCAGTTGAGGGGTGCCCAGGTGTTCTCCAAAATTGATTTGAACTCTGGTTATCATCAATTGAGGATTCATGAGGAGGATATTGAGAAGACCGCCTTTTGCACCAGGTATGGGCATTATGAGTTCATAGTCATGTCTTTTGGCTTAACTAATGCCCCTGCTGCCTTTATGGAAGCAATGAATAGGATGCTGCATGAATTCCTGGACGATTTTGTGGTCGTGTTCCTGGATGATATTTTGATTTATTCAAAGACCGAGGCCGAGCATGAGCAGCATCTCCGTCTCTTTCTGGGTGCCCTAAGGAAGAATCAATTCTATGGCAAGTTGAAGAAGTGTGCCTTTTGGCTATCCGAAGTGGCTTTCCTGGGGCACGTGATTAATCAGCAGGGTATTGCGGTTGATCCCAAGAATGTTGCGGCTGTGGTGGAGTGGAAGAGACCTTCTAGTGTCTCTGAAATCCGGAGTTTCTTGGGGCTTGCTGGGTATTATCGGCGCTTCGTACCAAATTTTTCCAGCATTGCTAAGCCTTTGACTAGTATCTTGGAGAAGGGTGTTCCCTTCGTCTGGTCCGGCGATTGTGAGGTCAGTTATTAGTCATTGAAGAGCAAGTTGGTGGACGCCCCTATCCTAGCTTTGCCTGAGAGCGGTAAGCGTTTCACAGTTTATACGGATGCTTCGCGTATTGGTCTTGGCTGTGTGCTGATATAGGAAGGCAGAGTGATTGCTTATGGCTCAAGGCAGTTGAGGAAGCATGAGGGGAATTATCCAACTCATGATCTGGAATTGGCCGCTATTGTTTTTGCTCTTAAGTCGTGGAGGCATTACCTTTATGGCGAGACTTGTGACATTTTCACCGATCACAAAAGTCTCAAGTATATTTTTACTCAGAAGGAGCTGAATTTGAGGCAGCGTCGGTGGCTGGAATTGATTAAAGATTATGATTTGTCCATTCATTATCACCCAGGGAAGGCTAATGTGGTGGCTGATGCCCTTAGCAGGTCCGGGGTTCCAAAGGTGGCCTTGTCGTTGATCGCTGATCTGGACCGTGTGGGGATCGCTTTGTGTTATGTCGGCACCGCTAGCAAGGAGACTCAGATGCTTATTCAATCCTCTCTCATGGAGAGAGTGCGTGCGGCTCAGTAGCAGGATCGTCTATTGTAGGAAGCTCGAAAGAGGGTGGGTGATGGTAAACCGCGGGAGTTCACCATTGATGAGAATGATTTGGTTCGTTTCAGGGGCCGCCTCTGTGTGCCTCAGAAATAAGAAGGTGAAGATGGATATCTTGAGAGAAGCTCATAAAACGCCTTACACTGTCCATCCTGGCGAAACCAAAATGTACCGAGATTTGAAGCAAAACTTCTGGTGGAAGCGGATGAAGGTTGACGTTTCTAAGTATGTGGCCGCCTGTGAAGTATGTCAGCGCGTGAAGGCCGAGCATAAGCGGCCTGCAGGTTTGCTGAAGCCATTAGAAATTCCAGAGTGGAAATGAGAGCATATCACCATGGATTTTGTGGTGGGTCTACCTCGTTCCCCTCGTGGCAGGGATGCTATTTGGGTGGTAGTGGATCGCTTGACTAAGTCTGCGCATTTTATTCCCATGAAGACCACAAATTCAGCTTCAGATTTGGTTCCCTTGTATATGAAGGAAGTAGTCAGGCTTCACGCGGTACCTAAGTCTATTGTTTCTGATCGAGACTCCAAATTTGTATCCAAATTTTGGGAGAGTCTCCATAGTGCATTGGGCACCAAGCTTTTGCTTAGTGTCACTTTTCACCCTCAGACGGATGGTCAGTCAGAGCGAACAATCCAAACCTTGGAAGATATGTTGCATGCTTGTGTTCTGTCATGGAAGGGTAGCTGGGAGGATCATCTTGCACTGGCAGAGTTTCCTTATAACAACAGCTACCAGGCTAGCATCAAGATGGCACCATTTGAGGCTTTGTATGGGAGGCGGTGTATCTCTCCTCTGTGCTGGGAGACTTTGGGAGAGAGATCCCTTGTTGGTCCTGATTGGGTTCAGCAAACTTCTGAAAAGGTTCAGGAAATTCGTCAGAATATTTTGGCAGCTCAGAGTCGTCAGAAGAGTTATGCTGATGTGTGGAGGCAGGATCTGGAATTTGCTGTGGGTGAACAAGTCCTTCTCAGGGTATCACCCACTAAGGGAGTTGTTCGGTTCGGTGTCTCTGGGAAGCTCAGCCCGAGATACATTGGACCGTTCACTATCTTGGCCCGAGTGGGCAGCCTGGCTTATCGCTTGCTACTGCCGGATTCCATGGCAGGGGTACACCCGGTCTTTCATGTCTCTATGTTGAGGAAGTTCTTGCGGGATCCGGACCATCAGATTGAGATGGAACCAATTGCGGTGCAGCAGGATCTGACTCTGGAGTGTCGTCCGGTGCGTGTATTGGAATTCTCGGAGCGTGTATTGAGGAAGAGATCAATTAAGTATGTCAAGGTCTTATGGACTAATCAGTCTGAGCACGAGGCTACGTGGGAACTTGAGGAGCTGATGCGGCAGAAGTACCTGGAACTTTTCGTTGTGGGTAAGTGTTGTTGATTCATTAATCTATTCTTTTGTCATTCCGATAGAAGCGTCAGAATTCGAGGTCGAATTCTTTTTAAGAGGGGTAGAGTGTGATACCCGGTTTGCAAAGAAGAGAAGTTGGGGGTTGTTCTTTTTGTTTTTTTTCTTCCTCATCCGGTTGTTGTTTTGGGGATTTGGAATTTGTGGAAAACATTCACAATTATGGCAGTAGAATTTATTTGGTTTGGCGCTGGCGATGGGGTCGGGAGCTGTCGCGTGGGCTAGTTGGGCCGCGGTTGGTGATTCGGCCCACTATTCCTCCCAAACCCTAGCCGCCCTCCCTCCTCACCCCCTCCCCCTTTGTGCAGCCGCCCCCCCACTTCCCCCACACCTTGGCCGCCCCCCCTCCCATCTCCTCCTCTCTCAATCCTTGCAGCCACACCACCATACCCTAGCCGCCCCCCCCCCAATCTCCTCCTCCCAAGGTGCCAATCCTCGCCGCTCGGATCATCGTCACGTGGTGCGAATCTTCAATCGTTTTGGTGGAGGGAAGAAGGGAGGAAGGAAAGGGGGAGAATCCAAGGTGATTTTTGTGTTCATCCCTTGTTCATTTGCGCTGCAATTCAATTGATTAGAGGTTGCGTTTGCGATTGGGTAGAGGGGGCTGTCCAGAATTTTAGGTGGTGGATGAACAGCAGTAGTTCTAGCAGTTTCTGGTTGTTTTTCGTGAGAAATTAATGGAAATCAGTTTGGGGATCATGTAGAACTTTGTCTTACCTTTCCAACAAGTATTTATGTGCTCAATTTGGAGTTATAAATTAAAAGTTATCACCATTTGAATCCGGGTATGTGGCTGTCCAAAAAACAGATTTTCAGGGGGGATGAACAGCAGCAGTATTAGCAGTTTCTGGGGATTTTTCGGGAGTAATTAGTGTTAATCAGTATAAGAATCATGAAGGGCTCTTTCTTATCTTTCCAACAAGTACTTATGCGCTTGATTCGGAATTATATTTTAAAAGTTATCGCTGTTTGAATCCGAGTATGTCGCTGCCCAAAACAGGAAAACAGATTGCAGGGTTTATTTTGTGGACCGTCTAGGGGTAATTAGATGTTAGAATTTAATCATAAATTGTATACAAACCTTGTGGGGAATTTTATGTAGTTGTCTCTGGAGTTTTTGTTAGACACCACTGCTGTCTTAATTTTAAAGTTATGGAATTGTTAAGTAGCGCCGCTGCAGTTTGGTTGGTGTGGGGAGAATTGTTACCCGCGACGGGGTTTGAGATTGCGCGTAGGTGCGGCGTTGTTTTGAGGCTTTTTATGTGAATTTGGTGCACTAAGTTGGGTGTCAAAAACAGGTGGTGGACTTCCGGATCGTTCTTAGGGATTTGCCCAAATTTCCGGTGAAGGCAAGTAAAACTGTGATGGTTATTCCGTCTGTCAGATGAGGAGTTTTATACTTGATTATGTTGTGCTATTGTGTTCATATTCATATTTTTTTTGAGTACCATCATTTGAAATGTACATGTTTCATGGATTTCATATGTTGAGTTTGAGGTTTGATTATGTTACTCAAGTGGTTATTATGTGGAATGGGTGGAAGTATATGTCTAGCACATTTTTATTTGGGAAGAACTCATGATGTTGTCATGCATAATGCACTCATCATCCATTGCATTGAAGTTTTCGTCGCGATCTTATGGTCCGACCGTACCGGTACATTGAGCATCATATGTTGCCCGAGAAGGGGTATGATGCAGCTTCATATCCTTTGAGATATGGAGGCAGAAGTCATTATTGCATCTGTAGCCATGTGCATTCATGGGAGAGGTGTGGAATCTATTATGTGGATGTGGATAATTTGGACTTGTGCATGGTGATTCTTCTTGGCGTTAAGAATTTAGTTATTTGTTTACTTGCTGCAATTTACTGTTCAAAAGAAAGAAAGGAGTTCTGAACCATGTGGTTGTGTAAGCACAGTTGATTTACAATGTCCTATTTGTTGTTGTTATGTTTACTTGCTGAGATATATTATCTCACATCTTGCATTGTTTGATGCAGGCACCTAATCTCACATCTCACATCTTGTTATTGGGAATAGAGGGATGTAGCAGCACGACCACTACACCTTTAATAAAGGAATCACCATTTAATAATGCTGTTAATCAGAATTGGTCAAGTCTAGTGAATTGCCTTGTTCTTGGTTGAGCGTTTATCTTGGGGTGGGCTGAGTTCCTCATCCCATCTGTTTTGCTTCAGTTGGGGCATAAATGAGTTTACCACTTTGCATTTAGCTTCTACTATGTGAATTATATGTCTTTATATCCTGTATGAACTTCATGTTTTCCCCTCCTTATTATGTTAGTTTCAAAGGAGGTGCTGCCAGATTTTGCTATATGTCCTGTCGTTATTACGCCTCTTGTGTTGAGTAAGTTAGGTGGGTGGGGTTTTTGGTAATATCCATTGTGTGTGACTAGTGGGGTGTTACATATTTATAGGTCCTAGTGCCCAGGCAACAAGAGACACGAATAAAGCATCGATCACGACAAGATGGCATGCACAGACAATGCGATGAGAGACTTGTTCCTCCTGGTCCTCTTCTGCATCGTGCATGGTGAGAAGGAAGAGTCAAAGGGCATCGATGCGAAAGCGTCCAGGCCTGGTGGGTCCTTCGACATCACCAAGTTGGGCGCCTCCGGCAATGGCAAGACAGACAACACGAAGGCTGTGCAGGAGGCATGTGCATCGGCGTGCGGCGGCACTGGGAAGCAGACAATCCTCATACCCAAGGGCGACTTCCTTGTCGGACAACTCAACTTCACATGCCCTTGCAAGGGCGACGTGACCATCCAGGTGGATGGCAATCTGCTGGCGACCATGGACCTAAGCCAGTACAAGGAACATGGTAATTGGATCGAGATTCTACGCGTGGATAACCTGGTCATCACCGGCAAGGGAAACCTTGACGGGCAGGGCCCAGCCGTGTGGAGCAAGAACTCCTGCACCAAGAAGTACGACTGCAAGATCCTTCCCAACTCGCTGGTGATGTACTTCGTGAACAACGGGGAGGTGTCCGGGGTCACGCTGCTCAACTCCAAGTTCTTCCACATGAACATGTACCAGTGCAAGAACATGCTGATCAAGGACGTGACCGTGACGGCGCCCGGGGACAGCCCCAACACGGATGGCATCCACATGGGCGACTCATCCGGGATCACCATCACCAACACCGTCATTGGCGTCGGCGACGACTGCATCTCCATCGGCCCTGGGACCTCCAAGGTGAACATCACTGGCGTGACAAGGACGAGAAGGACGTCACGGACATCAACGTCAAGGATTGCACTCTTAAGAAGACGATGTTCGGCGTCCGCATCAAGGCGTACGAGGACGCCGCCTCCGTGCTCACCGTCTCCAAGATCCACTACGAGAATATCAAGATGGAGGACTCAGCCAACCCCATCTTCATCGACATGAAGTACTGCCCCAACAAGTTGTGTACCGCCAACGGCGCCTCCAAGGTCACCGTCAAGGACGTCACCTTCAAGAACATCACCGGCACCTCCTCCACTCCGGAGGCCGTTAGCCTGCTCTACACAGCCAAGGTCCCATGCACCGGCGTCACCATGGATGACGTCAACGTCGAGTATAGCGGCACCAACAACAAGACCATGGCTATATGCACGAATGCCAAGGGCAGCACCAAGGGTTGCCTCAAGGAGCTTGCATGCTTCTTGACCCTCCGTCGACTGACCCATCTCTCTAGTTATAATTTTTCTCTCGTCCTTGCATTGCCCATTTGTTGCTATCCATTGGTAACGGACAACAGTAAAACGACAGACAACCAACAGCAATATTATGTTCGACGGTGTAACACCCTGAATTTGAGGGTATAAAATTTCTTCTCTAAATGCCAACCAAATTCAGGTGTTACCTCTTGTCTCTCTCTCTCTTTTCCTTTTGATTAAAAGTAAGTGAATTAGGCGAGGGTTTAATTATTTATTTTGTCAAAGCTTATGTGA
Source organism: Zea mays (assembly GCF_902167145.1). Classification (NCBI taxonomy): domain Eukaryota; kingdom Viridiplantae; phylum Streptophyta; class Magnoliopsida; order Poales; family Poaceae; genus Zea; species Zea mays. Next base: position 109,341,171 of record NC_050101.1, on the reverse strand, counting down.
GTCATGAAATGTTGCATCATGCTGAGCCTAAATTATTCTTTTGTTTGATGCACATGTTTGAATTGGTTCGAATTTGAAATTTGGTTTGAGTTTGATTTGAAAACCATAAAGAAATTAAAATAGAAAAGACATTAGAAATTTCAAAAAAAGAAAAGGAAAGCAGCTCGAACCTCCTCCCTCCTTGGCCTTTCGGCCCATCCAGCCCAATTAACCTCCCGCATCCGCTGACAAGCGGGCCCCACCTATCGGCGCCACGCCCCGCTCGCCCTCTCCCTCTCTTCTTAGTGGGACCGCCCCATCAGCACCGTGCCCTGCTCGCCCGCGCGTTCCCTCGCTGACTCGCGGCCCCTATTGTCAGACCCATCCCCTCCCCTACAACTGTCGCGCCCGCGCCCATGGCGTGCGCCCATGCGGTCAAAGCGTGCCCACATCCCCACGACCTGCCCATGTCACCCGAGTGCTAGGTGAAGACCCCGAACACTCCCTCAGCTCGCCCCTGCCTCACATTCGCTCTTTCCCTGCCCTCGCACTCACCCAGCCGCAACGCCGCCCCCCGCTGTTGCTTCACCTTTCTGTTGTCGCCGCTGGACTTCTGCCAGCGCTTTGGCCATGGTGAGCTTTGCCTGAGCTTGGCGCACCGGGAACCCACGAAGGTTTCCCCTTTCCTCAAATCCTCTACCCGATTTGCGCTCCACCTCTCCCCTGCGCAGGTCGGAGCTCGCCGCCGTCGTGATTCTTCAACGTCCGGTCAACTAGAGCCCCATCGCGCCGTGCCAAGCTGCCCGAAGCACCGTATCTGGGTAAGTGACATTCCTGTGTCCTTCTTTTGCGCCAATTCTGCTATACGTGGGGGATTTCAGCCATTGAAGTTGCCCCTAGCCGGGCCACAGCATCTTCATGGCGTTCGACCACTGCAACCCCTCCCTGAGCCCGAACTTAGGCCTAGAGCACCCCACCCTCTCCCTGGAGCCTATGCCAACCGCAGAGCGCCGGTTTAACCCTCACCGCGACGGGTATTGCTCGCCAGAGTAAGCTTGGGTTCGCCCGAGGGTCCCCCTCCACTGTCTGCCCGCCTTAGTCCTGTTCTCGGCACCCAGACCTTGCCATAGTGCTTGCCGAGTCCTCCCCAACCTCTCTGGCTACCCAGACCAACCCCCAGTGTCCTAGAAGCCCCGGTCTGCCTCGCCTCCGGCGACTGCGCCGCCGTGTCCGCGGAGAGCGCCACCCCTAGCTGACTAGAGGAGACTAAACCCCTCGTGCCGAATCCGAACAGCCCGGTCTTGATCTGACGGCCCGAAGTCGTGGATAACGGTTCGCGTGGTTTGTGGAACCAGAGCCATCGATCTACAATCCAGTGGCCAACGCGCCCCGTGTCCTCTTCATACTGCTGACCCATGGGCCCCGTGTGTCAGTGCCTCAACCCACCCGAGCCCACCTGTCAAGAGCCTGCGCCCTCGCTCGCTATTCTAATTTGGACCTTTGGTCGGAGATCAGACGGCTAGCGCAACCCCGTACCCCTTCGCGTGGCAATTTTGCTAAATAGACCCTCGCTTTTTAGAAATCAACCCGTTGTCCCTGGTTTTCACGCGCAGGCCTCTGTAATCTTACGGATTGAACCCTAGACTTCTATTTATTCACAAATTTAGGCCTAATTTTGTATTTTAAACTTCAAAACTTGTTTATTTCATATCTTTTGCATATGAACTTCAAATGGAGTGATTCAAATTGCAAAATGTTCATAGGATTATTCTCTATCCAAATAAATTATGATCATTCACTGTCTGTACGTGTTAATTTTATGCCTAGACTATAGGTTAGTATATGTAATAGTTTGTTTACTAAATAAGAAAATAAAAAGGAAACCCTAATGGTAATTAGATGTTTAACCTTATGAGATTAATAATATGTAATGTATGAATTTATCCCTGGTATAATTTTCTGTCTCACTAAAATTAGTGGAATTAAAATTATGCAATCCATGGAGATAGATAATATTTAGGGAATCACAAACCACTAGTGTGCTAGTTCACTCTAGCACCTAAGTTGACCTTTTGTGTTTACATTGCTCTGTCAAACTTGTGTTCACTTGGTTGTATATGTTTGGTGTATTGTTCATTTGTCTTTATCCAATTGCATTGAATGCATGATCGCTTTGTTTAGACAATGAGCAGCTCATGGTTCCTTAGTGTGTTGTTGAAGATCTTCCTGAGCAACAACCTGGTGAAGGCAAGAGTCCTCTGACCTACTATGTCCTACTTACTTTATAGTTCACCGTCCCGCATTACATTATTTAAACCTAAGGATTAACTAGTCTGTATTTACATTATCCTTGTTTACCTTTTTGGGTTTCTAAGCTTTATGCTATTGCTTTAACTTAATCAATGAACATGATGTGAATCTTTATGATACAATGATGTTATCTCGATGATGATCTTGTGATACTTTAGGGGACTCAGGCTATTTCCTGTGTACCTCTCCGAAAGGACCTGTTCATTGAGTGACCACCCGGGATAACAGTACAACCATGAGTGTGGAATGGGACACCCTTAGCTGATTAATTAGAGGAACTTGAGGTGTAGTTGGCTTCGCCGTAGGGCCGTCTATGGGGTCCAGGCACAACACTTTCTCTGCCGAGGCTGGTTGCCGAGGTTCTTTCGATTTGGTTTTGTTAGTCACCCTTCTTATGGGGAGAATTACTATGTTTATCAAACTAGAGAAACCTAACGGGCGGCTATGACCTCTTGGGAATCTTTGTAAAGGCTACGTAGTGTATCCCTAGCCATTCACCTCGGTAGTGATGATCGAGTTTGTACAACATAGGCTGGAAAGGGATCACGACTCGTGGGTAAAGTGTGCAACCTCTGTAGAGTGTTAGAAACTGGTATATCAGCCATGCTCACGGTTAAGAGCAGCCTTGGGATCCTCTTTGATTAGAAGAACTTTTGATACTTTTATGATTATGGTTAATGATGATAAATATAACTCTGATCAATGATATTTCCTCTTGGAGGGAGTACTTTTGGGTAATAACTGGGTTTATTGCTAAAACATGGCTTTACTACTAGGTAATAAATATCTGACCAACTAAAAGCAATTGCTTAACCTTAACTCCACATACAGCTAGTCCACATTAGCCAAACGGGACATTTGCTGAGTACGTTGATGTGTACGCACCCTTGCTTTAAAAACCACCCCACCCAAGGTTATCGCCAATATATTCAGTGCTCAGGAGGAGATGCAGGCAACATGGAGGACTTTGAGGAGTTCCAGGACTACGATGAGTTCTAGTTATGTTAGTGGTGAACCCCCAGTCAGCTGCCTGTGAAGGCTTTATCAGATACACTCGCTTTTCCGCACTTTGATAATAGTAATGACAATGTTATGTTAATGACTCCGTGGATGTCTTGGACATCTTGATGTAATAAAGTACTATTTCCACTATTTACATTGAGCAATGTGTGATGATGTCCAATTATGTAATCGTTTTTAAGTGAGTTTCTGATCCTGGCACGTACATGGTTCGCATTCTGTTTACCTTCCAAAACCGGGTGACAGACGACCTCCTAGGTGGCCGTCGGATAGAACGTTATATCCGACGGCCTAAGGCAGCCGTCGGACATAAGATCCTATGTTCGACGGCTGTTAGACGGACGATTAGACATAAGGTTATTTTCGATGGCTATTAGATAAGCCGTCGGACATAACCTTATGTCCGACGGTCGCCTAGGAGGCCGTCGGACATAAGGGATTTAAACCCCGTCAGCGCCCGCCCACGTTGTTTCAGTTCCATTCTTCAAGGAACACACAAGCTGAGGACGCCGCCACCCACCAGCCGCCGCCGCCGAGCACCTCCCCAGCCTACGGCGGCGCCCGCCCGCCCTGCCCCTGACGCTGCCCGAGCCCATGGCCACCTTCGTCACCGTCCTCGATGCCGCCGGAGCCGCTCCGACGCAGCCCGCGCCTGCCTCAGCCTCTGCCCCCGCCCCCGACGCCGTCGGCGCCTGCCTCGACCCCACCGGCGCTCGCTTCACTGGCTCTACGTCGAGCTAAGTGAGTAATTTTATAACTTTTAGTATTATTTTGTATATGCATATAGATTGTTTGCTATTAATTATGTTTAGTTTGTTATGTCTGACAACCTAAGTTTATTATGTAATTAAATTAGCTTGTTTTAGTTTATTTAGTGGTGCCTATATAATTTAAACTTTTAATTTCCGAGTGTAATTATTATGCCCTCGAAAATAAGATCATTTTATATGATTTAGGGTCCCATGAAATGATTTTTCAATGTAATATTGTATTAGTGTGGTTTATTAGTAATCATAACTAATTAAGTTAACGTCTCGTATCTAGTATGGAGGAGGATCGTCGATGGATGTCTGAAGGTTGGAAGAAAAGAGGTGTTTTATCAAGTGAGTGGGTTGCCAAGACTAACGCGTTTCTTGACCATGCTTTTGCTCGATTGGAGACTGGAATCGATGTTAGGTGCCCTTGTAGCAAGTGTCGGAACATTTATTTCCTTGACAGGGACTATGTCGATAGATCTTTGTAAGAACGGTAATATGCCAGGCTATGAGGTGTGGGTGCACCACGGTGAGGACCCACCTCCTCGTATTGTATCGTAAGTTCAGTCACATGAAGAGAGGTCTACGATAGGATGGAAGAGATGCTTGACGATGTACGCCATGAGCTTCTACCCGTGGATTCGGAGAACCCCGGTCAACCCTCCGATTATGAGGATCCTCCTACGCCTGAGGTTCAGAAGTTTTTCAAGCTCCTTAAAGCTGCCGAAGAGTCGTTGCACGAGCACACGAAAGTGACCATCCTTGTGTTCGTGACTCGACTTATGACTATTAAGTCTAAGTTTGCATTCTCAAACAACTGCTACAAGGAGCTTCTGAACTTGATCAGTGATGTACTTCCGGAGAATCACAAGATGCCAAAGGACATGTATGAGTCCAAGAAGTTGCTATCTGATCTCGGTATGGACTACGAAAAAATCGATGTCTATGACAACAACTATATGCTTTTCTGGAAGGAGACCATGAGTGAGAAGAAGTGTAAAGTATGTGGTGAGCGTAGATTCGTAGAGGTTGAAAATGACAATGGTTTGACCGTGAAAACCGAGATAGCACGTAAGCAGGTTCGTTACATGCCTCTTATAACTCGGTTGAAACGTTTGTTCATCTCCAAGAATACAACCAGACACATGAGGTGGCACAAAGAAGGGGTACGCTAGAATCCAGATGTCATGGCACACCCAACTGATATAGATGCATCGAAGGTACTAGATGCCTTTGATTCCAGCTTTGCTATTGAAGTGCCAAATGTCCGCTTCAGTTTGGCAATAGACGGTTTCTCACCTTTCAATCTAACTGCACCATACTACTCATGTTGGCTCGTATTTGCTGTTCCATACGACCTTCCACCAACTCTTTGCATGAAATATGAATTTATTTTCTTATGTCTTGTAATACCTAGTCCGGATCATCCTAGAACAAAGATTGATGTGATGATGAGACCCCTGATTGAAGAATTGAAAATTTTGTGGGAAGGAGTCGAGGCGTACGATTGTTACAAGAAATAGAAGTTCAACCTGAGAGCTGCGTTTTTGTGGTCTATTCACGATTTTATGGCTTATGGTATCTTTGCTGGATGGAGTTGTCATGGGATTCTGACATTTCCGATATGCGCTGAAGACACTTTATGCTTCTGACTAAAGTTTGGTGGAAAGATATGTTACTTCGATTGCCATAGATGTTTTTTTGCTAGAGGATCACCCATTTAGGCTCGATAGAAACGCTTTTAAACAAGTTGTTGCATCTCATATCGTATTTTACTGATTCTTGTTTTGGGTACATGTCAATGCATCTATTTGCTTGATGGAAAAACATTTCATGTAGGTGTCTGTGCCTTGGATGGCCACCCAATCATAGGGTTATCGGGCCTTGTGCAGGTGGTGGGATTCCCCTGAGTTTCATGCCATTTTCGAAAGGAACATGGGAAACCATGGTACTGAGTCGTTCCACAACTACGACGGTGAGGACATGTACACTTGGCTAAGCGAATGGTATGTCATAGTATGTTGTAACTTCGAATTACATAGAAATGTGTCATTCTAACTTGTATGTACAGGAAGACAAATCTGCCTGTATGCCTACGAATCTGGAGGTGTATATGTAAGGGCATAAGGGTTCTGATCCACAGAATCCTGATGTTTTATGCACTCAGACAACCACCGACCGTCTAGTGAGTTTTTGGTACTCTATTATGTGTTTGTGCATCAACTTGGTAATGCACTTATATTTGGTATGTTTGCCTCCAGGCTTTGTATGGGCAGGAGATGGTTCAGCGCCATGGGCAGGACTACGATTGGAGGAACCAACCAATCGACCCTTAGGTAGTATATGCTAGTGCAGGAGGATAAGCCCATGGACGATGAGAGTATTTTATTTGGATTTCAAAATTGTTCTCATATGCTTGTGATTGAACCGAGTCCATGGTTTACTCTACTAAGTGCATGGTTCACTCTTGTAGGTTGGGTATTTTTGATTCCACGATTGATTCTAGGGAGCTGAGACACCGTGGACGACAGTCCACATCCTCATCTTCGCAGTTGTCCCGTTCTCGATCATCCGCCCAAGAGATAGAGATTGCAGTGTTGCGTCAGCATGCAGAGTATCATAAATCAGTTTTGAGGGAAACAAATGGAGTATTAGAGGCAACAAGCTGAGTACTAGAAGAAGAAGGACGAGTATTATTCAAACCTCCAGGCCCATAATCAAGCTCTACTCTCGGTAAGTTGAAGTAACATTTTGTTCATAACAACTAAAAACACATGATGTGTACCTTATTTTCTCAACAATGGCTTGCATCTAATTTGTAGCAACTAGCACAACAAGCGGGCGTCTCGATGCCGACATATGGGATGCCGCCTCTGGACTTTGCACTGTCGATGCCAATGTTGTTGCCTCCACCCTGCCTTAATTCCATATGGTATGTACACATATACGTGTGTGACATGTTCATAGTTGTCTTATGTGTTAAAATGATAAACTTAGTGGTTAATATTTCATGTGGGTGTGTTATAGGGATTTCAGACACCTTCCGCTTCAGTTGCTGCACCTAGAGATGCGTCTGGTCAAGACGACACATCGAATTCTGAGGTGAACAACCTTTTCAACACCTAGAGTCCAGCCGGAGGAAGTGGCTATAACTTGAACCAACCAGGTGACGGATATGAGTGATAGTTCATCAAATGTGTTTGATTTGGAACTATGTCAATGTTCATGTCAAGGACTATGTGTCGAACTATGTCAGTGTTTAATTTGGAACTATATGTTGATGTAAAAGACTTGTTGCAACTATTTGGAACTATATGTTTGTGAATGTGAGGTGATGTTTGTGAATGTGAATACTTATGTGAATTGATGTTTGTGAATGTATGTGAATATGTGGTGTAACACCCCTGGTGTTACTGTTACTAAAATTTGAGCATAACATCATCAGCATTAGCATTTCATGTGTTTGATACACCTAGAATGCATTCACTAGGCTGAAGTTTCAAACAAGTTGTATTGATATGGCATTTTGCAAATAAAACCCTGGAGTAGGGTACTTAACCCTAAATGGGGTTTAGAAGGGTAAAACAAAATCCAAAAAGAGAAAACCCTAAAGCTTAAGTGAAATAGTCATAAAATGTTACTAAGAAGGGACCTAAATTATATTCACACCCCTGAAATACCAAAAACCCTAAAAAGGACCCTAGAAAACCCTAAACCTAAACCCTAGGGGGCTAAGTGCAAAATCAGTGCATGTTTGGACTAAAGTACAAAAACTATGAAAGTAAGGTATCTTAAGTCATATGGTTCATAATCATGAAGATTTGCAAGCTAAACCCTGAATTTTGCACCTATTTGCAAAAAGAACCTATTTGAGTTCTAAACCTAGTCTGAAATTCAATGACATTGGCTCAACTTTGGAGCTCTATATCTTCCAAATTATTGAGAATTTGCCCTAGGTCACCACATCAATTTTGTAGATCTATCAAAGGTGAACAACTTTGTTTAAGGGATTAAACATTGTTGTTATGAAGAATTTGGAGATAATTAAACCCAAAGTCAGGCTGTCAGGCTGTTTGATGTCTGAATTTCAGACTAACAGTACAACTACAAGAACTTTGGGCACGAATTCTGGCATGATCGAGCAAGAATTTGCCTAGGGTTGCTATACCAAGATTATAGTTGGATCCTAGAGCTATAACTTTGCTAAAGAGTGTCGATCATGTTATTACATAAAATTAAGAGAAAATTCGCCCTAAACTTTGGCTGTCAGGTGCACTAAATGAGGAATGGCCATGGTACAATACTGAAGAAGATCGACTGCCAGCTGTTCATCGTCGATGACCTCTCCGCCGCGATTCGTGCCACCGCTGTCTCGATTCGTGATCGGGGAGGAATGGATAACACCGGGGATGGGTAAAAAGATCTGGGCGGGATGGATTGCGATTGCTAGCTGGTCCGGCCATCCTGTACACTTGCCGCACGGCCGTCCGAGTTTATCCTCACCGGAGCTCGCCGTTTCACTCAACCGTGCCACGCCGCAAAGCATTCTCCACGTCGTAGGGATCATGGAGGATAGTCAGTTACCCCTCCTGCACCGTTTTCTCCTCGCTCGCCACGATACGCAGAGCACGGTGAAATATCCAAGTCGCCGTGAGCTGATCTCCAACCCAAATTCCCTGGCCGCCGCTCACGATCACTATAAATTGAGTGCACCCGCGGCTCCATAGGGTAATCACGCATCTATTGCACCAATCCTTGCCCCGGATTATCCACCAGGGACCAAGAATTGCTCACTTCCCCCAATCACGGTTTCCGCCACCGTAAAACGCACCTCGCCGTGGCCAGCCACTTCCAGGTTTGTTCATGCTATCTGCTGCCTTGTTTCAGCATTAGTGTGCTTCCCTGATGCTCCTCAACCAACCCTATTACACTGAGTCCCCCTTAATTACCGGGAACGCGATACCCATTCGAGTGTCCGTGCTGTTTCCATGGACCGATCGATTCAATGTCCCATTGATGAAATTGTTTGAGGGGAAACCCTCGTTAGGTCTTGGATTTGATCTCTGCCAAAGTAGAACGCTAGTCATCACGTGAATCATCCGATACATGCTCGCCGGAGTTCGTCCCTACGCGGTTCGCCATCTTGTAGATGTCAGTGAGACATGTGAATAGCGCCAAGGACCGCCACTCTAATTTTGAACCGGTAAGGGCGTTTTTGCAAAGTTGTCGCGGGCACGCGTGCGCGCGGGCGAATTTGCTCGCTGCTGGGCCGCTTCGGCTGAAATGAGCCCAACACTGTTTAAGCTTTTCTCTTTTCTTTTTCCGTGAAACTTTAGAAATCTATAGAAAATTGTAGAAAAATGGTAAAAATGTCAAACCAATTTTGCTAAATTCCTAATTTTCATAGAATTTAATAAAAATAGTTTCATGATTTTTAGGTCAAATAGAGAATTTTGGAGCATTTAAAATAGCCTAAAACATTGTTTTTGGATTTTTAGAAAATAGATAATAACTCCAAAAAATCCCCAAACTTTTGAGTTGATCTTTATACATTATTTAGAAGCCTTGGGTAGAGTTTGGTATGATTTGGACCTTGTTTGATACTTAGGACCCAAAACCCTACCCCTGCCCTTTGAATTCCTTTATTAACTCCGGAAACCCTAGGTTCTCGGAGAACCGTGAAGGAAAATTGTATTCAAGACTTTAGAAAATAAACTTTTACTATCTTTGCACTCTCATGAGCATTACATGGGCATTCATTATTATGTATGGTTATATTTAGAAAACGAGGAAGAAGTTGAAGTAGAAGAAGAAAAGACTTCACCACCACCACCCGAGGAACATCAGGCAGGCAACTGCTTTTATTTTGATATCTTCGGATCCGAGCCTGATTCACCTGTAAACCAAGGCAAGCCCCGGTGCATTTGCCACCTCCTTGATTCTTTTAAAATCTTTCTCACTTGCTTGATGCATTAGGTGATAGGAGTTGAATGCTAAAACAATTCCTGCATTACCTTCCTTGAATTTGATTACCTTCCTTTGAATCCCTGTTTTACAAACGGTTTTTACTATGCTTAGTCTTGCTCTAGCAAAACAAAATGTTTTGTTTTTACAAAATATGATGTGGCAAAGTGGGAGGGATGTTTTCGAAAATAAAACTTGATGGTGAGTCCATCATGGCCATGATGGGTTCAGTATCGGAAAAGATGTACCTCTGTCAGGTACCAAACTTTGGGATTTGAAATGATTAAGCTAAGATCGGGCGGGTGACTTGCATGAGAAGATAGTCTCGGTGTAGTGTCTCCGTCTGAGTCGATTAAGGACCATGTCGATGTAGGCCTGCTGACCGAGGACCCTTTAACTGGTCACATGCCTCGTCATGGGTAAGCTTTGCCTCGGGCAGACTAATACCAGAATAAGATACCACGCAATGGGAGTGGAGAGATGGCGAGAGTAGCGTGTACCCTCCGTGGCAAGAGGCTGGACGGTGGTGTATCTGTGCTCTCGGTTGGCATGAACCTGATCTGGTCTTAAGAACCTCGGTGGCGGGTTGACATATGCAAGGGTTAAGTGCTACATATGTCATGTGATCAGAGATCCTCAGCTGAGTATAATCGATTCGGATCTCCGTACCTTCACGGTTATGAAAACTTGGTCTCTGACCTATACGTAGAACTCCAGTAAAGATGAAGGGTTGTTAAGAAATTGGCTAGTGTAGGTCAAGTGATTGAACTAGGGTTGAAAGAACTCTAGTTACAGGTAATTAAACTTAACTTGACAAATAAAACTGGATTTTTAAGGATCCACTGTTAGTAAGCATTTCTGCAAACAGAATCGTTGATTATTGAGAAACCTTACCTTGACTCCCTTATAACCAGCATACCCTTAAGAGTCTTTTTTAGTCGGGTAAGTCTCGCTCAGTAATTCCATACTCAGGGTTTTATTCCCTATTATTTTTAGGTGAGGAAGCAACAAACTTTTGTTGTTTCTGTTCCAAGGTGATCTCAAAAGAAGAAGACCAAGAGTAAAGCTGCGGGAGGAAAGGATCCTCCATAAAAACTTTTGTGTAAAACTTATCGGGAGGGGTTTTTGCCTCCCTTGGCTTGTAATAATAATACTCTGCACTCGTATGTTATATTTTGGTCTGTAAATATTAATCTTTGCCTTACTTTTAAATAAAGGTAAGTTAATGTAATGGCTTTCGCACTTTCGTAACTCTGATGCTTGTAATGTCTGCGTGACGGGTAAAACGCTCTTGGGAAAGGTAAGAAAAGTAGATACCGAACTTGTCAAGTGATTCAGGGGCACCTGTAGGGTTGTCTGAGGTCCGTTGGACAAGGACAACTGTAGGTGGGCCTAATGACTTGGGAGGTTCCGTCACATGTGGTTGTATATGAAATCTGTGGTTTTCTATGTAAATGTCAGAAATGTACAAAAATATAATTTTTTTGCAACTGCTGAAATTCATTGTCTGATGGCTTAACACAAGACGTCGGACATAATACTTCATTATGTCCGAAGGCTAACATAGGCCGTCGGCTAATATAGGCCACCAGACATAAGCGATGGACGACCGTTAACTACCGTTACCGAGGATAAACGTCGATGGCCGAAAGGTGCCGTCAGACATAGCTTATGTCCAATGGCCACCGTCGGAAATAAGAGTATTTTTGACCCTTTATGACAGAGGGATGGGTACTGTCGAACATAAGCCTACGACCGTACGTCGAAAATAACTTATGTCTGATGGCTTTAACTGTCGAAAATACCCTGTTTTACTAAAGTGACGAATAAGCACCACCCACGTATATGTATTTCCTTTAATCTGGGTTGCTGCTGCTCGTTCTAGTAGCATATTATTGACCAAACTTCTACCACGTCCTACGTACAATCCTGCATGTATTAGAGTACGTCTGGTTTCACATCAGACACTTATTCACGTTGTGTTTGTTTTTTCAAAGAAGAATGTAAAAGTTCATGTACCTGAGCTCCAGGACATGCCATTTTTGTTTTCTTTTGTTTTTTTGCAAGCACCACATAGCAGTTTAAAAGCTAAATTCCACCGAATCTATCTCTATATATGCATACACTCAAAACGTCTCCAAAACCCTCCTTAAAAATCATTTGGGAAGTCAATGCATGATTATGCCAAGTGATCGATGAACAAAATAAATAGAGGGCTTTATTTTTATCTTCCTCGCCAGTAGTTTTTAGTAATTAGAAAATCTTCAGGACTCTGATGTATAATTTACTTGCTAAACCAGAGACAAGTTAACAAAATAAGCACCAACCTTAATTTACCCCCTCCAATAGTTTACCATATGAACTTTCTAAAAAAACGAATTGTTTGGCGCAGCAATTCCAGGTCAGTACGGCCATCCACCATGTCCGTCGACAGATAGGTTGTCATTCTCGGTTCACCCCATCCACCATGTGTGTTAGTACAGGACCTTGTACATTATTCCCCATGATCTTCATGGGACAGCGACGGTAGAAGTGCTACACAAAAACATTTGTCAGCTTATTCCTTTGGCTTTAATCTGTACCGGTTTCTACTGTTTCTACAATATTTTTGTCTCTATAGATTGCAGCTGCAGCAGCCTGAACAGCTGGCTTCAACGGATACCAGACAATCGAAACTAAATGTCTTAGCTTATAGTCTCGGTTGCATGCACCGATATTAATTAATTGATATATTTAATACCAATTGTTGAATATATGTTCAAGAGACAATCATGACATATGATAACACTAATGAGTCTTTATGGTAAAAACACATTAGTAAGGGTCTATATGTACCAAAGGTCTGGCATGCTTGAGAGAATCATATTAGCTACCGCTGTCTCTTCCTATGGTTGCAGACGCTCGATACGTCGACACCGCTTCTCTCGATATGCATGGTGTTAGCGCACCGACATTACGATATTTCATCTTCACACGTATGGATATACCATGGTGACACTGTTGTTACTGTGGTGTTGATCAATAATGAACTTGAGGAGGATGGTCAAATGTGTTGTTGTTGGTACGTAAGGACATTCGATGACTTCCACTACATCAATGTGTCCTTCCACTGTGTTTTGCGTCTAGTAGTAGAAATGCATGATTCTGTAGTTACATGCAATCTTGGTTAAACATGGTAGATATGCTAGTGTGTATCGTGCATGATTTCCATCAGTGGTACCAGAGCTAGGTCATGCACAATTTTTGATCTAGATTATTTGCATATAGGTGATACTCCTAGTATATTGCATCTATATTTCTTTGGTTATAGCACCACTTAGGAAAATGAGGTAATTGCCAGTATAGTTGCATATCTCTACCGACTAGAATCACCGTAGGGATAACAATACATGTATCTTTTAGATTGAGAATGTCAAGAAATCTGAATTGGATATACTGTTATGGCTCTATGTCATACAATTGTCAATATGATTGACAGTAAAAATAGATACATTTAGCTTGTCTTCAAATCAACTTGATTTGATTAATCTGGTGATATTTATATAGAGCTTTCAGTGATGTGACCAGGAATTTCTGAGTGTACAACATAGATTATTTGGACAAACCATTTTCATACCGCATGGTAGTATCCGGCTCTCCACCTAGCATAGTTTTATAGAGAATATTATGAATAATATGAACCAAATATAGAAACCACATATAGGACTTGATGATGTAGATCACCATGATAAATGGATGACTTCTATCCTACATTTAATATAATTATCTGCGATGGTTTATTTTCCTACCTTACTATCCACCCATGTACTAAATATGATAGGATAGTTTCCCTAAAAAATTAAGAGTTTATTTTGATACCCTTCCAATTACTATGTTTATATAGATTCTAATCATCACTTGGTGGGCCTACCAAAGCAAAGTCTCATTGATTATTTTAATCTAATAGGGTAAGTCCTAGACATTTGCTAAAGATGAAGGGCAAAGGTGAGGGCAAGGCTAAAGATGAGATCTCAAAGCTAAATGCAAAGTCTAAGTCTGGCCTTTCTTCTAAAGACAAAAATTTCATTGTGGTGACCTTGAGAAACGGTCTAGGAACTACAAGAAGTACTTAGAAGACTAAGGAAATTGAGACTTCTATTTTGTTTATATATGTTATTGAAATTAATCTGGCTATTTCTTTTAGTGAATCATGGGTATTTGATATCAGATCGATGATTCATACTTGCAAATCATTGCAAGGACTAAAAAGGACTAGAATATTTGCTACAAATGAGTTGAATATGTGTGTAGGCAATAGAGCAAAGGTTGTTGCACTAGCCATCGACACTTATCAAGTGCCACTTGTACACATTTTAGAAAGATCTTAACAAATATCTAATCCAGAGAATTCCTAATTTTCTATAGCAACTTATATCTAAGTTTTATAGCTTGCCATGGTTATTATTGTAGAAGATTTTGAAACCTTGCCTTATGCCCTCATTTCATGGCTTCATGACTGTTATAGAAATTTCTAAATTTTTTGTTTTGTTTCTGTTGGTACCTCAAGATTGGGGCACCCACTACTGCTGGATCAAGCTGGACCCTCCAGGACCATTGGAGCTTTGTCTTTTAGTTGCACTGGACAGTCCGGTTCCGCACCGGACATGTACTGTTCACTGTCCGGTGCGCCTCTGGCGGCTGCTCTGACTTCTGCGCGCACTGTCCGCGTACTATAGCGTTTACAGGTGTTCGTTGCAGTCGACCGTTGCACTGTTAGCCGTTGCTCCGCTGGTGCACCGGATAGTCCGGTGGCACACCGGACAGTCCAGTGAATTATAGCGGAGCTACACCTGAGAAACCCGAAGGTGGCGAGTTTGGAGTTGTACAGTCCTGGTGCACCGGACACTGTCCGGTGGCATACCGGACAGTCCGGTGCGCGCGAGACCAGGGTACCCTTCAGTTCCTTTGCTCCTTTGCTTTTGAACCCTAACTTTGATATTTTATTGGTTTGTGTTGAACCTTTATGCACATGTGGAATTCTCCTCTCAAGGACGTCACCTTCAAGAACATCACCGGCACCTCCTCCACCCCGGAGGCCGTTAGCCTGCTCTGCACTGCCAAGATCCCATGCACCGGCGTCACCATGGGTGACGTCAACGTCGAGTATAGCGGCACCAACAACAAGACCATGGTTATATGCACGAACGCCAAGGGCAGCACCAAGGGTTGCCTCAAGGAGCTTGCATGCTTCTAGACCCTCCGTCGACTGACCCATCTCTCTAGTTATAATTTTTCTCTCGTCCTTGCATTGCCCATTAGTTGCTATCCATTGGTAACGCACAACAGTAAAACGACAGACATCCGACAGCTATATTATGTTCGACGGTGTAAAACCCTGAATTTGAGGGTATAAAATTTCTTCTCTAAATGCCAACCAAATTCAGGTGTTACCTCTTGTCTCTCTCTCTCTTTTCCTTTTGATTAAAAGTAAGTGAATTAGGCGAGGGTTTAATTATTTATTTTGTCAAAACTTATGTGAGTCATGAAATGTTGCATCATGCTGAGCCTAAATTATTCTTTTGTTTGATGCACATGTTTGAATTGGTTTGAATTTGAAATTTGGTTTGAGTTTGATTTGAAAACCATAAAGAAATTAAAATAGAAAAGACATTAGAAATTTCAAAAAAAGAAAAGGAAAGCAGCTCGAACCTCCTCCCTCCTTGGCCTTTCGGCCCATCCAGCCCAATTAACCGCCCGCATCCGCTGACAAGCGGGCCCCACCTATCGGCGCCACGCCCTGCTCGCCCTCTCCCTCTCTTCTTAGTGGGACTGCCCCGTCAGCACCGCGCCCTGCTCGCCCGCGCGTTCCCTCGCTGACTCGCGGCCCCTATTGTCAGACCCATCCCCTCCCCTGCAACTGTCGCGCCTGCACCCATGGCGTGCGCCCATGCGGTCAAAGCGCGCCCACGTCCCCACGACCTGTCCATGTCACCCGAGTGCTAGGTGAAGACCCCGAACACTCCCTCAGCTCGCCCCTGCCTCACATTCGCTCTTTCCCTGCCCTCGCACTCACCCAGCCGCAGTGCCGCCCCCCGCTGTTGCTTCACCTTTCTGATGTCGCCGCTGGACTTCTGCCAGCGCTTTGGCCATGGTGAGCTTTGCTTGAGCTTGGCGCACCGGGAACCCACGATGGTTTCCCCTTTCCTCAAATCCTCTACCCGATCTGCGCTCCACCTCTCCCCTGCGCAGGTTGGAGCTCGCCGCCGTCATGATTCTTCAACGTCCGGCCAACCAGAGCCCCATCGCGCCGTGCCAAGCTGCCCGAAGCACCGTATCTGGGTAAGTGACATTCCTGTGTCCCTCTTTTGCGCCAATTCTGCTATACGTGGGGGATTTTGGCCGTCGAAGTTGCCGCACGCCGGGCCGTAGCATCTTCACGGCGTTCGACCACTGCAACCCCTTCCTGAGCCCGAACTTAGGCCTAGAGCACCCCCACCCTCTCCCCGGAGCCTATGCCGACCGCATAGCGCCGGTTTAACCCTCACCGCGACGGGTATTGCTTGCCAGAGTAACCTTGGATTCGCCCGAGGGTCCCCCTCCACTGTCTGCCCGTCTTAGTCCTGTTCTCGGCACCCAGACCTTGCCATAGTGCTTGCCGAGTCCTCCCCAACCTCTCTGGCTACCCAGACCAACCCCTAGTGTCCTAGAAGCCCCGGTCTGCCTCGCCTCCGGTGACTGCGCCGCTGTGTCCGCTGAGAGCGCCACCCCTAGCTGACCAGAGGAGACTAAACCCCTCGTGCCGAATCCGAACCGCCCAGTCTTGATCTGACGGCCTGAAGTCATGGATAACGGTTCACGTGGTTTATGGAACCAGAGCCATCGATCTACAATCCAGTGGCCAACGCGCCCCGTGTCCTCTTCATACTGCTGACCCATGGGCCCCGTGTATCAGTGCCTCAACCCACCCGAGCCCACCTGTCAAGAGCCTGCGCCCTCGCTCGCTATTCTAATCTGGACCTTTGCTCGGAGACCGGACGGCTAGCGCAACCCCGTACCCCTTCGCGTGGCAGTTTTGCTAAAGAGACCCTCACTTTTTAGAAATCAACCCGTTGTCCCTGGTTTTCACGCGCAGGCCTCTGTAATCTTACGGATTGAACCCTAGATTTCTATTTATTCACAAATTTAGGCCCAATTTTGTATTTTAAACTTCAAAACTTGTTTATTTCATATCTTTTGCATATGAACTTCAAATTGAGTGATTCAAATTGCAAAATGTTTATAGGATTATTCTTTGTCCAAATAAATTATGATCATTCACTGTCTGTACATGTTAATTTTATGCCTAGACTATAGGTTAGTATATGTAATAGTTTGTTTACTAAATAAGAAAATAAAAAGGAAAACCCTAATGGTAATTAGATGTTTAACCTTGTGAGATTAATAATATGTAATGTATGAATTTATCCCTGGTATAATTTTGTGTCTCACTAAAATTAGTGGAATTAAAATTATGCAATCCATGGAGATATATAATATTTAGGGAATCACAAACCACTAGTGTGCCAGTTCACTCTAGCACCTAAGTTGACCTTTTGTGTTTACATTGCTCTGTCAAAATTGTGTTCACATGGTTGTATGTGTTTGGTGTATTGTTCCTTTGTCTTTATCCAATTGCATTGAATGCATGATCGCTTTGTTTAGACAATGAGCAGCTCGTGGTTCCTTAGTGTGTTGCTGAAGATCTTCCTGAGCAACAACCTAGTGAAGGCAAGAGTCCTCTGACCTACTATGTCCTACTTACTTTATAGTTCACCGTCCCGCATTACATTATTTAAACCTAAGGATTAACTAGTCTGTATTTACCTTATCCTTGTTTACCTTTTTGGGTTTCTAAGCTTTATGCTATTGCTTTAACTTAATCAATGAACATGATGTGAATCTTTATGATACAATGATGTTATCTTGATGATGATCTTGTGATACTTTAGGGGACTCAGGCTATTTCCTGAATACTTCTCCGTAAGGACCTGTTCATTGAGTGACCACCTGGGATAACAGTACAACCATGAGTGTGGAATGGGACACCCTTAGCTGATTAATTAGAGGAACTTGAGGTGTAGTTGGCTTCGTCGTAGGGCGTCTATGGGGTCCAGGCACAACACTTGCTCTGCCGAGGCTGGTTGCCGAGGTTCTTTCGATTTGGTTTTGTTAGTCACCCTTCCTGTGGGGAAAATTATTGTGTTTATCAAACTAGAGAAACCTAACGGGCGGCTATGACCTCTGGGGAATCTTTGTAAAGGCTACGTAGTGTATCCCTAGCCATTCACCTCGGTTGTGAAGATCGAGTTTGTACAACCTAGGCTGGAAAGGGATCACGACTCGTGGGTAAAGTGTGCAACCTCTACAGAGTGTTAGAAACTGGTATATCAGCCGTGCTCACAGTTAAGAGCAGTCTTGAGATCCTTTTGATTAGAAGAACTTTGGATACTTTTATGATTATGGTTAATGATGATAAATATAACTTTGATCTCTGGTATTTCCTCTTGGAGGGAGTACTTTTAGGTAATAACTGGGTTTATTGCTAAAACATGGCTTTACTACTAGGTAATAAATATCTGACCAACTAAAAGCAATTTCTTAATCTTAACTCTACATACAGCTAGTCCACATTAGCCAAACGGGACATTTGCTGAGTATGTTGATGTGTACTCACCCTTGCTTTGAAAACCACCCCACCCAAGGTTGTCACCACTATATTCAGTGCTCAGGAGGAGATGCAGCAACATGGAGGACTTTGAGGAGTTCCAGGACTGCGATGAGTTCTAGTTATGTTAGTGGTGAACCTCCAGTCAGCTGCCTATGAAGGCTTTATCTGCTACGCTCGCTTTTCCGCACTTTGATAATAGTAATGACAATGTTATGTTAATGACTCCGTGGATGTCTTGGACATCTTGATGTAATAAAGTACTATTTCCACTATTTACTTTGAGCAATGTGTGATGATGTCCAATTATGTAATCGCTATGTAAGTGAGTTTCTGATCCTGGCACGTACATGGTTCGCATTCTGTTTACCTTCCAAAACCGGGTGACAGACGACCTCCTAGGTGGCCGTCAGATAGAACGTTATATCCGACGGCCTAAGGCAGCCGTCGGACATAAGATCCTACGTTCGACGGCTGTTAGACAGACCGTTAGACATAAGGTTATTTTCGATGGCTATCAGATAAGCCGTCAGACATAACCTTATGTCCGACGGTCGCCTAGGAGGCCGTCGGACATAAGGGATTTAAACCCCGTCAACGCCCGCCCGCGTCGTTTCAGTTCCATTCTTCAAGGAACACACAAGCCGAGGCCGCCGCCACCCACCAGCCGCCGCCGAGCACCTCCCCACCCTGTGCCGGCGCCCGCCCTGCCCCCGACGCTGCCCGAGCCCATGGACACCTTTGTCACCGTCCTCGATGCCGCCGGAGCCGCTCCGATGCAGCCCGTGCCCGCCTCAGCCTCTGCCCCCGCCCCCGACGCCGTCGGCGCCTGCCTCGACCCCACCGGCGCTCGCTTCACTGGCTCTACGCCCAGCTAAGTGGGTAATTTTGTAACTTTTAGTATAATTTTGTATATGCATATAGATTATTTGCTATTAGTTATGTTTAGTTTGTTATGTCCGACAACCTAAGTTTATTATGTAATTAAATTAGCTTGTTTTAGTTTATTTAGTGGTGCCTATATAATTTAAACTTTTAATTTCCGAGTGTAATTATTATGCCCTCGAAAATAAGATCATTTTATATGATTTAGGGTCCCGTGAAATGATTTTTCAATGTAATATTGTATTAGTGTGGTTTATTAGTAATCATAAGTAATTAAGTTAACGTCTCGTATCTAGTATGGAGGAGGATCGTCGATGGATGTATGAAGGTTGGAAGAAAAAGGTGCTTTATCAAGTGAGTGGGTTGCCAAGACTGACACGTTTCTTGACCATGCTTTTGCTCGGTTGGAGACTGGAATCGATGTTAGGTGCCCTTGTAGCAAGTGTCGGAACATTTATTTCCTTGACAGGGACTATGTCGATAGATCTTTGTAAGAACGGTTATATGCCAGGCTATGAGGTGTGGGTGCACCACGGTGAGGACCCACCTCCTCGTATTGTATCGTAAGTTCAGTCACATGAAGAGGGGGCTATGATAGGATGGAAGAGATGCTTGACGATGTACGCCATGAGCTTCTACCCGTCGATTTGGAGAACCCCGGTCAACCCTTCGATTATGAGGATCCTCCTATGCCTGAGGTTCAGAAGTTTTTCGAGCTCCTTAAAGCTACCGAAGAGCTGTTGCACGAGCACACGAAAGTGACCGTCTTTGTGTTCGTGACTCGACTTATGACTATTAAGTCTAAGTTTGCATTCTCAAACAACTGCTACAAGGAGCTTCTGAACTTGATCAGTGATGTACTTCCGGAGAATCACAAGATGCCAAAGGACATGTATGAGTCCAAGAAGTTGCTATCTGGTCTCGGTATGGACTACGAAAAAATCGATGTCTATGACAATAACTATATGATTTTCTAGAAGAAGACCATGAGTGAGAAGAAGTTTATAGTATGTGGTGAGCGTAGATTCATAGAGGTTGAAAACGATGATGGCTTGACCATGACGACCGAGATAGCACGTAAGCAGATTCGTTACATGCCTCTTATAACTCGGTTGAAACGTTTGTTCATCTCCAAGAATACAACCAGACACATGAGGTGGCACAAAGAAGGGGTACGCTAGAATCCAGATGTCATGGTGCACCCAGCTGATACAGATGCATGGAAGGTACTAGATGCCTTTGATTCCAGCTTTGCTGTTGAAGTGCGAAATGTCCGCTTCCGTTTGGCAATAGATGGTTTCTCACCTTTCAATCTAACTGCACCATACTACTCATGTTGGCTCATATTTGCTGTTCCATACAACCTTCTGCCAGCTCTTTGCATGAAATATGAATTTATTTTCTTATGTCTTGTAATACCTGGTCGGGATCATCCGAGAACAAAGATCGATGTGATGATGAGACCCCTGATTGAAGAATTGAAAATTTTGTGGGAAGGAGTCGAGGCGTACGATTGTTACAAGAAATAGAAGTTCAACCTGAGAGCTGCGTTTTTATGGTCTATTCACGATTTTATGACTTATGGTATCTTTGCTGGATGGAGTTGTCATGGGATTCTGACATTTCCGATATGCGCTGAAGACACTTTATGCTTCCGACTGAAGTTTGGTGGAAAGATATGTTACTTCGATTGCCATTGATGTTTTTTTGCTAGAGGATCACCCATTCAGGTTCGATAGGAATGCTTTTAAACAAGTTTTTGCATCTCATATCGTATTTTACTGATTCTTGTTTTAGGCACATGTTAATGCATCTATTTGCTTGATCGAAAAACATTTCATGTAGGTGTCTGTGCCTTGGATGGCCACCCTATCATAGGGTTATCGGGCCTTGTGCAGGTGGTGGGCTTCCCTTGAGTTTCATGCCATTTTTGAAAGGAACATGGGAAACCGTGGTACTGAGTCGTTCCACAACTACGACGGTGATGGACATGTACACTTGGCTAAGCGAATGGTATGTCACATTATGTTGTAACTTCGAATTACATAGAAATGTGTCATTCTAACTTGTATGTATAGGAAGTCAAATCCACCCGTACGCCTACGAATGTGGAGGTGTATATGCAAGGGCATAGGGGTTCTGATCCACAAAATCCTGATGTTTTATGCACTCAGACAACCATCGACCGTCTAGTGTGTTTTTGGTACTCTATTATGTGTTTGTGCATCAACTTGGTAATGAACATATATTTGGTATGTTTGCCTCTAGCCTTTGTATGGGCAGGAGATGGTTCAGCGCCATGGGCAGGACCACGATTGGAGGAACCAGCCAATCGACCCTCAGGCAGCATATGCTAGTGCAGGAGGACAAGCCCATGGACGATGAGAGTATTTGATTTGGATTTCAAAATTGTTCTCATATGCTAGTGATTGAACTGAGTCCATGGTTTACTCTACTAAGTGCATGGTTCACTCTTGTAGGTTGGGTATTTTTGATTCCACGATTGATTCTAGGGAGCTGAGACATCATGGACGATAGTCCACATCCTCGTCTTCGCAGTCGTCCCGTTCTCGATCATCCGCCCAAGAGATAGAGATTGCAGTGTTGCGTCAGTATACTGTTCACTGTCTGGTACGCCTCTGGCGGCTGCTCTGACTTCTGCGCGCACTGTCCGCGCACTATAGCGTTTACAGGTGTTCGTTGCAGTCGACCGTTGCACTGTTAGTCGTTGCTCCGCTGGTGCACCGGATAGTTCGGTGGCACACCGAACAGTCCGGTGAATTATAGTGGAGCGACGCCTGAGAAACCCGAAGGTGGCGAGTTTGGAGTTGTACGGTCCTGGTGCACCGGACACTGTCTGGTGGCATACCGGACAGTCCGGTGCGCCAGACCAGGGCACTGTTGGAACTTGCTCTCAATTGCAAGGGGATCCAACAAGGGTGAACAAAGACGTTAACAGGGTTCTCACGCAAGATGGCGATAGCTCTGTTAATCTGGCCTCTCACGGGCACTGTGCGGGGGTATTTATAGGTGTCTGAGCGCCCAGCGCCTTGTCCTAAGGACGCATGTGCCCTCAGACACCTAGGTTATCCCCAGAATATTCCCATAAAGCAGGGTTACAGACTGTAATTACAGGAATGCCTTTACAAATTAGGCCCGTAACACGCAGCGGCCACGCAGGGCCCGTTACAATGGGCCGGATCACACGTGGGCCTCTGAGCTGGACGAGGCCGCACAGTGGGACGACCTCGTCGCAGGCCTTCGTCTGATGCCGTATCAAGCGAAGGGTGTCCCTGCCCGTCACAACTCCGTCGGACCAGCGACTGTAGCGAAGGCTTCGAGCGGAGGGTGGCGTCTTTGCCTTCGCCCCAACATTTGCCCTCCGAAGTCATCCACCCTCTCGCCACACGCCGCCTAAGACACAGCACACAAATTCAGCAAACCCACACATAGCCTACATCCAGCAAACGCCAAGCAAACGCCGAACGTTACCTGAGCCCTCGCCGTCTCGGCCCGCTCCCTAACCACCTCGCGACCGTGCGGACCCCACATCCGGTCATAGATGGCTCCGGCAGATTCCTTCACTATGGGGTCCTCAACCTTGTAGATATCTCGCTCAAAATCTTCATCAGCTTGGTCGAAGACCTCAAAGTGCCGGCACCCTTCGCGAGAGAGCGCGTTCATCGCCCCCTCGCAGGTGACCAGGGAGGCATACGACATAAACCCCTCCACGATAGTGGGGAGTGCCTGCAACTCCTCCTGTACCCACTCCAGACAGCGAAGTCCGGGCTCTCGGTCCGGCACTTCGAAGTCACCGGTCCGCGCGCCCAGCTCATGGTACGAATCCATAAGCTGTTTGCGCGTCCGCTCAGCCTCCGCGCGCGTCGCGGCCTCGGCCCTCTCCACACGGCTCTCCAGGGCGCTGAGCCGCTCCTGCAGCTGCTCGGCGCGCTCCCTGGCAAGATTGCCCTCCGCCCGCGCCAGATTGGCCTCCGCCTGCGCAGCCTGCGCCTTGGCGAGGGCCTCGTTGGTCTCCCTCCTCTCCCCCGCCAGTTGGCGCCGGAGGTCAGTCTTCTCCCCCTCCAGTGCGGCCACCTTGTCCGCCAGCTTGCGGCACTTACTGTCGGCGGCCGATTTTTCACGGACGGCGTCAGCATGTTGCGTCCGAAGTCTCTCGACTTCGGCAGACACAACTGCCGTGAGGGCCCCCGACGCTGTGCGGTCGGTGAAGTCAGCCGCCTGCATAACACACGTAAGACCGCGGCCCCAACAAAAAAAATGAAGTCTAGCTCAACGGACCTAACTTAGTGCCTCCTTCACCTCCTTCAGCCGGCGGGACACAGCGCCCGCCTCATCCCTGACAGCCGCGAGTGCCGACATCTCGCCTCCGGCACTAAGGGCACCGCCCTTCGCCTTCGGCACTATGGCAGCCGCCGTGGTCGCCGCGGCAGGCGCAACAATAGCAAGTTGGCCTTCGTCCGACCCTGCGACGTATCAACAAATTTAAAAAAAGGAAAAAAAACAAGCCAACGTTTTACCACCAAGATAGTCATCCACACTAATATCAGTGCCGAAGTCGGCGACGCGCTTGCCTGACAACGGCAACACTCGGGCTGCCTTCGCGGCCTCCGGCACCCTGCTGGACGGCGGCACAGCCTTCGTCGATTTGGAACCACCGGCGCCTGTCGCTGCCTCCGGCGCCTTGCTAGATGTAGGGGCGCCCGACTTTGCCGCCAGCGGCGGCTTGCCTCCGCCGGGGGCCGCAGCCTTCGCAGCCCCCCGCTGCCTCTTCGGCCGGGCTTCATGAAGCCTGACAACCGCCTGGCGCTTCTGTGCAGCTCCCTGGCGATCCTTGTCCATCACTGCCGACACAACAGCAGCAATATTCCGCCCGTAAGGAAACACTTTCCATTCACGAACCATGCGAGATGTAAAAAAGTCTTCGCCGGCCGCGCGGGGGATAGGAACATTCCTAGGCCACCAACCCCCGGTAACCCTCAACATCCGCGTCGAAGACTCCCGGAGCTCGGGCGAAGACATCCTTCCCCCCGGGGCCGCGCATGTCCTCATCACCTCTCTAGCAAAACCATCGGAAACCCCAAGTCCTCCCATAACAGTACCTAGTTTCCTCTTCTTAGAGGATGGGGCGGCCGCCGGCGCAGGGTCGTCTCCAGACTCTACCACCGGCTTCTTCCCACGGCGGTCCACATCGTCTTGGCCCGGATAGCCGTTATACGGCAGTCGATTCAATTCAAAAACCCTGTTCAAACGGTCATTCGACCCGCGGATATCCCAGCTACGCTGGCCCTCTGTCCTCGGCACATACCGACCAACGATCCGCACCGCCCCATCCTCCACCTCACGCACAAAGGCGACAGGATCGCGGTTTTGCAGATCCAGCGCGAAGGCAGGACTTCGCACCATCTTCCCACCATGGGAATGCATCTGGCGAGGGCACACTTCGCCCAACGCCCAGCCATGCGCCAAGGGCCATACCCCGTACGCCAAAAATTCTTCAACCAAGTCGCGCCCACTGCTCAGGCCGACAGCGCACCGAAGGGCCCCTTCGTCCGCATCCTCCTCCGCCACCTCAAAGGGCGGGTATGCTGAGTAAAAATGCGAACACATTTCGGACACGGGGAGCCCCTCATGGTCTTCGACGGTACCCTCCACGACGTAAAACCAAAACTCATTCCAATTGCCCCACTTGTTGCGGGCGCAAGGAACCAACTCGACTACCTCCATCGTGGTCTTGCCGGTCTTCGGCGTAAACGTACAGGACCCAAACTGGGCAACTTCATCTCCAATCATCCTCTTCTGCCAGTGCAGGCAATAGTACTTCGCAAAGACTTCGACTGATGGCTGTCCGCCGTACGAAGTCGTCGCCCAAACATACTTCGACAGAGCCACCACGACATTCGGAGTCAGCTGATGGATCTGAACGTTGAATCTGCGCAGCACTTCTCCAACAAATCGGTGCGTAGGCAGGCGGAGACCGGCGGCGAAGAACGCCTCGAACACAACCAACTCCCCTTCCGGCTCGGGAACTTCCTCCGTCCCCGGGACGCGGGCAACTCCGCCGCCAAAGTAGCCCAACCGCTGCATATCTTGCACGCGGATCGATGACATCCGCGACACACCAAAATCCACCGTATCGCCGGCGCGCAACTCCTCCGCCACCAGAGTACTCGGCGTCCCCTCAGACGAGGCGTCGGCTGGCGGCGAGACGTCGGCCGGCGGCGTAGCGGCAGCGGAAGAAGAAGAGGTCGGCATCGCTATGTACCTTCGACGGCGGCGGGCGGTCTGCTTCACTCGAGCCAGATCTCCGGCGAACAAGAGCAAGGCGAGCAGATGAGCAGCAAGACGGTGGAAAAGGCGGCTAGGGTTTTCACGGAGCGCGGAAGGTGAAGTTCAAAAAGCGCCGACCCCCGCCCCCTTTTATAGACAGGGCGCGGCTCTTCGGGAAACCCGCAATCCAACAGGGCGCGGCACTTCGGGAAACCCGCAATCCAACAGTACGGCGTCAATCAACGATCATGTCAAAAACCCCCGCGGAACCACTTCGAGCGAGGGCAGCGTCTCCGCCATCTAGCGACGTCTTCGGCACCAGGTGACTTTGTCGAACTGGTCCCTCGGAGGGCAAATGTTGGGGCGAAGGCAAAGACGCCACCCTCCGCTCGAAGACTTCGCTGCAGTCGCTGGTCCGACGGAGTTGTGACGGGCAGGGACACCCTTCGCTTGATACGACATCAGACGAAGGCCTGCGATGAGGTCATCCACCGTGCGGCCTCGTCCAGCTCAGAAGCCCACGTGTGATCCGGCCCATTGTAACGGGCCCTGCGTGGCCGCTGCGTGTTACGTGCCTAATTTGTAAAGGCATTCCTGTAATTACAGTCTGTAACCCTGCTTTATGGGAATATTCTGGGGATAACCTAGGTGTCTGAGGGCACATGCGTCCTTAGGACAAGGCGCTGGGCGCTCAGACACCTATAAATACCCCCGCACAGTGCCCGTGAGAGGCCAGATTAACAAAGCTATCGCCATCTTGCGTGAGAACCCTGTTAACGTCTTTGTTCACCCTTGTTGGATCCCCTTGCAACTGAGAGCAAGTTCCAACAGGCACCCTTTGGTTCCTTTGCTCCTTTGCTTTTGAACCCTAACTTTGATCTTTTATTGGTTTGTGTTGAACCTTTATGCACCTGTGGAATATATAATCTAGAGCAAACTAGTTAGTCCAATCATTTGTGTTGGGCATTCAAGCACCAAAATTATTTATAGGAAAAGGTTAAACCCTAATTCCCTTTCAATCTCCCCCTTTTTGGTGATTGATGCCAACACAAACCAAAGCAAATATATAAGTGCAGAATTGAACTAGTTTGCATAAGGTAAGTGCATAGGTTACATAGAATTAAACCAATTTATACTTTTACTAGATATGCATGGTTGCTTTCTTTTATTTTAACATTTTGGACCACATTTGCACCACTTGTTTTGTTTTTGCAAATCTTTTTGGAAATTCTTTTTCAAAGTCTTTTGCAAATAGTCAAAGGTATATGAATAAGATTGTAAGAAGCATTTTCAAGATTTGAAATTTCTCCCCCTGTTTCAAATGCTTTTCCTTTGACTAAACAAAACTCCCCCTTAATAAAATTCTCCTTTTAGCTTTCAAGAGGGTTTTAAATAGATATCAATTGGAAATATATTTAGATGCTAATTTTGAAAATATACCAATTGAAAATCAACATACCAATTTGAAATTAAACATACCAATTTAAAAAATTTCAAAAGGTGGTGGTGCGGTCCTTTTGCTTTGGGCTTAATATTTCTCCCCCTTTGGCATTAATAGCCAAAAACGGAGACTTTGTGAGCCCTTTATACTTTCTCCCCTTTGGTAAATGAAATATGAGTGAAAGATTATACCAAATTTGGAGAGTGATGCGGAGTGACGGCAAAGGATAAACGATACCGTTAGAGTGGAGTGGAAGCCTTGTCTTCGCCGAAGACTCCATTTCCCTTTCAATCTACGACTTAGCATAGAAATACACTTGAAAACACATTAGTCATAGCCACGAAAGAGATATGATCAAAGGTATACAAATGAGCTATGTGTGTAATGTTTCAATCAAAATTTCGAGAATCAAGAATATTTAGCTCATTCCTAAGTTTGCTAAAGGTTTTCTCATCTAATGGTTTGGTAAAGATATCGACTAATATTCTTTGGTGCTAACATAAGCAATCTCGATATCCCCCTTTGTTGGTGAT
This sequence comes from Zea mays, assembly GCF_902167145.1. NCBI lineage: Eukaryota > Viridiplantae > Streptophyta > Magnoliopsida > Poales > Poaceae > Zea > Zea mays. The sequence continues at coordinate 109,313,313 of NC_050101.1, read as the reverse complement.
CCCTCAAAAAGAGATACCGAATGTCTATGTGCTTAGTGCGGCTGTGTTCAACGGGATTATCCGCCATGCGGATAGCACTCTCATTGTCACATAGGAGAGGGACTTTGCTCAATTTGTAGCCATAGTCCCTAAGGGTTTGCCACATCCAAAGTAATTGCGCACAACAATGTCCTGCGGCAATATACTTGGCTTCGGCGGTAGAAAGAGCTATTGAGTTTTGTTTCTTTGAAGCCCAAGACACCAAGGATCTCCCTAGAAACTGACAAGTCCCTGATGTGCTCTTCCTATCAATTTTACACCCTGCCCAATCGGCATCTGAATATCCTATTAAATCAAAGGTGGATCGCTTGGGGTACCAAAGACCAAATTTAGGAGTGCAAACTAAATATCTCATGATTCTTTTCATGGCCCTAAGGTGAACTTCCTTAGGATCAGCTTGGAACCTTGCACACATGCATATAGAAAGCATACTATCCGGTCGAGATGCACCTAAATAGAGTAAAGATCCTATCATCGACCGGTATACCTTTTGATCTACGGATTTACCTCCCGTGTCGAGGTCGAGATGCCCATTAGTTCCCATGGGTGTCCTGATGGGCTTGGCATCCTTCATTCCAAACTTGTTGAGTATGTCTTGAATGTACTTTGTTTGGCTGATGAAGGTGCCATCTTGGAGTTGCTTGACTTGAAATCCTAGAAAATACTTCAACTCCCCCATCATAGACATCTCAAATTTTTGAATCATGATCCTAATAAACTCTTCACAAGTAGATTTGTTAGTAGACCCAAATATGATATCATCAACATATATTTGGCATACAAACAAAACTTTTGCAATGGTTTTAGTAAAGAGAGTAGGATTGGCTTTACTGACTCTGAAGCCATTAGTGATAAGAAAATCTCTTAGGCATTCATACCATGCTGTTGGGGCTTGCATGAGCACATAAAATGCCTTTGAGAGTTTATAAACATGGTTAGGGTACTCACTATCTTCAAAGCCGAGAGGTTGCTCAACATAGACCTATTCACCTCATTTGATCACTTTTTTGGTCCTTCAGGATCTAATAGTTATGTATAATTTAGAGTCTCTTGTTTAATGGCCGGATATTTCTAATTAATCTAAGAATTTATGATATTTTTTAATTTTTTATCATGTCTGATGAGAATTAACATAAAGGCTCAATTGGGTCCTGAATTAATAATAGAGTGAAAATTAATCCAGAGGCTCTATTAGAACCTTCAATTAGTAATACCAAGATATATATAAGATAGTAGAGTATAGTTTAAATGTTGGCATTGTTCATTCTTTCTTTTGTTATTTAATTTATGCTTTCCACAGTGGTTAGTGGTTACGTCTGAAGGGTCCAAATAATGCATGAAGAGTTTGAGGACAAGAAGTCTGCCCTAAAATAGCGATGCAAAGGCATGGTGTCCAAGCCATACATATAGCGCACTAATTTTATCAGCAGAACAGTGGTATTTATAGGTCCTAGTGCCCAGGCAACAAGAGACACAAATAAAGCATCGATCACGACAAGATGGCGTGCACAAACAATGCGATGAGAGCCTTGTTCCTCCTGGTCCTCTTCTGCATCGTGCATGGTGAGAAGGAAGAGTCAAAGGGCATCGATGCGAAAGCGTCCGGGCCTGGTGGGTCCTTCGACATCACCAAGTTGGGCGCCTCCGGCAATGGCAAGACAGACAGCACGAAGGCTGTGCAGGAGGCATGGGCATCGGCGTGCGGCGGCACTGGGAAGCAGACAATCCTCATACCCAAGGGCGACTTCCTTGTCGGACAACTCAACTTTACAGGCCCTTGCAAGGGCGACGTGACCATCCAGGTGGATGGCAATCTGCTGGCGACCACGGACCTAAGCCAGTACAAGGACCATGGTAATTGGATCGAGATTCTACGCGTGGATAACCTGGTCATCACCGGCAAGGGAAACCTTGACGGGCAGGGCCCAGCCGTGTGGAGCAAGAACTCCTGCACCAAGAAGTACGACTGCAAGATCCTTCCCAACTCGCTGGTGATGGACTTCGTGAACAACGGGGAGGTGTCCGGGGTCACGCTGCTCAACTCCAAGTTCTTCCACATGAACATGTACCGGTGCAAGGACATGCTGATCAAGGACGTGACCGTGACGGCGCCCGGGGACAGCCCCAACACGGATGGCATCCACATGGGCGACTCATCCGGGATCACCATCACCAACACCGTCATTGGCGTCGGCGACGACTGCATCTCCATCGGCCCCGGGACCTCCAAGGTGAACATCACCGGCGTGACCTGTGGCCCTGGCCACGGCATCAGCATCGGCAGCCTAGGGCGGTACAAGGACGAGAAGGACGTCACGGACATCAACGTCAAGGATTGCACTCTTAAGAAGACGATGTTCGGCGTCCGCATCAAGGCGTACGAGGACGCCGCCTCCGTGCTCACCGTCTCCAAGATCCACTACGAGAATATCAAGATGGAGGACTCAGCCAACCCCATCTTCATCGACATGAAGTACTGCCCCAACAAGTTGTGTACCGCCAACGGCGCCTCCAAGGTCACCGTCAAGGACGTCACCTTCAAGAACATCACCGGCACCTCCTCCACCCCGGAGGCCGTTAGCCTGCTCTGCACTGCCAAGGTCCCATGCACCGGCGTCACCATGGATGACGTCAACGTCGAGTATAGCGGCACCAACAACAAGACCATGGCTATATGCACGAACGCCAAGGGCAGCACCAAGGGTTGCCTCAAGGAGCTTGCATGCTTCTAGACCCTCCGTCGACTGACCCATCTCTCTAGTTATAATTTTTCTCTCGTCCTTGCATTGCCCATTAGTTGCTATCCATTGGTAACGCACAACAGTAAAACGACAGACATCCGACAGCTATATTATGTTCGACGGTGTAACACCCTGAATTTGAGGGTATAAAATTTCTTCTCTAAATACCAACCAAATTCAGGTGTTAGCTCTTGTCTCTCTCTCTTTTCCTTTTGATTAAAAGTAAGTGAATTAGGCGAGGTTTTAATTATTTATTTTGTCAAAACTTATGTGAGTCATGAAATGTTGCATCATGCTGAGCCTAAATTATTCTTTTGTTTGATGCACATGTTTGAATTGATTTGAATTTGAAATTTGGTTTGAGTTTGATTTGAAAACCATAGAGAAATTAAAATAGAAAAGACATTAGAAATTTCAAAAAAAGAAAAGGAAAGCAGCTCGAACCTCCTCCCTCCTCGGCGTTTCGGTCCATCCAGCCCAATTAACTGCCCGCATTCGCTGACAAGCGGGCCCCACCTATCGGCGCCATGCCCCGCTCGCCCTCTCCCTCTCTTCTCAGTGGGACCGCCCCGTCAGCACCACGCCCTACTCGCCCGCACGTTCCCTCGCTGACTCCCGACCCCTATTGTCAGACCCATCCCCTCCCCTACAACTGTCGCGCCTGTGCCCATGGCGTGCGCCCATGCGGTCAAAGCGCGCCCACGTCCCCACGACCTGCCCATGTCACCCGAGTGCTAGGTGAAGACCCCGAACACTCCCTCAGCTCGCCCCTGCCTCACATTCGCTCTTTCCCTGCCCTCGCACTCACCCAGCCGCTGCGCCGCCCCCCGCTGTTGCTTCACCTTTCTGCTATCGCCGCTGGACTTCTGTCAGCGCTTTGGCCATGGTGAGCTTTGCCTGAGCTTGGCGCATCGGGAACCCATGGTGGTTTCCCCTTTCCTTAAATCCTCTACCCGATCTGCGCTCCTACTCTCCCCTGCGCAGGTCGGAGCTCGCCACCGTCGTGATTCTTCAATGTCCGGCCAACCAGAGCCCCATCGCGCCGTGCCTAGCTGCCCGAAGCACCGTATCTGGGTAAGTGACATTCCTGTGTCCCTCTTTTGCGCCAATTCTGCTATACGTGGCGGATTTCAGCCGTCAAAGTTGCCCCTCGCCGGGCCGTAGCATCTTCACGGCGTTCGACCACTGCAACCCCTCCCTGAGCCCGAACTTAGGCCTAGAGCACCCCCCACCCTCTCCCCGGAGCCTATGCCGACCGCAGAGCGCCGGTTTAACCCTCACCGCGACGGGTATTGCTCGCCAGAGTAACCTTGGGTTCGCCCGAGGATCCCCCTCCACCGTTTTCCCATCTTAGTCCTGTTCTCGGCACCCAGACCATGCCATAGTGCTTGCCGAGTCCTCCCCAACCTCTCTGGCTACCCAGACCAACCCCAAGTGCCCTAGAAGCCCCGGTCTGTCTCACCTCCGGCGACTGCGCCGCCGTGTCCGCGGAGAGCGCCACCCCTAGCTGACCAGAGGAGACTAAACCCCTCGTGCCGAATTCGAACTACCCGGTCTTGATCTGACGGCCATCAATCCACAATCCAGTGGCCAACGCGCCCCGTGTCCTCTTCAAACTGCTGACCCATGGGTCCCGTGTGTCAGTGCCTCAACCCACCCGAGCCCACCTGTCAAGAGCCTGCGCCCTCGCTCGTTATTCTAATCTGGACCTTTGGTCGGAGATCGGACGGCTAGCGCAACCCCGTACCCCTTCGCGTGGCAGTTTTGCTAAAGAGACCCTCGCTTTTTAGAAATCAACCCGCTGTCCCTAGTTTTCACGCGTAGGCCTCTGTAATCTTACGGATTGAACCCTAGACTTCTATTTATTCACAAATTTAGGCCTAATTTTGTATTTTAAACTTCAAAACTTGTTTATTTCATATCTTTTGCATATGAACTTCAAATTGAGTGATTCAAATTGCAAAATGTTCATAGGATTATTCTCTGTCCAAATAAAATATGATCATTCACTATCTGTACATGTTAATTTTATGCCTAGACTATAGGTTAGTATATGTAATAGTTTGTTTACTAAATAAGAAAATAAAAAGGAAAACCCTAATGGTAATTAGATGTTTAACCTTGTGAGATTAATAATATGTAATGTATGAATTCATCCCTGATATAATTTTGTGTCTCACTAAAATTAGTGGAATTAAAATTATGCAATCCATGGAGATAGATAATATTTAGGGAATCACAAACCACTAGTGTGCCAGTTCACTCTAGCACCTAAGTTGACCTTTTGTGTTTACATTGCTCTGTCAAACTTGTGTCCACTTGGTTGTATATGTTTGGTGTAGTTTTCATTTGTCTTTATCCAATTGCATTGAATGCATGATCGCTTTGTTTAGATAATGATCAGCTCGTGGTTCCTTAGTGTGTCGCTGAAGATCTTCCTGAGCAACAACCTGGTGAAGGCAAGAGTCCTCTGACCTACTATGTCCTACTTACTTTATAGTTCACCGTCTCGCATTACATTATTTAAACCTAAGGATTAACTAGTTTGTATTTACCTTATCCTTGTTTACCTTTTTGGGTTTCTAAGTTTTATGCTATTGCTTTAACTTAATCAATGAACATGATGTGAATCTTTATGATACAATGATGTTTTCTCGATGATGATCTTGTGATACTTTAGGGGACTCAGGCTGTTTCCTGAGTACCTCTCCGTAAGGACCTGTTCATTGAGTGACCACCTGGGATAACAGTACAACCATGAGTGTGGAATGGGACACCCTTAGCTGATTAATTAGAGGAACTTGAGGTGTAGTTGGCTTCGCCGTAGGGCGTCTATGGGGTCCAGGCACAACACTTGCTCTGCTGAGGCTGGTTGCCGAGGTTCTTTCGATTTGGTTTTGTTAGTCACCCTTCCTGTGGGGAGAATTATTGTGTTTATCAAACTAGAGAAACCTAACGGGCGGCTATGACCTCTGGGAATCTTTGTAAAGGCTACGTAGTGTATCCCTAGCCATTCACCTTGGTTGTGAAGATCGAGTTTGTACAACCTAGGCTGGAAAGGGATCACGACTCGTGGGTAAAGTGTGCAACCTCTGCAGAGTGTTAGAAACTGGTATATCAGTCGTGCTCACGGTTAAGAGCAGTCTTGGGATCCTTTTGATTAGAATAACTTTGGATACTTTTATGATTATGGTTAATGATGATAAATATAACTTTGATCTCTGGTATTTCCTCTTGGAGGGAGTACTTTTAGGTAATAACAGGGTTTATTGCTAAAACATGGCTTTACTACTAGGTAATAAATATCTGACCAACTAAAAACAATTGCTTAACCTTAACTCCACATACAGCTAGTCCACATTAGCCAAACGGGACATTTACTGAGTACGTTGATGTGTACTCACCCTTGCTTTAAAAACCACCTAACCCAAGGTTATTGCCAATATATTTAGTGCTCAAGAGGAGATGCTGGCAACATGGAGGACTTTGAGGAGTTCCAGGACTACGATGAGTTCTAGTTATGTTAGTGGTGAACCCCCAGTCAGCTGCCTGTGAAGGCTTTATCAGATACGCTCGCTTTTTCGCACTTTGATAATAGTAATGACAATGTTATGTTAATGACTCCGTGGATGTCTTGGACATCTTGATGTAATAAAGTACTATTTCCACTATTTACTTTGAGCAATGTGTGATGACGTCCAATTATGTAATCGCTATGTACGTGAGTTTCTGATCCTGGCACATATATGGTTCGCATTCTGTTTACCTTCCAAAACTGGGTGACAGACGACCTCCTAGGCGGCCATCGAATAGAATGTTATATCTGACGGCATAAGGCAGCCATCGGACATAAGATCCTACGTTCGACGGCTGTTAGACGGATTGTTAGACATAAGGTTATTTTCGATGGCTATTAGATAAGCCGTCGGACATAACCTTATGTCCGACGGTCGCCTAGGAGGCCATCGTACATAAGGGATTTTAACCCCGTCAGCGCTCGCCCGTGTCGTTTCAGTTCCATTCTTCAAGGAACTCACAAGCCGAGGCCGCCACCACCCACCAGCCGCCGCCGCCGAGCACCTCCCCAGCCGGAGCCGGCGCCTGCCCGCCCCGACACCGCCCGAGCCCATGGCCACCTCCGTCACCATCCTCGATGCCGCGGGAGCCGCTCCGACACAGCCCGCACCCGCCTCGGCCTCTGCCCCCACCCCCGATGCCTTCGGCGCCTGCCCCGACCCCACCGGCGCTCGCTTCACTGGCTCTACGTCTCGCTAAGTGAGTAATTTTGTGACTTTTAGTATAATTTTGTATATGCATATAGATTGCTTGCTTTTAGTTATATTTAGTTTGTTTTAGTTTGTTATGTCCGACAGCCCGAGTGTAATTATTATGCCCTCGGAAATAAGATCATTTTATATGATTTAGGTCCCGTGAAATGATTTTTCAATGTAATATTGTATTAGTGTGGTTTATTAGTAATCATAACTAATTAAGTTAATGTCTTGTATCTAGTATGGAGGAGGATCGTCGATGGATGTATGAAGGTTGGAAGAAAAGAGGTGCTTTATCAAGTGAGTGGGTTGCCAAGACTGACGCGTTTCTTGACCATGCTTTTGCTCGGTTGGAGACTGGAATCGATGTTAGGTGCCCTTGTAGCAAGTGTCAGAACATTTATTTCCTTGACATGGACTATGTCGATAGATCTTTGTAAGAACGATTATATGCCAGGCTATGAGGTGTGGGTGCACCACGGTGAGGACCCACCTCCTCGTATTGTATCGTAGGTTCAGTCACATGAAGAGGGGGCTACAATAGGATGGAAGAGATGCTTGACGATGTAAGCCATGAGCTTCTACCCGTCGATTTGGAGAACCCCGGTCAACCGTCTGATTATGAGGATCCTCCTACGCCTGAGGTTCAGAAGTTTTTCGAGCTCCTTAAAGCTACCGAAGAGCCGTTGCACAAGCAAACGAAAGTGACCGTCCTTGTGTTCGTGACTCGACTTATGACTATTAAGTCTAAGTTTGCATTCTCAAACAACTGCTACAAGGAGCTTCTGAACTTGATCAGTGATGTACTTCCGGAGAATCACAAGATGCCAAAGGACATGTATGAGTCCAAGAAGTTTACAGACCATGAGCTATCTGGTCTTGGTATGGACTACGAAAAAATCGATGTCTATGACAATAACTATATGATTTTCTAGAAGGAGACCATGAGTGAGAAGAAGTTTACAGTATGTGGTGAGCGTAGATTCGTAGAGGTTGAAAACGATGATGGCTTGACCGTGACGACCGAGATAACACGTAAGCAGATTCGTTACATGCCTCTTATAACTCGGTTGAAACGTTTGTTCATCTCCAAGAATACAACCAGACACATGAGGTGGCACAAAAAAGGGGTACGCTAGAATCCAGATGTCATGGCGCACCCAGCTGATACAAATGCATGGAAGGTACTAGATGCCTTTGATTCCAGCTTTGATGTTGAAGTGCAAAATGTCCGCTTTGGTTTGGCAATAGATGGTTTCTCACCTTTCAATCTAACTGCACCATACTACTCATGTTGGCTCATATTTGCTGTTCCATACAACCTTCTGCCAGCTCTTTGCATGAAATATGAATTTATTTTCTTACGTCTTGTAATACCTGGTCTGGATCATCCTAGAACAAAGATCGATGTGATGATGAGACCCCTGATTGAAGAATTGAAAATTTTGTGGGAAGGAGTCGAGGCGTACGATTGTTACAAGAAATAGAAGTCCAACCTGAGAGCTACGTTTTTATGGTCTATTCACGATTTTATGGCTTATGGTATCTTTGCTGGATGGAGTTGTCATGGGATTCTAACATTTCCGATATGCGCTGAAGACACTTTATGCTTCTGACTGAAGTTTGGTGGAAAGATATGTTACTTCGATTGCCATAGATGTTTTTTTGCTAGAGGATCACCCATTCAGGTTCGATAGGAACGCTTTTAAACAAGTTTTTGCATCTCATATCGTATTTTACTGATTCTTGTTTTGGGTACATGTTAATGCATCTATTTGCTTGATCGAAAAACATTTCATGTAGGTGTCTGTGCCTTGGATGGCCACCCTATCATAGGGTTATCGGGCCTTGTGCAGGTGGTGGGCTTCCCTTGAGTTTCATGCCATTTTCGAAAGGAACATGGGAAACCGTGGTACTGAGTCGTTCCACAACTACGACGGTGATGGACATGTACACTTGGCTGAGCGAATGGTATGTCACATTATGTTGTAACTTCGAATTACATAGAAATGTGTCATTCTAACTTGTATGTACAGGAAGTCAAATCCACCCGTACGCCTACGAATGTGGAGGTGTATATGCAAGGGCATAGGGGTTCTGATCCACAGAATCCTGATGTTTTATGCACTCAGACAACCATCGACCGTCTAGTGTGTTTTTGGTACTCTATTATGTGTTTGTGCATCAACATGGTAATGCACATATATTTGGTATGTTTGCCTCTAGCCTTTGTATGGGCAGGAGATGGTTCAGCTCCATGGGCAGGACCACGATTAGAGGAACCAGCCAATCGACCCTAAGGCAGCATATGCTAGTGCAGGAGGACAAGCCCATGGACGATGAGAGTATTTGATTTGGATTTCAAAATTGTTCTCATATGCCGACATATCTGATGCCGCCTCTGGACTTTGCACTGTCGATGCCAATGTTGTTGCCTCCACCCCGCCTTAATTCCCTATGGTATGTACACATATACGTGTGTGACATGTTCATAGTTGTCTTATGTGTTAAAATGAAAAACTTAGTGGTTAATATTTCATGTGGGTGTGTTATAGGGATTTTAGACACCTTCCGCTTCAGTTGCCACACCTAGAGATGCGTCTGGTCAAGACGACGCATCAAATTCTTGGGTGAACAACCTTTTCAGCACCTATAGTCCAGCCGGAGGAAGTGGCTATAACTTGAACCAACCAGGTGACGGATATGAGTGACAGTTCATCAAATGTGTTTGATTTGGAACTATGTCAATGTTCATGTCAAGGACTATGTGTCGAACTATGTCAGTGTTTAATTTGGAACTATATGTGGATGTTGGGGACTTGTTCTCAAATGCTATGAATCAAGAACAAGGCAACATAGAAACTATTAAATGTTAGCCTTTCGTCCTTCGAAGCATTATTTCCCTTAGGATATAATGGTTTCCGGACGAAGGTTATGAAGGTTATACCTTCATAAACACGACAAATAATGAGGAAGGGTAAAAAATATGTAAAATAATTTAAACACATGATTATTATTATTAACTTATTTCTATTTTATTGTTGTAAAAATGATAACAAATTACAAATGTACCTTCGGCTTGAAGGAAAGCAAAAATACTAGCGTGAAGCAAAAACAAATGCCCATTGCGTGATTACAGGAAAGCACGTGAACAGTACAGGGGTACTGTTCACCTATTTATAGGCACAGTTCACAGCCTGTATATAATTACATTTATACCCTTTACAATGAACTATAACAATGACACAGAATATCATGGGTATTTAAGTCATTCCATCTTTAAGTCGGTTCACCCCTTCATCTTGAGACATGTCACTGTACCGAAGCTTTATAGTTGATAGCTTCGGCACTTCTTCAGAGAGGATCTGCCGAAGGTGTTTATTTTTTTAGGATCTTCGGCTACGAAGCATACCCCCAACAGTAGCCCCTTCGCGGCGCTAGATCGTTTTTCGTAACGAGCTTGATCCGTGAAAAATCTTCTAAGCTTCGGGATGCCGAAGATCCAAAAAACACCTTCCCTGAGCTCGTTGGCAAGAAACGATTAAAATAATCGTCGGACGTGCGACCCATCTTGCACCGATTACACTCTTGCCAGCGATTCACCTTCTCGAGCTATGTGGCCCACCGTTCAGTGAGCGTGGGTGACTGTTTGTTCGGTGTTGGAGACCTTGCCGATTCACCTTCCCACCTGCAGCACTATATAAACAGACGGGTAGGTGTGAAGTTACCACGGCATTCATTGCTATTGTATTGTTTTGCTGCCAAATTTTTAGTCATAGTCGAAGCTTGATCATTACGTTCATACAAAATCTGCTTCGGCGCAAGTGTAAGAGCTTCGGAAAAGACAAAATAGCCAATTCAAAAAATTTCAAGTAAATCATAATCAAATGGCCAGAGTTCGCTCTACTGCAAGAGTCGATCGCGAGGGAGACGAAACCAAAGCTGTGGAAACTGTTCCTATCTCGGAAGCAATGAAGCAATCCGGGTTGATGATGTGACGGAACCTCCCAAGTAATTAGGCCCACCTATAGTTGTCCTTGTCCAACGGACCTCAGACAATCCTGTAGGTGCCCCTGAACTACTTGACAAGTTCGGAATCTTTCCTTACCTTTCCAAGAACGTCTCACCCGTCTTGCAGACATTACAGAACATCGGAGATATAGAAGTGCGGAAGCTTACATTTATTTAGAAAGTAAGATTAAGTTACTTATTACAGACCAGAGCTATAAACGAGTGCTGAGTAGTATTATTACACATATCAAGGGAGGCAAAAACTCCTCCCGATAACTATCAAACAAAAAGTCCTATATGGAGGACCACGTCCTCCCGCCTCTTCATTCTTCTACTTCTTCATTTGATACCACCTTGGAGCAAAAGCAACAAAACTTTGTCGCTTCCTCACCTAAAAACAACAAAGGGATAAACCCTGAGTATGGAATTACTCAGCAAGTCTTACCCGACTAAGGAAAAGACTCTCAAGGGTATGCTGGATAAATAGGAGTCAAGGAGAGGTTTTAGCAAAAATCAACTTATACTTTTGCAGAAGTAGCTTACTAAAGTGAGTCCTTACTTTCAATCTTTTAACGCCATATTAAGTATTAATAGACTCTATTTGCATCTAGTCTAATTTCAACATCTCATCAATACAACGTCATTTTTATCCATAGTGTTCACATCCTGACTTTAGGTTGCAGGGCAGTGACCAAGTCTTCATAACCGCGAAGGTACGGCGATCCGAATCGATTATACTCAGCTGAGGATCTCCAATCACACGACATATGTAGCACTTAACCCTTGCATATGTCAACCCGCCACCGGGGTTCTTAAGACCAGATCAGGTTCACGCAAACCGAGAGCACAGATACACCACCGTCCAGCCTCTTGCCACAGAGGGTACACGCTACTCTCGCCACCGCTCCACGCCCATTTCGTGTTATCTTATTCTGGCCTTAGTCTGCCCGAGGCAAGGCTTACCCATGACGAGGCATGTGACCAGTTAAAGGGTCCTCGATCATCAAGCCTACATACGCATTAATCCTTAATCAACCTGGGTAGAACATCACCTGTTCCTAACCCAAGTTTCAATTTACGTATTCCCATCCTTAGGATTGTTTCTGTTCCTTAGGATGAAAGAGCATCACAGGGAACTTTGCAGTAAGATCCCACCATTGCTCCAAATGAAAATATTCTTGCAGGTAGAAGCCATCCGTTCTCGAGCTAAGCTAAGGATAACCTCTATCCACAAGATCTAAGCAGGGCTAAGCATTTTTGTAAATCATAATTTTGATACTTCACCAGAAGTATCTATAAAGGTATGGATATCAAGGAAAGCAATGCATCAAAGGGTTTCAAGCAACTCCTATAAACCTAATGCACATTTCACTAGACTTAAAGTGTGCGAGAATTATTTAAAAACACAAGGAAGGGGTTGCATGCACCGGGGCTTGCCTTTGTTCATAGGTGAGTCAGGTTCGGACTCGCAGATGTCAAAGTAGAGCCAAGTCCCTGCCTGAGATTCCAAGGTGGTAGTGTCTTCTCTTCAATCACTTCACTCTCTTCTCCGTTTTCTAAATATAACCATATAGGTATATATATAAGAATGAATGCCATGTAATGCTCATGAGAGTACAAAGATAATAAAGATTTATTAACTAAGTCTTGAATACAACTCTCCTTCACGGAACTCCGAGAACTTAGGGTTTCCGGAGTCAGTAAAGGAGTTCAAAGGGCAGGGGTAGGGGTTTTAGGTTCTAAGTATCAAACAAGGTCCAAATCAACCCAAATTCTACCCAAGGCTTCTAAATAATGCATAGAGCTTATATAAAAAGTTTGGGAATTTTTGGGATTATCATCTATTATCTAAAAATCTAGAAGCAATTCTTTAGGCTATTTTAAATACCCCAAAATTCCCTATTTGACTTAAAAATCATGGAACTGTTTTTATTAAATGCTATGGAAAATAAGAAGTCTAGGAAAATTGGTTTCACAATTTTAAGATTTTTCTACAATTTTCTACAGATTTCTAAAGCTTTACTGAAAAAGAAAAGGGAAAATCCTGAACAGTATTGGGCTTAAACCGGCCCAACACAGCCCAGGCCTTAGTAAAATCCGGCTTGACTGCGACTGCGCGGTACAGTTTGCACAAAGGCCCTTGCCGGTTCATAAATCTGAGAAGAAGTCCTCGGCTAGTTTTAATGAGTCACTGACATCTTCTCCTCAGCCCCCCAAACTTCTGTGTCTTTTAAAAAATAAGTCCCTGACCGGACGGCGGCGAGGACGAACACACCCCCGCTGCGCCACGGCCATGGGAGACCTGAGCACCTGCTGACCCCCGCCCAACCAAATTCTACTCTATTCCGTGCTGTTATGGCCATCAATTCGGCTCGCACGCTCAGAGAACGCCCTGCTCACGCGCACGGCAGAAATGCGACGTCGAGCTTGCGTTCCCATAACACCGTGCTAGTAATGGTCAATTGGTCGCCACGGTGAGCCCCACGGGCATATAGAGGTGCTAAAACAATACTTTAGAAGCGCAGAACCTTACCAGGACTGTCTGGCCACGGAGCGAGGAGGGTTCTTGGCTTGCGGGTAACAGAAAAGGGGAAAAACGAAGCCGCAACGGTCTCGGGTGGAATTGGGAGGCAAGATTAAGGCTACACGTCCGTAAAGAAGTATATCTTCACCATGCACTGTCAATTTTGGGAATGGTGGAGGGAATTTCACGAATTTGGGACTTCTACTGAGCTTTACTGGTGTAGACGAAAACACCTCGCCGTGGACCTAACGGCTATTTATAGCCGCGGAGGTACGGGATCGGTCCGCGGCCACGAGGTGGATTATTGACGCATGTCTACCACGTAAGAACGAAGCACAGTAATAGAGATCGAAGTATGGCGACAGCACGGCGAACTTCGCTGAGTCACGGCGGCCGCCGGTGAGTAACTCCGGCTGGGCTAGGGCGGTGGCGCCACGTATGGGTTGTCCTGCCCCGACGTTATCCATTCCCGACTGTGCACGGACCCGGGCGGCGATCAACGTCGGCGAGCTGAGCTGGCGTTCTGATCTGCTCAGTTACTGTTCCATGGCGATTGTTCTTCAGTCGCCAGAACCGACCATCTTCCTCCCACATTATCTCCGGATTTTTGTTGATAACAAGGCTGTCTTCCTTAACAGAATATGTTCACTATACATCAATCTACAATCTTGCTACAGGATTCTTGGATCAACACCGAATGGATTCAAAGATATAGCGTGTCTAAATTGGCTCCATTCCACTGTAATGATTTTTATTTGGAGTTCAGTTTCAGTTTTTCTGAAACAGTTCTGACAGAGCGACTTTGAGTAGATTGTTCTCCAATTTTTGTATAACAACAGCAGGAGATGTCTGCATCAAAGTTGCTCATGTATAGTAGCCCTACAACTTTGTTAGAGCAACCCTGGGTAAGTTCTCACTGGATCTTAGTGGAAATAGCTCTCAAACTTGGATCAAAGTCACTGTCAACTTAAAGTTCAGACTGTACTAGTCTAGCAGTCCAAGTTTGAACATGATTATCTCCAAATTTCTTACAAGAACATGGCTTGCTCTCTTCAGCAAAATTGTTCTCCTTTGATTGATCTACAACTTTGGTGTGGTGATTTAGGGCAAAAATTCTATAGTTTGAAAGTTACAAGGCTCCAAAGTTGAGCCAAAACTCTGAAATTTCAGACTTAGAATAGAACCTAATTGAGGTCCATTTTGCTTTTAAGTCCAAATCTCAGGGTTTATCTTGCAAACTCACATATTTGTGACCCAAATGATTTAAGATACTTATTTGACTTGGTTTTTGCACTTTAGTCCAAAAGTGGACTAATTTTGCACATAGGCCCCTAGGGTTTGGATTTAGGGTTTTCCAGGGTTCCAATTATGGTTTCTGGTATCCCAGGGGTATAAAGGTGATTCAACTTTGTTTTTAGGGATATTTTATAACTATTTCCCTAAAGTATTTAGGTTTTCTCAATTTGGGTTAAGTTTTACCCCTTTAATCCCTATTTAGGGTAAAGCTTCCTATTCAGGGTCCTATTTGCAAAACATTAAAACAATACAACTTGTTTGAAATTTTTGCCTAGTGAATGCACTCTAGGTGTGTCAAACATATGCAATGCCAATGCTTATGATGCCATGCTCAAGTTTTAGTTATAGTAACACCAGGGGTGTTACAGATGACATCGGAAGACATCCCTGCTGCTGAAGCAGAGCGAGCAGATATTGAAGAGACCGATTCTGAAGATGATTACAACATCGCAGTGCCGAGCAAGCCTAGCCACCTGGACTTCGGAAAGTCGACCATCTCCAAAGCTGATTTTCCTAGGATGGTGAAGTCAGGCTACTTTAGCGAAGATAAAAAAGAGCTGATTCGCTTCGGTGGAGAAGAAACTATTCCAAAGCCACAGAAAGATGAAATAGTGATTTTAGTATAAAATTGGTTTGCGCCTCACCTTTTTTTGGCTAGTGTGGCTACTTGCTAACTTGATCTTAGTATAAAACTGTTGGGTTACAACCCAACTTAATAATGTAATATTTCCGTGGGTGCAATGCTTTGCGCCTCACCTTTTTTTGGCTAGTGTGGCTACTTGCTAACTTGATCTTAGTATAAAATTGGTTTGTCTCTATAGAGCAAAGGCAACGTTGTAATGTCTATGAAATCTTGAGATTGGTAGAACTCAAGTGAATTTGTAAGATGACGTAGATTGATAAGTCCAACCATGTTTACCTGATGGGTTTTCTTATTATGTGCAACCTTATTTTTAAAAAATAAATAGGGTGGTTTCAAGTGGATTTTATGCCGTGCATGTTTTCCTTCTATGGCTTGTTTCAATAGCCATAAAGGCTATGCATAATTTTTAGTTGTTGCAGGCTAGTCATGTGGACGATATTGACAATCCGTTTTATATTTTTTTATTTGCCAACGTTGTATGGTAGTTTGATTTTTTTATGATCAGTTTCTCTATGCATGCTTGTTGAATCATTATTTAGACCGCTTTATCTTAAACAAAGTCAATGCTTAACTGGGAGTTGCTTATGTTTGTTAGTCATCTATCTCTTTAATGATGGGGTTGTTGCATCGGATTGAGATTTTTTTTATGATTGATGGTTTGATAGATCATGTATGTCTACTACTTTGAATGCATCATGTGATATCACGAGGTATAAATTGTTCAAGTGCAGTAATAGTAGGTTTTGTTGTATGTGAGGTTAATCAAGGGAGTTTGGTTATGTGGATTGTCTTATTGAAGTTCAATTACTACTGTTGAGCACAGTATCGTGTTATTATTTTAGTATTGAAAGTAATATTAATGAAGCTTTTGCATGAGTCTGTGTCAAGAAGTATATTAGTTTTCTTGTTGTTATCCCTCCATTGCTTTATGAGTATTGTAAATTTTATCTCTTTTGAGAGGAGAAAAAAGACGTTATATGATGTGAGCACCATTTGCTTCACGTCAACAGAATAGTTGTGGAGAGCTCTAGTAGTGGGATTCTAGTGTAATAACAACCATGTTTTATAGTGCTAGAGACGGGTATGCCAGTTGTTTCATACATTGTCGATACATGGATGTTTGACCTTAGTGGCATTAACAAACGAGGTTGTTGAATCCGTTGATTGTTGTGCTTAGTGTTCTAACCTATTAGGTAAAGTTTTGTTTAAAGGCTTTGGGGAGTTGCATCCCCATTTGGTAGTGGAAAATCCTAGTGTTGATTGCACCTGGCAATGCCTTGGGTTTTATTTTATATTGTTTTTTATGGGTAAGGTGTTGTTTGGTTTTGGGAGTCATCTTAACTTAGTTGGAGGCTGAATCAAGCTTCACTTATCTAAAATGTTTTGTAGTAGGTTTCTTCATCTTTGCATAGGATGCTTAATCACCCAGTTTGGTCTAAACATTTGAGAGTTATGGGTTTCCTATAGCAGCCTTAATTTTGTACGGAAGTATAGACATTGAAGACGGTAAATTTTGGTCTTTGCTGGATTATGAAAGTTTTAGTAATTTCATGATCTTTCCAAAGAGTATTGGTTTGTAATTTTCATTGCATATAATTGGAGTTAGGCTACTCTAAAGTTGTTGCACCGTTGTGTCTGAACTTTAGGTGTCGTTAAAACCACCAATAAATCGACCGCGTTTTGATAGTTTCAGAGCCCAAATTTGGGAATTCTCTTTAACCAAAACTTTTAGTTTTTCTCAGTATCTTTTAATGGTTATTTACTTGTAATTGTCTGTTAAATAGATTGGGTGACGTGGTTGTCCGGATATAAGTCGAATCTCCGATGTGCAGTATCTCAGGCTGAGTTTAGTTGTAGGTCATGCAGATTTGAGGGCTATAAAGATAAATTTGGGTGCAAGTTTATTGCAAAAGTCGTGGACAATTTCCAAACTTTTCCAACGCGTGATCGTTGTAGTTTTAAGTTGAGTATAGCAGGAGTTATAGGATTTTGAATATTAGTTGTCCATTGTTTCTATCATATCAGTTTTGCAACAAAGCAGTTTGCATTGTTTTATCGGTTTGGAAACCAATTCCGAGACACTCATTATAATAAAAGTTTTAGGGAATGTTATAATCTTTCCAATGAGTTTATATTTGCAAAATTTTGTTAGATGCAGAGAGTTATGAGGTTTTGAATTTATGGGTCATGCTCCGTCAGGTTCTGGTGGCAGATCATGTATGTCGCCTTACAAGTCAAATTAAAAATGGGAGATAAAATAAAACCTTGTTTATCCTTTGAATACGAAAGTTGTAGATCATGAAGTTTAGATGATTTTACAATATTTCTTTGTTATCATTGCTTTTATAGTGAAAGAGGTAGAAACAGAATGAACATTTGTGTTGTTGATTGTCAATTTTCTATTTAGGGATATTTCCATGGAAGTTTGGGTTATAGTGAGCTCTTTCGCAATCCATGTTAATTACGTTGTATGGTGGGAGGGAATAGACGTAGTGGTTGTGATAGTTATCTTGTTTATGTATATGCGGAGCGTGGGCTGAAACACAGAGATAGCGAGGGACATTTGAATAGGCCAGTACGTATTGTTGTGAAGCCATGTTTTCTGGTCTTGGCGTGATTGTGTAAGTATGAAATAGTTACGTCGTGTGAAGTCTAGGTTGAGATGGAGATTGTGTGAGTTATTGGATGGATATATATGCATAGTATAATTAAAAAAGAGAGTTCTTCGATGGGATGATATAATGTATAGAATGTGCTTGGATGGATATATGGGCAGGCATAGTATGGTTAAATCGATTCTTGCTTGCATGATGTGAGATCAGGCTTAAAATGATTTAAAAAGTTAGCATATTGCTTCTATCCTTATGTTGGATCTAAGTGTCTCGTAATGAAGAACCTAAAGTTATTAGTCCTTCGATGAACGCTTAATCTTAGAAGAGTATAGAACCTGAATAAATCTATTGCTTGTTGTTTGGGACTGTATGACCAGTTTTGGTTATGCAGCTAGTTCAATGAATTAAACCATGTTTTCTGTAGAGGTGTTGTATATAAAAGTTGTAGCAAACTTCTTCATCTTACTTGTGTAAACATTTCATGACCATAGGTCTAGAAGCTTGGGAGTTATGATTTTCTCAAGTCTAGTCTTGGAATCTGTCCAGATTCTATACAGATTTCGAAACTGACCTTGTTTGTCTAAGTTAAACTTCGAATCAGTTCTTATAAATTATAAAGAAGTGGTAGTACTTTCCTTAAGCTTTCCAACAAATTTTGGATCACCCTTTTTGGTGACCGATAAGTTAAGCTACAACTGTTTTAAGTGGAATCTTTGAATCTATCCAAATTTGGATAGCAAAGCCTTTCTTATGTCTTTTGATCTTGATATGCATTGAATTAACCTAATATGTTTATAAATGAAATATAGACAATTTTACTAGCTTCCTAAAAAGTCTAGGAGCGCCTCAATTGGATGACTGAGACTCCAATTATGGATTTTTGAAGTGAGTAGTTGAATTCTGTCCAAGTCTGGACAAAATTTACGTTTTGCATTGTTTGGCCTTTCTATGTGTCAAATCTTGTGGTGATGATAATACCAAGGGTATAGTGGACTTTGTAAGCTTTCCATAAAGTCCTAGTTTACTACTTTTGGATGCATATTTTGTGAGTTATGAGCAAAACAATTAACTGTTGTGCTGCTGTCTAGAAATATGCAAGCATTAAATTGGTCTTTTGAAGTTACTCTTGTTTGAATAGGTTTGGTTTAGGCTATAGGAGCACCGTATGTATTGCATTAATATATATATTCATTGAAGTACTTGCATGTGTCAAGGTTGATTTGGTGTCAGGAAAGCTTTGTCCAAGGTATATAGGACCGTCTACTATCTTAGCCCGAGTTGGCAGCTTGGCTTAGCACATGCAATTGTCGGAGTCTATGATCAGTGTACACCATGTATTCCATGTCTCTATGTTGAGAAAGTATTTGCAGAATCCAGATCAATAAATCGAGCTAGAGTCGATTCCCATGTAGCAAGACCTGACTCTAGAGTGTCGTCTGCTGCGTATCCTAGAATCCTTGGAGCTCGAGGAGCTGATGCGGCAGAAGTATCCCGAACTTTTCGTTATGGGGTGAGTTTTTGTCGTCGCTGATCTTTCCTTTGGTCGTTCTGATAGAAGCGCCAGAATTCGAGGTCGAATTCTTTTCAAGGGGGGTAGAGTGTGATACCCAGTTTGCAAAGAAGAGAAGTTGGAGTTTATTCTTTCCTTGTTTCTTTTTTCCTTCTTTCTTTCGGGTGGTACGCTTTTGGGGTTGGGAATTTTTTGGGAAGAATTCACCAGTAAAATAGTAGAATTTTGGTTAGACTCATGCGCTAGGGGGGTCGGGGGTTGACGTGTGAACGAGTTGGACCGTGGTTCTTGATCCGGCCCACTAGTTCCCCTAACCCTAGCCTCCCCTCCCTTAATCCCTTGGGATTTTTTTCAGCCACCCCCTCCCCTTTCTCTTGTGCAGCCGCCCCCCCCCCCTCTCTAGGTTTGGAGGACGCCCCTCTCACTCCTCCACCCATTTGCAGCCGCCACCCCACCTCCCCCATCAAACCCTAGCCGCCTCCTCCTCAAGCCCTTCTCTCCAAGGTGTCATTCCTTTCCCGCTCGGATCTACGTCGCGTTGGTGCATGTCTCCAATTGGATTTTGGTGGAGGGAAGAAGAAGGGAGGAAAGGAGGAGGATTCAAGGTGATTTTGAGATTGTATCTTGTTTAATTGTGTTGTAATCCAATTGATTATATGTTTACCTATCCGAATCGGTAGAGGTGTTGTCCTGAAATTTTGTGGGTGGGCAAACAGCAGTAGTTCTAGTGATTTCTAGGAATTTTTCGTGGGTAATTAGTGGGGATCAGTGGGTGAATCATGTAGAGCTTTGTCATACCTTTCCAACGGGTACTTATGCGCTCGATTCGGAGTTATAATTTAGGAGATATCGTTGTTTGAATCCGGTTATGTTGCTGTCCAAAAAAACAGATTTTCAGGTGGGTGAACAGCAGTAGTATTAGCAGTTTCTGGGCGTTTTTCGTGGGTACTTAGTGTTAACCAGTATGATAATAATGTAGGGCTTTGTCTTATCTTTCCAATGAGTACTTATGCACTTGATTTGGAATTATATTTTAAAAGATATCGCTGTTTGAATCCGGGTATGTCGCTGTCCAAAAGACAAAAAAACAGATTACAGCGTTCATCTTGTGGACTGTTTTGGGCTAATTAAATGTTGGAATTTAATTATAAATTGTGTACAAAACTTGTGGGGAATTTTATGTAGATGCCTCTGGAGTTTTTGTTTGTTACCACTGCTGTCATAATTTTAAAGTTATGAAATTATTAAGCATCCCCGCTGCAGTTTGGTGGGTGTGGGGAGAGATGTAACCCGCGGCGGGGTTTGAGTTTGTGCGTAGGTGCGGCGTCGCTTATGAGCCTGATTATGTGAAATTGGTGCACTAAGTTGTGTGTCAAAAACAGGCGGTGGACTGCCGGATCGTACTTAGGGATTTGCCCGAACTTCCGGTAAAGGCAAGTAAATACAGTGGTGGTTGCTACCGTTTGGTTTGCATCCTATTCCCTGTCATTGAGTATGCATAAGTTTTAATTATGTTAATCAGTGAATTCTATGATGAAGTTTATTTGTTTGGAAGTATTAATTCTCAATTGTCTAATATTGTGGATGATCATAATTTGTTAATGATATATGTGGTTGATTCCCATCTTGGATGAAGTTGAAGTATCTTTTTGAATCACGTTATATGAAGTGTTGTAGGCATGACATGCACATCGCATCATCCATCTTGCATTTTGAAGTTATGTCGTGATCTTATGGTCCGACCGTACCAGTACATTTTTAGCATCGTACGTTGCCCGAGGAGGGGTACGATGCGGCTTCATATCCTTAGAGGTATGAAGGCATAAGTCATCCATGCATTTGCAGACATTTGCACTCTTGAGGTATATATATATGAAGTGTGACATTACTATGTTACTATTGTGGTTTCTACCTGCGAGGTGTGGTGACTAGGTGTGTTGTACGTTGTATACGTGCTGCACCTTCGTAATAAGAAGGTTGTGGAATCAAGTGGTGGTAAAACAATGTTCTTATGTGGTTAAACAGTTTGATATTACTTTACTTGCTGAGATGTGTCATCTCACTCTTGCATTACTCAATGCAGGTACTTGATACATGTTGGGAATGAGGGGAGTAGCAGCACGTCCACTTTTACTCTCACAATAGCGCTGCCGAGGTGCAGCCATGATTTAATTAGAAATTTATTGTCAAAGGAAGTTTGTTTTTTTAACTAGTCGTGCGCACTAGTTAATTCAGTTCATGTCGTATGTTTAACTTCTCTTTGCTAGCCGATTAATAGTACTTAGTATGTTTTTGTCATGATATATGTTTATACATTGTTGCCCCCTCGTTTATGCAATTTTGCTAAGGGTATGCTGCCGAAATTTTATATATAGATGGCAGAAGTGTTGTTTAGTAGCATTCCGGGGTGTTTGTGGACCCTCGGGGTGTTACATCTTCGAAGCATCAAATGTCCTGGTTCGATGTTCTTTAGCCTAACCTTTCTATCACGCCATTTTATTGTTTCAGCTTGGTATTTGTTGATGTTTTCCACAGCTTGAAGCCTGATCCCCTCTATAGCATCTTTTTCCACAGAGTTATCAGCTTCAGCTTCGTCTTCTACCGAAGCTACTATTCGTATTGATCCTACTTTGGCTTCTTCCAGAGTTATTGCTTCGTCTCCAAACAATAGTTTGAATGGCGTAAAACCTGTTGATCTTGATATTGTTGTGTTGTGGCTCCACACCACTTTGATTAGTTCGTCTAGCCACTTTCCCCTGGGCTGATTGAAGATTAACTTCATTATTCCTGTCATTATGATGCCATTGGCCCTCTCAACAAGTCCATTTAACTCCGGATGCCGAACTGATGCGAAATGGATCTTCGTGCCAATTTGATCACAAAATTCTCAGAAAGCTTTGGAATCAAACTGCGTCCCATTATCCACAGTAATAGCCTTTGGCACTCCGAAGCGACAAACAATATTTTGCCAGAAAAACTTTTGAATAGTGACCGAAGTTATTGTGGCTAAAGGCTTTGCCTCAATCCATTTAGAAAAATATTCCATTGCCACTACAACATATCTTAAGTTCCCTTGTGCTGGTGGTAACGGACCTAACAAATCAAGGCCCCACCTTTGCAACGGCCAAGTGGGTTGTATTAACTAGGTTAGAGACGAAGGTTGTTTTTGATCTCTTGCACATTTCTGACAACCTTTGCACTTTTGGACTAATTCCGCTGCACCCGAAGCTGCCTTTGGCCAATAAAATCCTTGACGAAAAAATTTTCCAAGCAAAGGCCTAGATCCAATGTGAGATCCACACAGGCCTGCGTGTATTTCCTTCATCAATTCTATACCTTCGGCTCTGGATAAACACTTGAGTAACGGAGAACAGACCCCACGCTTGTATAGTTCCCCTTCTATTATAACATATGGTCGAGCTCTTGCCTCTATCCTCCTGTTATAAGCTTCGTCATCTGAAAGAAAGTTACCCTGAAGGAAAGAGATGATCTCAGTTCTCCAATCTTCACTATAGACAGGGGATATGTTGAGGACTGCTCTTTCAAGAAGCTCAACCGAAGGTGCTTTTATTGTTTCGAAAAATACATCCGAAGGTAAGGGTAGCCCCTGTGCTGCTGACTTGGCTAATAAATCAGCATATTTATTTTCTCCACGAGGAATATTTTTAACAGAAAACCCTTCAAAGGAAGCTTCAATCCTTCGGACCGTGTCTAAGTATTTTTCAAGCTTCGGATCTCTTGCTTTATAACTTTTGTCAATATGACTAGAAATAACCTGGAAATCAGTTTTAAGAACCGCCCTTCTGATTCCCATTGCCTTTAACTTCCGAAGACCCAAGAGTAAAGCTTCGTACTCAGCAATGTTATTTGTGCAACTGAAATCAAGTCTTGTTGCATAACAAGTTTTAACTTTAGAAGGTGCAACCAACACAGCGGCTGCTCCTGCTCTGAAGGTTCCCCAAGATCCATCGCAAAATACTGTCCAAACTTCGACATCTTTACTCGTTTCTTCTACCTGAGCCCCTGGCGTTGGTGGAGTTAGTGTTGTTAGGTCTATCAAATATTGCTTCAGCTCTTCGAAGGCTCTCTGCTGAACTGGTCCCCATTGAAAAACTTCGGCTGACTTCAGCACTTCGAAAAATGGTAAATTTCTCTCTGCTGATCTAGATATGAATCTGTTGAGAGATGCCATTCTTCCTGTCAATCTTTGAGCCCCCTTCTTTGTACTTGGTGGTTCCATTCGAAGGATAGCTTCGATTTTATTTGGATTAGCCTCAATCCCTTTTGTTGAAACTAGGCAGCCAAGAAATTTTCCTTTCTTCACTCCGAAGACACATTTTTGTGGATTCAACTTTAAACTGGCCTGTCTAAAATTAGCGAAGGTCTCCTGCAGATCAGTAATGTGATTCTCTTGCTTTGTGCTTTTTACAATGATATCATCAACATAAGTTAGCACATTTCTGCCTATCTGAGATTGAAGAACCTTCGCTGTCATTCTGCTGAAGCTTCCTCCAGCATTCTTGAGCCCCTCAGGCATCCGAAGGTAACAATATGTTCCACTAGGGGTTATGAAGCTGGTCTTCAGCTCATCCTTCTTCTTCATCCAAATTTGATGATAGCCTGAATAACAATCCAACAGACTCATAAGCTCTGATGAAGCTGCTGCATCAACTAAGGAATCTATCCTTGGCAATGGAAACTCGTCCTTCGGACATGCCTTGTTGAGATCAGTAAAATCGATACACATCCTCCATTTACCATTGGCCTTCTTTACCATAACAGTGTTAGCCAGCCATTCTGGGTATTTTACCTCTCTGATAACTCCGGCACTGAGGAGTCTTTTCACTTCATTCCGAGCACCTTCGGCCTTGTCATCAGACATTTTCCGAAGCCTCTGCTTTCAGGGTCTGAAGGATGGATCAACATTGAGCGAGTGTTCGATAACATCCCTGTTAACTCCGCAAAGATCATTAGCTGACCATGCAAAAACATCTTTGTTGTTGAACAGAAACCTTATCAAGGTTTTCTCCTGTTCTTCGGACAGTTGGGATCCCAACAACACCTTCTGCTCTGCTTTGTCCTCGCATAAGAGCATGGGCTTCGGCTGATCGGCCAAAGCAGCTTTCTCCCTTCTGAACTTGTATTGCTCACAAGCTTCAGCTCCATCTATGTTATGGATTGCTTTTGAGTCTGTCCAGTTTCCTTCGGCCCTTCTGGCAGCTTCCTGACTTCCATGAATAGCAATGGGTCCTTGGTCCGAAGGTATCTTCATGCAAAGATATGCTAGATGAAGAATTGCTTCAAAGGCATTGAGAGTACCACGACCAATGATTGCATTGTAAGGGTATTCCATGTCAACAATATCGAATACAAGTTGTTCAGTCCTTGTGTTGTTGATAAATCCGAAGGTTACTTGCATTGTGATTTTGCCGAGTGCTACAATCTGCCTTCCTCCAAAGTCACAAAGGGGATGTGTGGCATCATGGATCTTGTCTTCGGGTTCTTGCATCTGTCTGAAGGCCTTAGCAAATATGATATCAGCTGCACTGCCTATATCAACCAAAACATTATGGACCAGAAACCCTTTGATCACACAAGAGATAACCATAGCATCATTGTGTGGGTAATTCTTGAGCTGAAGATCCTCTTGAGAAAAGGTAATTGGGATGTGAGACCATCTTGATTTGATGAAGGGTCCTTGTACCCCTACATGTTGTACTCTTCTCTGTGCCTCCTTCTTCTGTTTCTTGTTGGCCGGCTCTGAGCATGAACCGCCTGTTATCGGGAGAACCAGCTTCGGAGCCGAAGCAGTTCCAGCTTGATTCTTGATCGAAGCCATCAGCTCAAAAAAGTGGAAGTGAGTTCACCGGAGGTGGGCGCCAATGTTGGGGACTTGTTCTCAAATGCTATGAATCAAGAACAAGGCAACATAGAAACTATTAAATGTTATAGCCCTTCGTCCTTCGAAGCATTATTTCCCTTAGGATATAATGGTTTCCGGACGAAGGTTATGAAGGTTATACCTTCATAAACACGACAAATAATGAGGAAGGGTAAAAATATGTAAAATAATTTAAACACATGATTATTATTATTAACTTATTTCTATTTCATTATTGTAAAAATGATAACAAATTACAAATGTACCTTTGGCTTGAAGGAAAGCAAAAATACCAACGTGAAGCAAAAACAAATGCCCAATGCGTGATTATAGGAAAGCACGTGAACAATACAGGGGTACTGTTCACCTATTTATAGGCACAGTTCACAGCCTGTATATAATTACATTTATACCCTTTACAATGAACTGTAATAATGACACATAATATCATGGGTCTTTAAGTCATTCCATCTTTAAGTCGGTTCACCCCTTCATCTTGAGACATGTCACTGTACCGAAGCTTTATAGTTGATAGCTTCGGCACTGCTTCAGAGAGGATCTGCCGAAGGTGTTTATTTTTTAGGATCTTCGGCTACGAAGCATACCCCAACAGTGGATGTAAAAGACTTGTTGCAACTATTTGGAACTATATGTTTGTGAATGTGAGGTGATGTTTGTGAATGTGAATACTTATGTGAATTGATGTTTGCGAATGTATGTGAATATGTGGTTGTATATGAAATCTGTGGTTTTCTCTGTAAATGTCAGAAATTTACAAAAATATAATTTTTTTGCAACTACTGAAATTCATTATGTCTAATGGCTTAACACAAGCCGTCGGACATAATACTTCATTATGTCTGAAGGCTAACATAGGTCGTTGGCTAATATAGGCCACCAGACATAAGCGATGGACAACCGTTAACTGTCGTTACCGAGGATAAACGCCGATGGCCGAAAGGTGCCGTTAGACATAGCTTATGTCCAACGGCCACCGTCAGAAATAAGAGTATTTTTGACGCTTTACGACAGAGGGACGGGTACCATCGAACATAAGCCTACGACCGTCCGTCGGAAATAACTTATGTCTGAGGGCTTTAACCATCGAAAATACCCTGTTTTACTAAAGTGACGAACAAGCACCACCCACGTATATGTATTTCCTTTAATCTGGGTTGCTGCTGCTCGTTGGCAGTAACATATTATTGACCAAACTTCTACCACGTCCTACGTACAATTCTGCATGTATTAGAGTACGTCTGGTTTCACATCAGACACTTATTCACGTTGTGTTTGTTTTTTCAAAGAAGAATGTAAAAGTTCATGTACCCGAGCTCCAGGACATGCCATTTTTGTTTTCTTTTGTTTTTTTGCAAGCACCACGTAGCAGTTTAAAAGCTAAATTCCATCGAATCTATCTCTATATATGCATACACTCTGAACGTCTCCAAAACCCTCCTTAAAAATCATTTGGGAAGTAAATGCATTATTATGCCAAGTGATCGATGAACAAAATAAATAGAGGGCTCTATTTTTATCTTCCTCTCCAGTAGTTTTTAGTAATTAGAGAATCTCTAGGACTTTAATGTATAATTTACTTGCTAAACCAGAGACAAGTTAACAAAATAAGCACCAACCTTAATTTACCCCCTCCAATAGTTTACCATATGAACTTTCTAAAAAAACGAATTGTTTGGCGCAGCAATTCCATGTCAGTGTGGCCATCCACCATGTCCGTCGACAGATAGGTTGTCATTCTCGCTTCACCCCATCCACCATGTGTGTCAGTACCGGACCTTGTACATTATTCCCTATGATCTTCGTGGGACAGTGACGGTAGAAGTGCTACACAAAAAACATTTGTCAGCTTATTCCTTTGGCTTTAATCTATACCGGTTTCTACAATATTTTTGTCTCTATAGATTGCAGCTGCAGCAGCCTGAACAGCTGGCTTCAACGGATACCAGACAATCGAAACTAAATGTCTTTGCTTATAGTCTCGGTTGCATGCACCGATATTAATTAATTGATATCTTTAATACCAATTGTTGAATATATGTTCAAGAGACAATCATGACATATGATAACACTAATGAGTCTTTATGGTAAAAACACATTAGTAAGGGTCTATATGTACCAAAGGTTTGGCATGCTTGAGAGAATCATATTAGCTACCGCTATCTCTTCCTATGGTTGCAGACGCTCGATTCGTCGACACCGCTTCTCTCGATATGCATGTTTTTAGCGCACCGGCATTACGATATTTCATCTTCACACGTATGGATATACAACGGTGACACTGTTGTTACTGTGGTGTTGATCAATAACAAACTTGAGGAGGATGGGCAAATGTGTTGTTGTTGGTACGCAAGGACATTCGATGACTTCCACTACATCAATGTGTCCTTCCACTGTGTTGCGCGTCTAGTAGTAGAAATGCATGATTCTGTAGTTACATGCAATCTTGGTTAAACATGGTAGATATGCTAGTGTGTATCATGCATGATTTCCATCAGTGGTACTAGAGCTAGGTCATTGTTGGGGGCCTCCGGCTTCCGAAGGTCCTCAAAAACAAGATTTAACAGTGTTTCTGGAGTATAATGTGTGAACAGGTATCTTCGGACTCGAGTCGATATCACAGTAGGAGAAGCCCAAATAATACGAAGGTTGATACGGCGCGAAAGATGTGAGCAGGAAAGCTTCGGCGTGGTAGCAGAAAAGGAAACCGACTTAAAGATGAAAAGGCTATTCAGACCTCGGTGGATTACTATAGAATTACTACCAAATGTAAAGGGCATGGATGTAATTTTATATGGGCTGTGTCCCGTGCCTATAAATAGGTGAACAGTACCCCCGTACGCTCGGGCTGACTTGGCATTTGCTTTTGCGTCACACTTGTACTTTCGCCTTCTTTCAAGCCGAAGGTACATTTGTAATTTGATATTATTTCTACTTTTCTATAATAATAATACAGAAATGAGATAATAATAATACATAATGGTTTATGCTATCTTTTGTATCTCATATGATTCCTTTTTCATTATTATATGTTGAATTTATGAAGGTATGTCCTTCATAACCTTCGTCCGAAAATCATTATGTCCTAAGGGAAATAATGCTTCGAAGGACGAAGGGCTTTAACGTTTAACATTTCTTGTGTTGCCTTGTTCTTAATTCATAGCATTTGAGAACAAGTCCCCAACATTGGCGCCCACCTCCGGTGAACTCACTTCCACTCTTTGAGTTTTGAACACCTTCGGCGATCATAAACCTTTGCTATGGCGCCGAAGAAAGCTTCAGCAACTGGGGCTGCAGCTCTGCAACCGCTAGACCCCAATCAGGAGACTCTCTCCCTTCGGGAGGCCCGAAGCCAGAAGAGGAAGGCTGTCAGCCCGACACCGCCAGAGGATGAGCTAGACCAAGAAATCAGAGACATGGAGATTCTTCATCAACAGGTGCAGAGGAAGAAGGAAAAGATGGCCAGGCTAGCTGAACTGCAAAGGCAGATAGACGAAGCCTCTGAAGAAGTTCGTCATCTTACTCAGGATGAGCAGAACCGAAGGCCTCAGAATAAAGACCTTCATCAGGAGGGTTTCCTCAACGAAGATGACTGGTATGAGAATTTTCACCATGGAAATTTTGCTTTTGATGATGCTTCTCCTCTGTCCGCTGAGCTACAGGCTACACCTTGGCCTCCGTCCTACAAGCCACCTCAGCTTCCCATATTCGACGGCCATTCAGACCCGAAGCAGTTTCTGATGAGCTACGAAGCAACAGTATCTTCGTATGGTGGCAATACTGCAGTCATGGCAAAATCTTTTGTTATGGCTGTAAGGAGTGTTGCTCAAACCTGGTATTCCTCCCTTCAGCCAGGAACGATCACTTCATGGCAGAAGCTGAAGGACATGTTGTTAACCAGCTTCCAAGGGTTTCAGACGAAGCCGGTCACTGCTCAAGCTCTATTCCAGTGCACCCAGGATCACGAAGAATACCTTCAGGCGTATGTCCGGAGGTTCTTGCGTTTGAGGGCACAGGCACCAACAGTGCCCAATGAAATTGTCATTGAGGCCATGATCAAGGGACTTCGGCCAGGACCTTCAGCTCAGTACTTTGCTAGGAAGCCTCATCAAACTTTGGAGAAGCTGCTCCAGAAGATGGACGAGTATATTCGTGCTGACAATGATTTTCGTCAAAGAAGGGAGGAGGCTTTCAGGTTTTCTGAAATGACCAGGGGCTTCGGAGGAAGATTTTATCCGAGGCATGTTAGGTCAATTCATAACTCTACTCAAAATGATGATAAGGGAAGTCAGCAGCAAAGGCCACAGTGCTCCACATAGGCTTCGGGGCAACAGCAAAGCTCCTTCCGGCCGCCAGCTCCAAGAGGCAGAGGCGCCAGGGGCTTCGGCGGAAGGTTTGGAGATCAACCAAGGAGAATATTTTGCTTGTTCTGTGGTGAAAACAAGGGCCATACCACCAGGATGTGCCATGTTACCATCCAGAAGCAAAAGGAGATAGCCGAAGCTGCAGCACAACAGGCTCAGCCGAAGCAAATCATGCACACTGCTTCGTACCATTCGCCTTACATCACAGAATATGTAGGCAACCACCCTGCAGTTTCTGTTGCTTCGGCAAGTCAACCTCAAGCTTCCTGGCAACAGCCTCCGCCTCCACCACCGCTGCAACAAGGCCAGCAGCCAGAAGGGGGCCAATACGCTCAACACCAAAGGGACTTCAGAGAACAGTCCGAAGCTCGCACAGTCAATAGCACTGTGCCAGAGTCGAAGCACATCTATTGACACATATCCTACCTTGATAGTAGTCTTTTCCATTCAATTTTATTTTCTGTGTAATAAAGGACATTTTTTTAAATTTCATGTAATAGTTTCGTTGTTTGCCACAAGGAAAATATATTTTTTCCACAGCCTTAAGTTGTTGAAGCTTAAAGATTTACGATAACAAGGAGGACCTTCGAATTATCAAAAATTCTTCGAAGCAGCAAAAAGTCGTTCTAAGGGAGCGCAGTGTAAGTTTTCTGCTCCAAAGTCGTTCCAAAGGGAATGCAGAGCTTACAGCGAAAAATAAACGCTGATACCGCCTAAGTAAAAGGCGAAGCGCGAAAAGTCAACGCGAATACCGCTGAAAGTAAAAGGCGAAGAAGCTCCTAAGGGAGGCTTACAGCGAAAAATAAACGCTGATTCCGCTGAAGTAAAAGGCGAAGAAGCTCCTAAGGGAGGCTTACAGCGAAAAGTCAACGCTGATTTAAAAAGATTATGTGTTTCATTACAGGGATGTGCGTGTATCTTCGGAATAAATACCATCTTACATAGCATAACATCATCACATCATTTCGCATGGCATAAGCATCATACATCATGCTGCATATGGCACAAGAAGGGGACACAATATCGATCTTCAGAAGAATGTTTTGAAAAAGGGGAAAATCATGCTAAGTCACAAGGAGATACACTATTGATCTTTGGAAGTGTAGCTTCGGAAAATATCTTCACGAAGCTTGGATATTCTTCATCAGAACACTACGGATATTGTTGTGATAAATGAAAATTCTTCTTCACGAAGCATGAAAAGAAGGGAAGGTGTTTTTTCGTCAAAGACTCAAAAACGGTACGTATGAAAAATTTCATGCATCGTAAAGAATTGAACCATAAAAACAAGTATATTATATTCAGGGTTACAAGATGTTACACATATTACATTTCAGAAGTTTTTACAATAGCACTTAATCTTCTCTAAGTACAACTTCTGCAGCTTCGTTCAGGAGCCGATTAACAACTTCATCCATGATAGCTTCAACCATCTTTTTAATTTCGTCGTCTCCTTTCGGGTGAGGGCCCAGAGACGCTTTAGTAGGATCTGAAGGAGGACAGAATACGGCTACATTGCTATTACAAATGTGAACAAAGTTTAAAACCAAAAAATACAACACAATAAAAACCATTAGTTAATACCTATTTGCCCTTCGGGCTCTGCGCTTTTCTCAGCAGCCTCTGCTACTTTTCTAGCATCGTGGACGCCCTTTTCGCTTTTTTGGATAATTTCTCGGGCCATTTCTCGACCACCATTATCCCAGACATCGGTGAAAAATTTTCCACCAACCATGCTAGCTTCGGCTGAAGGATCTTTCGCATCTTCGAAGGACAAGGTAGCTTCGAATTGCGCTAAAATCTTTACATGCTCGCAGCCCTTTTTCTCCAAAATGGTGGCAATCCCCCTGGCACCCGAGAAAGCACATATGTCTCCACGGCTATTTAAAATTTCCTCAAAGGCCTCAGCTTCGTGATTAATCCATTCGATGGGACCTTCGGGGTTGCCTCTTGTAAAGTTTTCTTCGCTCGAAAATGCGCCGACGCTGGCGAAGCTAGCTTTCATCTTCTTAACACACTCCATAGATTTATCATAGCATCTTTTCTTGGACGAACGAAGTTCTTCAACAGTTCCTTCTAAATGATTTGCCCATTGGTCGCTAAGTTCTCGCTTCGTTTCTTCAAGTATGCGTTCCTCTTTAGCTCTGGCCAGTTGTTTTCGAAGATCTTCAATTTCACGCTTCTGAGCCTCAGCTTGACCTTTAAAAGTAGCTTCGTCTTCTTTTATTCTATTTATCAATGAATGTAATATTTTATCTTTTTCGAGACCTTCGTTCCTTAGTTCAATTACTTCGGAACGAAGGTTGCTCAGGGCTATAGCGCACCCTTCGTCTTCGGCATCTTTTTGGGCCCTAAGGGCATTGCTAAGTATAAGGCCCTGCAAAGAAAAATGTGTGTGCGTCAATAAATTTAAGCAAACGAAAAATTTTGGTCTCAAGAAAAAATACAAAGATCTCATTTTTTGCACCTTTAAGCTATTGTACGCCAGGCTGTCGGCCAGTTCGTTTTTCGACAGCACCGAGAGCCCGTCTTCTAGTGTTGGGAATCCGAAGCTCTTGCTCATCTCCCGACAGACAGAAATCTCCTTGCTGTCAGGGAGACAATACAAGAAGTCTTCTTCTCCGCTGCCGTTGAATATTAACGCCCCCTTTGGATACTTCAGTTTTTGGGCGTAAAGCTGGGCCTCTTGCCTTTCTTTTTCTGATAATTTTTTCCCCGAAGCATGTCGAACAATATAATCAAGGACTTTGGGGATGCTTCGGGGGCAACAGCACTGATTTCTTCAACAAGAATTGGCTCCGTCATTTTTTCTTCCTCGGTTTCCAAGGATTTTACCTTCGTGGGCTCTGAGGGCCCAGCTTCAGCCTCAGTTTCTTGCTTTGGAGCCTTAGTATCAAAAATTTCAGTTTTTGCTTCGGAAGTTTCAACAGTATTCTTCGGAGTTGTGCTTGAGGACTTAATTGTTTCCAGAACATCTAGCACATTGACCATTCTTTTTCTTTTCGGAGTCACCGCTGGACCCTTTTGGTTTTTTATTGTCTCAACATTTGCTGAAGGACTTAAAACTTCTGATATTTTTGATCCCTCAGTTGATCCTTTTGCTTCTTCCATTTTTTCTGTCGATGGCGCTTCGGCCATCTCTTTGGTTTCTGGTAACAAAATCTTTGGTTCTTCCAATTCTGTTCTTGTTGGTGCTTCGGCCATTTCTGCGACTTCTGGCAGCAAGGTTGGCTCTTCAGCCTCGGTGGCCGAAGAGGTCTCTCCGGTGAACTCAGGCACCGAGGCTGGTTCAATATAGCGTGGCCGATGTGTGAGGACCTTTATCCTTTTTCTTTTCGGTGCTGGCTCACTAGGAGCAGCTGCAGTTTCTTCTCTCGCAGAGGTCGTGCCTTTTCTTTTCTGCCCTCGAATGGGATAACGATAGTCAGGATAGACGAACCCGATTGCGTCAAACACTCGGTTCAGTCTTTTCTTTTTCCGGCCTCCGAAGGCTGCTGACAATGCAGTATCTTCGGCCTTCGAATAAGCCCCAAGTAGTTCATCACTTACATTTTCAATGCTTTTTAGCCAGTCATCATCTGGCTCAATGAATTTATCTCCGAACTTGAAAGTATACTTCAGCCTGATAAGTCCACCTTCGTCAGCCTCCTTTATGGTCTCTTGCGGCATTTCCCATTTTTCCGCGAGCGGCCATACTCTGAAGGCAATATGCTCTTGGACCAAATCTCTCGTTCCAATAAAAGAACAAATAACTCCGAAGGCTCTCTGGCATTCTTCGGCAGCTTCATTCATTTCAACCTTCAGCCTTCGCAGGCCGAAGCTTTGCCAAATAGGGCGCATAATTATACCTTTAATATCTTCCCGTGTTTTCAGGTCATTCTTCACATAAAACCATTCTGTCATCCAGTCGCCGGGCCATCTCTTCCGAAAGGTTGGCACGGGACAGCTTGACCCAGACCGAGAAACGAAACTGTAGCAGCCAAAATTATTGTGATACTGTTCCTTACCCCAGGGTTTTGTCTCGTATGATAATTCGTGTATGTTGCAGAAACTTTTCGCATCAGGTTCCAGACCTTGGCTTCTCACGGCCCACACGAAGATATTCAGCCTTATGATTGCTTTGGGGGTAAGTTGGTGAAGATAGACTTCAAATATTTTCAGCACCTCTACGACAAAGTTGCTCAAGGGATATCGAAGTCCAGCTTTCAAAAAGCTTCGATACACTACGACTTCATTTTCTTCAGGGTTCGGACAAGTCTTTTCTCCTTGGTCGGCCCTCACAACGGACAAGTCCCGGAAATATCTTCCCCTCATGTTGACAAGATGATTTTCTTTGATACTTGATTTGCCGAAAACCGCATGGCTTGGTCGCCAAGGGCGATCTTCGGAGTCTTCACCACCACTATCCACATCATAACTGTCGCTGTCATCAGTATCTTCAGACAAACCTTTTAGAATCTCTTTGGTGATTTTTTCTGTATTGGTCTTCGACATTGCTATAAGAAACCCCAGGTTTTTCTCTTCAGAGAGACTCGGCTTCATCTCGGCAGCAGCCTTCTTATCTTCAGACATCTTCGGAAACACTAAAAAACTGTTTTCAACGCCGAAGCTTAAAAACTTAAAAAGCTAAGCAAATCTTGGTGCGCAAGAGCTAAAAATTGAGTGAGCAAGAGCAGATGGCAAGAGAGCGTACCAAATGAGCTCGCGGTATGCTCTTATTTATACGCCCAGTGCGTTGAAAATTGAAAGACCCCGCTTGTTAGTGAATGTTGCTATTCTAGCAAAGGGAAGGTGTTTTTTCGGACCTTCGGCTTAAGGCCTTCGTCCATGTCGCAATCTAAATTTATTATTCTAACAAATTAATATTGCGAGGGGCTACTGTTGGGGGCCTTCGGCTTCCGAAGGTCCTCAAAAACAAGATTTAACAGTGTTTCTGGAGTATAATGTGTGAACAGGTATCTTTGGACTCGAGTCGATATCACAGTAGGAGAAGCCCAAACAATACGAAGGTTGATACGGCGCCGAAGATGTGAGCAGGAAAGCTTCGGCGTGGTAGCAGAAAAGGAAACCGACTTAAAGATGAAAAGGCTATTTAGACCTCGGTGGATTACTATAGAATTACTACCAAATGTAAAGGGCATGGACGTAATTTTATATGGGCTGTGTCCCGTGCCTATAAATAGGTGAACAGTACCCCCGTACGCTCGGGCTGACTTGGCATTTGCTTTTGCGTCACACTTGTACTTTCGCCTTCTTTCAAGCCGAAGGTACATTTGTAATTTGATATTATTTCTACTTTTCTATAATAATAATACAGAAATGAGATAATAATAATACATAATGGTTTATGCTATCTTTTGTATCTCATATGATTCCTTTTTCATTATTATATGTTGAATTTATGAAGGTATGTCCTTCATAACCTTCGTCCGAAAATCATTATGTCCTAAGGGAAATAATGCTTCGAAGGACGAAGGGCTTTAACGTTTAACATTTCTTGTGTTGCCTTGTTCTTAATTCATAGCATTTGAGAACAAGTCCCCAACAGTCATGCACAATTTTTGATCTAGATTATTTGCATATAGGTGATACTCCTAGTATATTGCAACTATTTTTCTTTGGTTATAGCACCACTTAGGACAAATGAGGTAATTGCCGGTATAGTCACATAACTCTACCGACTAGAATCACCGTAGGGATAACAATACATGTATCTTTTAGATTGAGAAAGTCAAGAAATCTGAATTGGATATACTGTTATGGCTCTATGTCACACAATTGTCAATATGATTGACAGTAAAAATAGAGACATTTAGCTTGTCTCGAAATCAACTAGATTTGATTAATCTGGTGATATTTATATAGAGCTTTCATTGATGTGACCAGGAATTTCTGAGTGTACGACATAGATTATTTGGACAAACCATTTTCATACCGCATGGTAGTATCCGGCTCTCCACCTAGCATGGTTTTACAGAGAATATTATGAATAATATGACCCAAATATAGAAACCACATATAGGACTTGATGATGTAGATCACCATGATAAATGGATGACTTCTATCCTACATTTAATATAATTATCTGCGATGGTTTATTTTCCTACCTTACTATCCACCCATGTACTAAATATGATAGGATAGTTTCCCTAAAAAATTAAGAGTTTATTTTGATACCCTTCCAATTACTACGTTTATATAGATTCTAATCATCACTTGGTTGGCCTACCAAAGCAAAGTGTCATTGATTATTTTAATCTAATAGGGTAAGTCCTAGACATTTTCTAAAGATGAAGGGCAAAGGTGAGGGCAAGGCTAAATATGAGATCTCAAAGCTAAATGCAAAGTCTAAGTCTGGCCTTTCATTCAAAAGACAAAAATTTCATTGTGGTGACCTTGAGAAACGGTCTAGGAACTACAAGAAGTACTTAGAAGACAATAAGGAAATTGAGACTTCTATTTTGTGTATATATGTTATTGAAATTAATCTGGCTATTTCTTTTAGTGAATCATGGGTATTTGATATCAGATCGATGATTCATACTTGCAAATCATTGCAAGGACTAAAAAGGACTAGAATATTAGCTACAAATGAGTTGAATATGTGTGTAGGCAATAGAGCAAAGGTTGTTGCACTAGCCATCGACACTTATCAAGTGCCACTTGTACACATTTTAGAAAGATCTTAACAAATATCTAATGCAGAGAATTCCTAATTTTCAATAGCAACAGATATCTAAGTTTTATAGCTTGGTATGGTTATTATTGTAGAAGATTTTGAAACATTGCCTTATGCCCTCATTTCATGGCTTCATGATTGTTATAGAAATTTCTAAATTTTTTGTTTTGTTTCTGTTGGTACCTCAAGATTGGGGCACCCACTACTGCTGGATCAAGGTGGACCCTCCAGGACCATTGGAGCTTTGTCTTTTAGTTGCAATAGACAGTCCGGTTCCGCACCGGACATGTACTGTTCACTGTCCGGTGCGCCTCTGGCGGCTGCTCTGACTTCTGCGCGCACTGTCCGCGCACGGTAGCGTTTATAGGTGTTCGTTGCAGTCGACCGTTGCGCTGTTAGCCGTTGCTCCGCTGGTGCACTGGATAGTCCGGTGGCACACCGGACAGTCCAATGAATTATAGCGGAGCTACACCTGAGAAACCCGAAGGTGGTGAGTTTGGAGTTGTACGGTCCTGGTGCACCGGACACTGTCCGGTGGCATACCGGACAGTCCGGTGCACCAGACCAGGGCACCCTTCGGTTCCTTTGCTCCTTTGCTTTTGAACCCTAACTTTGATATTTTATTGGTTTGTGTTGAACCTTTATTGACCTGTGGAATATATAATCTAGAGCAAACTAGTTAGTCCAATCATTTGTGTTAGACATTCAACCACCAAAATTATTTATAGGAAAAGGTTAAACCCTATTTCCCTTTCAATCTCCCCCTTTTTGGTGATTGATGCCAACACAAACCAAAGCAAATATATAAGTGCAGAATTGAACTAGTTTGCATAAGGTAAGTGCATAGGTTACTTAGAATTAAACCAATTTATACTTTTACTAGATATGCATGGTTGCTTTCTTTTATTTAAACATTTTGGACCACATTTGCACCACTTGTTTTGTTTTTGCAAATCTTTTTGGAAATTCTTTTTCAAAGTCTTTTGCAAATAGTCAAAGGTATATGAATAAGATTGTAAGAAGCATTTTCAAGATTTGAAATTTCTCCCCCTGTTTCAAATGCTTTTCCTTTGACTAAACAAAACTCCCCCTGAATAAAATTCTCCTCTTAGCTTTCAAGAGGGTTTTAAATAGATATCAATTGGAAATATATTTAGATGCTAATTTTGAAAATATACCAATTGAAAATCAACATACCAATTTGAAATTAAACATACCAATTTAAAAAAATTCAAAAGGTGGTGGTGCAGTCCTTTTGCTTTGGGCTTAATATTTCTCCCCCTTTGGCATTAATCGCCAAAAACAGAGACTTTGTGAGCCCTTTATACTTTCTCCCCATTGGTAAATGAAATATGAGTGAAAGATTATACCAAATTTGGAGAGTGATGCGGAGTGACAGCGAAGGATAAACGATACAGTTAGAGTGGAGTGGAAGCCTTGTCTTCGCCGAAGACTCCATTTCCCTTTCAATCTACGACTTAGCATAGAAATACACTTGAAAACACATTAGTCGTAGCCATGAAAGAGATATGATCAAAGGTATACAAATGAGCTATGTGTGTAATGTTTCAATCAAAATTCTGAGAATCAAGAATATTTAGCTCATTCCTAAGTTTGCTAAAGGTTTTCTCATCTAATGGTTTGGTAAAGATATCGACTAATTGTTCTTTGGTGCTAACATAAGCAATCTCAATATCCCCCCTTTGTTGGTGATCCCTCAAAAAGTGATACCGAATGTCTATGTGCTTAGTGCGGCTGTGTTCAACGGGATTATCTGCCATGCGGATAGCACTCTCATTGTCACAAAGGAGAGGGACTTTGCTCAATTTGTAGCCATAGTCCCTAAGGGTTTGCCTCATCCAAAGTAATTGCGCACAACAATGTCCTGCGGCAATATACTTGGCTTCGGCGGTAGAAAGAGCTATTGAGTTTTGTTTCTTTGAAGCCCAAGACACCAGGGATCTCCCTAGAAACTGACAAGTCCCTGATGTGCTCTTCCTATCAATTTTACACCCTGCCCAATCGGCATCTGAATATTATATTAAATCAAAGGTGGATCCCTTGGGGTACCAAAGACCAAACTTAGGAGTGTAAACTAAATATCTCATGATTCTTTTCACGGCCCTAAGGTGAACTTCCTTAGGATCGGCTTGGAACCTTGCACACATGCATATAGAAAGCATACTATCCGGTC
Organism: Zea mays; assembly: GCF_902167145.1. Classification (NCBI taxonomy): domain Eukaryota; kingdom Viridiplantae; phylum Streptophyta; class Magnoliopsida; order Poales; family Poaceae; genus Zea; species Zea mays. The sequence goes on along the minus strand of NC_050101.1, from coordinate 109,274,530 downwards.
GAGATGCACATAATTAGAGTAAAGATCCTATCATCGACCGGTATACCTTTTGATCTACGGATTTACCTCCCATGTCGAGGTCGAGATGCCCATTAGTTTCCATGGGTGTCTTGATGGGCTTGGCATCCTTCATTCCAAACTTGTTGAGTATGTCTTGAATGTACTTTGTTTGGCTGATGAAGGTGCCATCTTGGAGTTGCTTGACTTGAAATCCTAGAAAATACTTCAACTCCTCCATCATAGACATCTCGAATTTTTGAATCATGATCCTACTAAACTCTTCACAAGTAGATTTGTTAGTAGACCCAAATATGATATCATCAACATAGATTTGGCATACAAACAAAACTTTTGCAATGGTTTTAGTAAAGAGAGTAGGATCGGCTTTACTGACTTTGAAGCCATTAGTGATAAGAAAATCTCTTAGGCATTCATACTATGCTCTTGGGGCTTGCTTGAGCCCATAAAGCGCCTTTGAGAGTTTATAAACATGGTTAGGGTACTCACTATCTTCAAAGTTGGGAGGTTGCTCAACATAGACCTATTCACCCCATTTGATCACTTTTTTGGTCCTTCAGGATCTAATAGTTATGTATAGTTTAGAGTCTCTTGTTTAATGGCCAGATATTTCTAATTAATCTAAGAATTTATGATATTTTTTTAATTTTTTATCATGTCTGATGAGAATTAACGTAAAGGCTCAATTGGGTCCTGAATTAATAATAGAGTGAAAATTAATCCAGAGGATCTATTAGAACCTTCAATTAGTAATACCAAGATATATATAAGATAGTAGAGTATAGTTTAAATGTTGGCATTGTTCATTCTTTCTTTTGTTATTTAATTTATGCTTTCCACGGTGGTTGGTGGTTACGTCTGAAGGGTCCAAATAATGCATGAAGAGTTTGAGGACAAGAAGTCTGCCCTAAAAATAGCGATGCAAAGGCATGGTGTCCAAGCCATACATATAGCGCACTAATTTTATCAGCAGAACAGTGGTATTTATAGGTCCTAGTGCCCAGGCAACAAGAGACACGAATAAAGCATCGATCACGACAAGATGGCGTGCACAGACAATGCGATGAGAGCCTTGTTCCTCCTGGTCCTCTTCTGCATCGTGCATGGTGAGAAGGAAGAGTCAAAGGGCATCGATGCGAAAGCGTCCGGGCCTGGTGGGTCCTTCGACATCACCAAGTTGGGCGCCTCCGGCAATGGCAAGACAGACAGCACGAAGGCTGTGCAGGAGGCATGGGCATCGGCGTGCGGCGGCACTGGGAAGCAGACAATCCTCATACCCAAGGGCGACTTCCTTGTCGGACAACTCAACTTCACAGGCCCTTGCAAGGGCGACGTGACCATCCAGGTGGATGGCAATCTGCTGGCGACCACGGACCTAAGCCAGTACAAGGAACATGGTAATTGGATCGAGATTCTACGCGTGGATAACCTGGTCATCACCGGCAAGGGAAACCTTGACGGGCAGGGCCCAGCCGTGTGGAGCAAGAACTCCTGCACCAAGAAGTATGACTGCAAGATCCTTCCCAACTCGCTGGTGATGGACTTCGTGAACAACGGGGAGGTGTCCGGGGTCACGCTGCTCAACTCCAAGTTCTTCCACATGAACATGTACCAGTGCAAGAACATGCTGATCAAGGACGTGACCGTGACGGCGCCCGGGGACAGCCCCAACACGGATGGCATCCACATGGGCGACTCATCCGGGATCACCATCACCAACACCGTCATTGGCGTCGGCGACGACTGCATCTCCATCGGCCCTGGGACCTCCAAGGTGAACATCACTGGCGTGACCTGCGGCCCCGGCCACGGCATCAGCATCGGCAGCCTAGGGCGGTACAAGGACGAGAAGGACGTCACGGACATCAACGTCAAGGATTGCACTCTTAAGAAGACAATGTTCGGCGTCCGCATCAAGGCGTACGAGGACGCCGCCTCCGTGCTCACCGTCTCCAAGATCCACTACGAGAATATCAAGATGGAGGACTCAGCCAACCCCATCTTCATCGACATGAAGTACTGCCCCAACAAGTTGTGTACCGCCAACGGCGCCTCCAAGGTCACCGTCAAGGACGTCACCTTCAAGAACATCACTGGCACCTCCTCCACCCCGGAGGCCATTAGCCTGCTCTGCACTGCCAAGGTCCCATGCACCGGCGTCACCATGGATGACGTCAACGTCGAGTATAGCGGCACCAACAACAAGACCATGGCTATATGCACGAACGCCAAGGGCAGCACCAAGGGTTGCCTCAAGGAGCTTGCATGCTTCTAGACCCTCCGTCGACTGACCCATCTCTCTAGTTATAATTTTTCTCTCGTCCTTGCATTGCATATTAGTTGCTATCCATTGGTAACGCACAACAGTAAAACGACAAACATCCAACAGCTATATTATGTTCGACGGTGTAACACCCTGAATTTTAGGGTATAAAATTTCTTCTCTAAATGCAAACCAAATTCAGGTGTTACCTCTTGTCTCTCTCTCTATCTTTTCCTTTTGATTAAAAGTAAGTGAATTAGGCGAGGGTTTAATTATTTATTTTGTCAAAACTTATGTGAGTCATGAAATGTTGTATCATGCTGAGCCTAAATTATTCTTTTGTTTGATGCACATGTTTGAATTGGTTTGAATTTGAAATTTGGTTTGAGTTTGATTTGAAAACCATAAAGAAATTAAAATAGAAAAGACATTAGAAATTTCAAAAAAAGAAAAGGAAAGCAGCTCGAACCTCCTCCCTCCTTGGCCTTTCGGCCCATCCAGCCCAATTAACCTCCCGCATCCGCTGACAAGCGGGCCCCACCTATCGGCGCCACGCCCCACTCGCCCTCTCCCTCTCTTCTCAGTGGGACCGCCCCATTAGCACCGTGCCCTGCTCGCCCGCGCGTTCCCTCGCTGACTCGCGGCCCCTATTGTCAGACCCATCCCCTCCCCTGCAACTGTCGCGCCCGCGCCCATGGCGTGCGCCCATGCGGTCAAAGCACACCCACATCCCCACGACCTGCCCATGTCACCCGAGTGCTAGGTGAAGACCCCGAACACTCCCTCAGCTCGCCCCTGCCTCACATTCGCTCTTTCCCAGCCCTCGCACTCACCCAGCCGCAACGCCGCCCCCCGCTGTTGCTTCACCTTTCTGTTGTCTCCGCTGGACTTCTGCCAGCGCTTTGGCCATGGTGAGCTTTGCCTGAGCTTGGCGCACCGGGAACCCACGGTGGTTTCCCCTTTCCTCAAATCCTCTACCCGATTTGCGCTCCACCTCTCCCCTGCGCAGGTCGGAGCTCGCCGCCGTCGTGATTCTTCAACGTCCGGCCAACTAGAGCCCCATCGTGCTGTGCCAAGCTACCCGAAGCACCGTATCTGGGTAAGTGACATTCCTGTGTCCCTCTTTTGCGCCAATTCTGCTATACGTGGGGGATTTCGGCCATAGAAGTTGCCCCTCGGCGAGCCGCAGCATCTTCATGGCGTTCGACCACTGCAACCCCTCCCTGAGCCCGAGCTTAGGCCTAGAGCACCCCACCCTCTCCCCGGAGCCTATGCCAACCGCAGAGCGCCGGTTTAACCCTCACCGCGACGGGTATTGCTCGCCAGAGTAAGCTTGGGTTCGCCCGAGGGTCCCCCTCCACCGTCTGCCCGTCTTAGTCCTGTTCTCGGCACCCAGACCTTGCCATAGTGCTTGCCGAGTCCTCCCCAACCTCTCTAGCTACCTAGACCAACCCCAAGTGTCCTAGAAGCCCCGGTCTGCCTCGCCTCCAGCGACTGCGCCGCCGTGTCCGCGGAGAGCGCCACCCCTAGCTGACCAGAGGAGACTAAACCCCTCGTGCCGAATCCGAACCACCCGATCTTGATCTGACGGCCCGAAGTCGTGGATAACGGTTCGCGTGGTTTGTGGAACCAGAGCCATCGATCTACAATTCAGTGGCCAACGCTCCTCGTGTCCTCTTCATACTGCTGACCCATGGGCCCCGTGTGTCAGTGCCTCAACCCACCCGAGCCCACCTGTCAAGAGCCTGCGCCCTCGCTCGCTATTCTAATTTGGACCTTTGGTCGGAGATCGGACGGGTAGCGCAACCCCGTACCCCTTCGCGTGGCAGTTTTGCTAAAGAGACCCTCGCTTTTTAGAAATCAACCAGCTGTCCCTGGTTTTCACGCGCAGGCCTCTGTAATCATACGGATTGAACCCTAGACTTCTATTTATTCACAAATTTAGGCCTAATTTTGTATTTTAAACTACAAAACTTGTTTATTTCATATCTTTTGCATATGAACTTCAAATTGAGTGATTCAAATTGCAAAATGTTCATAGGATTATTCTCTGTCCAAATAAATTATGATCATTCACTGTCTGTACGTGTTAATTTTATGCCTAGACTATAGGTTAGTATATGTAATAGTTTGTTTACTAAATAAGAAAATAAAAAGGAAAACCCTAATGGTAATTAGATGTTTAACCTTGTGAGATTAATAATATGTAATGTATGAATTTATCCCTGGTATAGTTTTGTGTCTCACTAAAATTAGTGGAATTAAAATTATGCAATCCATGGAGATAGATAATATTTAGGGAATCACAAACCACTAGTGTGCCAGTTCACTATAGCACCTAAGTTGACCTTTTGTGTTTACATTGCTTTGTCAAACTTGTGTTCACTTGGTTGTATATGTTTGGTGTATTGTTCATTTGTCTTTATCCAATTGCATTGGATGCATGATCGCTTTGTTTAGACAATGAGCAGCTAGTGGTTCCTTAGTGTGTTGCTGAAGATCTTCCTGAGCAACAACCTGGTGAAGGCAAGAGTCCTCTGACCTACTATGTCCTACTTACTTTATAGTTCATCGTCCCGCATTACATTATTTAAACCTAAGGATTAACTAGTCTGTATTTACCTTATCCTTGTTTACCTTTTTGGGTTTCTAAGATTTATGCTATTGCTTTAACTTAATCAATGAACATGATGTGAATCTTTATGATACAATGATGTTATCTCGATGATGTTCTTGTGATACTTTAGGGGACTTAGGCTGTTTCCTGAGTACCTCTCCGTAAGGACCTGTTCATTGAGTGACCACCTGGGATAACAGTACAACCATGAGTGTGGAATGGGACACCCTTAGCTGATTAATTAGAGGAACTTGAGGTGTAGTTGGCTTCGCCGTAGGGCGTCTATGGGGTCTAGGCACAACACTTGCTCTGCCGAGGCTGGTTGCCGAGGTTCTTTCGATTTGGTTTTGTTAGTCACCCTTCCTGTGGGGAGAATTATTGTGTTTATCAAACTAGAGAAACCTAACGGGCGACTATGACCTCTAGGGAATCTTTGTAAAGGCTACGTAGTGTATCCCTAGCCATTCACCTCGGTTGTGAAGATCGAGTTTGTACAACCTAGGCTGGAAAGGGATCACGACTCGTGGGTAAAGTGTGCAACCTCTGTAGAGTGTTAGAAACGGGTATATCAGCCGTGCTCACGGTTAAGAGCAGTCTTGGGATCCTTTTGATTAGAAGAACTTTGGATACTTTTATGATTATGGTTAATGATGATAAATATAACTTTGATCTCTGGTATTTCCTCTTGGAGGGAGTACTTTTAGGTAATAACTGGGTTTATTGCTAAAACATGGCTTTACTACTAGGTAATAAATATCTGACCAACTAAAAGCAATTGCTTAACCTTAACTCCACATACAGCTAGTCCACATTAGCCAAACGGGACATTTGCTGACTACGTTGATGTGTACTCACCCTTGCTTTAAAAACCACCCCACCCAAGGTTATTGCCAATATATTCAGTGCTCAGGAGGAGATGCAGGCAACATGGAGGACTTTGAGGAGTTCCAGGACTACGATGAGTTCTAGTTATGTTAGTGGTGAACCCCCAGTCAGCTGCCTGTGAAGGCTTTATCAGATACGCTCACTTTTTCGCACTTTGATAATAGTAATGACAATGTTATGTTAATGACTCCGTGGATGTCTTAGACATCTTGATGTAATAAAGTACTATTTCCACTATTTACTTTGAGAAATGTGTGATGATGTCCAATTATGTAATCGCTATGTACGTGAGTTTCTGATCCTGGCACGTATATGGTTCGCATTCTGTTTACCTTCCAAAACTGGGTGACAGACGACCTCCTAGGCGGCCATCGGATAGAACGTTATATCCAACGGCCTAAGGCAGCCGCCGGACATAAGATCCTACGTTCGACGGCTGTTAGACGGACCGTTAGACATAAGGTTATTTTCGATGGCTATCAGATAAGCCGTCGGACATAACCTTATGTCCGATAGTCGCCTAGGAGGTCGTCGTACATAAGGGATTTTAACCCCGTCAGCGCCCGCCCGTGTCGTTTCAGTTCCTTTCTTCAAGGAACTCACAAGTCGAGGCCGCCACCACCCACCAGCCGCCGCCGCCGAGCACCTCCCCAGCCGGCGCCGGCGCCCGCCCCCCCTGACGCCGCCCGAGCACATGGCCACCTCCGTCACCATCCCCGATGTCGCGGGAGCCGCTCCGACACAGCCCGCGCCCGCCTCGGCCTCTGCCCCCGCCCCCGACGCCTTCGGCGCCTACCCCGACCCCACCGGCGCTCGCTTCACTGGCTCTACGTCCAGCTAAGTGAGTAATTTTGTGACTTTTAGTATAATTTTGCATATAGATTGTTTGCTTTTAGTTATATTTAGTTTGTTATGTCCGACAGCCTGAGTTTATTATGTAATTAAATTAGCTTGTTTTAGTTTATTTAGTGGTTCCTATATAATTTAAACTTTTAATTTCTGAGTGTAATTATTATGCCCTCGGAAATAAGATCATTTTATATGATTTAGGTCCCGTGAAATAATTTTTCAATGTAATATTGTATTAGTGTGGTTTATTAGTAATCATAACTAATTAAGTTAACGTCTCGTATCTAGTATGGAGGAGGATCGTCGATGGATGTATGAAGGTTGGAAGAAAAGAGGTGCTTTATCAAGTGAGTGGGTTGCCAAGACTGACGCGTTTCTTGACCATGCTTTTGCTCGGTTGGAGACTGGAATCGATGTTAGGTGCCCTTGTAGAAAGTGTCGGAACATTTATTTCCTTGACAGGGACTATGTTGATAGATCTTTGTAAGAACGGTTATATGCCAGGCTATGAGGTGTGGTGCACCACGGTGAGGACCCACCTCCTCGTATTGTATCGTAGGTTCAGTCACATGAAGAGGGGGCTACGATAGGATGGAAGAGATGCTTGACGATGTAAGCCATGAGCTTCTACCCGTCGATTTGGAGAACCCTGGTCAACCCTCCGATTATGAGGATCCTCCTACGCCTGAGGTTCAGAAGTTTTTCGAGCTCCTTAAAGCTACCGAAGAGCCATTGCACGAGCACACGAAAGTGACCGTCCTTGTGTTCGTGACTCGACTTATGACTATTAAGTCTAAGTTTGCATTCTCAAACAACCGCTACAAGGAGCTTCTGAACTTGATCAGTGATGCACTTCCGGAGAATCACAAGATGCCAAAGGACATGTATCAGTCCAAGAAGTTGCTATCTGGTCTCGGTATGGACTACGGAAAAATCGATGTCTATGACAATAACTATATGATTTTCTGGAAGGAGACCATGAGTGAGAAGAAGTTTACAGTATGTGGTGAGCGTAGATTCGTAGAGGTTGAAAACGACGATGGCTTGATCGTGATGACCGAGATAGCACGTAAGCAGATTCATTACATGCCTCTTATAACTCGGTTGAAACGTTTGTTCATATCCAAGAATACAACCAGACACATGAGGTGGCACAAAGAAGGGGTACGCTAGAATCCAGATGTCATGGCGCACCCAGCTGATACACATGCATGGAACGTACTAGATGCCTTTGATTCCAGCTTTGCTGTTGAAGTGTGAAATGTCCGCTTCGGTTTGGCAATAGATGGTTTCTCACCTTTCAATCTAATTGCACCATACTACTCATGTTGGCTCATATTTGCTGTTCCATACAACCTTCTACCAGCTCTTTGCATGAAATATGAATTTATTTTCTTATGTCTTGTAATACCTGGTCCGGATCATCCTAGAACAAAGATCGATGTGATGATGAGACCCCTGATTGAAGAATTAAAAATTTTGTGGGAAGGAGTCGAGGCGTACGATTGTTACAAGAAATAGAAGTTCAACCACCAAAATTATTTATAGGAAAAGGTTAAACCCTATTTCCCTTTCAATCTCTCCCTTTTTGGTGATTGATGGCAACACAAACCAAAGCAAATATATAAGTGCAGAATTGAACTAGTTTGCATAAGGTAAGTGGCTATGTTACTTAGAATTAAACCAATTTATACTTTTACTAGATATGCATGGTTGCTTTCTTTTATTTTAACATTTTGGACCACATTTGCACCACTTGTTTTGTTTTTGCAAATCTTTTTGGAAATTATTTTTCAAAGTCTTTTGCAAATAGTCAAAGGTATATGAATAAGATTGTAAGAAGCATTTTCAAGATTTGAAATTTCTCCCCCTGTTTCAAATGCTTTTCCTTTGACTAAACTAAACTCCCCATGAATAAAATTCTCCTCTTAGCTTTCAAGAGGGTTTTAAATAGATATCAATTGGAAATATATTTAGATGCTAATTTTGAAAATATACCAATTGAAAATCAACATACCAATTTGAAATTAAACATACCAATTTAAAAAATTTCAAAAGGTGGTGGTGCGGTCCTTTTGCTTTGGGCTTAATATTTCTCCCCCTTTGGCATTAATCGCCAAAAACAGAGACTTTGTGAGCCCTTTATACTTTCTCCCCATTGGTAAATGAAATATGAGTCAAAGATTATACCAAATTTGGAGAGTGATGCGGAGTGACGGCGAAGGATAAACGATACCGTTAGAGTGGAGTGGAAGCCTTGTCTTCGCCGAAGACTCCATTTCCCTTTCAATCTACGACTTAGCATAGAAATACACTTGAAAACACATTAGTCGTAGCCATGAAAGAGATATGATCAAAGGTATACAAATGAGCTATGTGTGTAATGTTTCAATCAAAATTCCGAGAATCAAGAATATTTAGCTCATTCCTAAGTTTGCTAAAGGTTTTCTCATCTAATGGTTAGGTAAAGATATCGACTAATTGTTCTTTGGTGCTAACATAAGCAATCTCGATATCCCCCCTTTGTTGGTGATCCCTCAAAAAGTGATACCGAATGTCTATGTGCTTAGTGCGGCTGTGTTCAACGGGATTATCTGCCATGCGGATAGCACTCTCATTGTCACATAGGAGAGGGACTTTGCTCAATTTGTAGCCATAGTCCCTAAGGGTTTGCCTCATCCAAAGTAATTGCGCACAACAATGTCCTGCGGCAATATACTTGGCTTCGGCGGTAGAAAAAGCTATTGAGTTTTGTTTCTTTGAAGCCCAAGACACCAGGGATCTCCCTAGAAACTGACAAGTCCCTGATGTGCTCTTCCTATCAATTTTACACCCTGCCCAATCGGCATCTGAATATTATATTAAATCAAAGGTGGATCCCTTGGGGTACCAAAGACCAAACTTAGGAGTGTAAACAAAATATCTCATGATTCTTTTCATGGCCCTAAGGTGAACTTCCTTAGGATCGGCTTGGAACCTTGCACACATGCATATAGAAAGCATACTATCCGGTCGAGATGGACATAATTAGAGTAAAGATCCTATCATCGACCGGTATACCTTTTGATCTACGGATTTACCTCCCATGTCGAGGTCGAGATGCCCATTAGTTCCCATGGGTGTCTTGATGGGCTTGGCATCCTTCATTCCAAACTTGTTGAGTATGTCTTGAATGTACTTTGTTTGGCTGATGAAGGTGCCATCTTGGAGTTGCTTGACTTGAAATCCTAGAAAATACTTCAACTCCCCCATCATAGACATCTCGAATTTTTGAATCATGATCCTACTAAACTCTTCACAAGTAGATTTGTTAGTAGACCCAAATATGATATCATCAACATAAATTTGGCATAGAAACAAAACTTTTGCAATGGTTTTAGTAAAGAGAGTAGGATCGGCTTTACTGACTTTGAAGCCATTAGTGATAAGAAAATCTCTTAGGCATTCATACTATGCTCTTGGGGCTTGCTTGAGCCCATAAAGCGCCTTTGAGAGTTTATAAACATGGTTAGGGTACTCACTATCTTCAAAGCCGGGAGGTTGCTCAACATAGACCTATTCACCCCATTTGATCACTTTTTTGGTCCTTCAGGATCTAATAGTTATGTATAGTTTAGAGTCTCTTGTTTAATGGCCAGATATTTCTAATTAATCTAAGAATTTATGATATTTTTTTAATTTTTTATCATGTCTGATGAGAATTAACATAAAGGCTCAATTGGGTCCTGAATTAATAATAGAGTGAAAATTAATCCAGAGGCTCTATTAGAACCTTCAATTAGTAATACCAAGATATATATAAGATAGTAGAGTATAGTTTAAATGTTGGCATTGTTCATTCTTTCTTTTGTTATTTAATTTATGCTTTCCACGGTGGTTAGTGGTTACGTCTGAAGGGTCCAAATAATGCATGAAGAGTTTGAGGACAAGAAGTCTGCCCTAAAAATAGCGATGCAAAGGCATGGTGTCCAAGCCATACATATAGCGCACTAATTTTATCAGCAGAACAGTGGTATTTATAGGTCTTAGTGCCCAGGCAACAAGAGACACGAATAAAGCATCGATCACGACAAGATGGCGTGCACAGACAATGCGATGAGAGCCTTGTTCCTCCTGGTCCTCTTCTGCATCGTGCATGGTGAGAAGGAAGAGTCAAAGGGCATCGATGCGAAAGCGTCCGGGCCTGGTGGGTCCTTCGACATCACCAAGTTGGGCGCCTCCGGCAATGGCAAGACAGACAGCACGAAGGCTGTGCAGGAGGCATGGGCATCGGCGTGCGGCGGCACTGGGAAGCAGACAATCCTCATACCCAAGGGCGACTTCCTTGTCGGACAACTCAACTTCACAGGCCCTTGCAAGGGCGACGTGACCATCCAGGTGGATGGCAATCTGCTGGCGACCACGGACCTAAGCCAGTACAAGGAACATGGTAATTGGATCGAGATTCTACGCGTGGATAACCTGGTCATCACCGGCAAGGGAAACCTTGACGGGCAGGGCCCAGCCGTGTGGAGCAAGAACTCCTGCACCAAGAAGTACGACTGCAAGATCCTTCCCAACTCGCTGGTGATGGACTTCGTGAACAACGGGGAGGTGTCCGGGATCACGCTGCTCAACTCCAAGTTCTTCCACATGAACATGTACCAGTGCAAGAACATGCTGATCAAGGACGTGACCGTGACGGCGCCCGGGGACAGCCCCAACACGGATGGCATCCACATGGGCGACTCATCCGGGATCACCATCACCAACACCGTCATTGGCGTCGGCGACGACTGCATCTCCATCGGCCCTGGGACCTCCAAGGTGAACATCACTGGCGTGACCTGCGGCCCCGGCCACGGCATCAGCATCGGCAGCCTAGGGCGGTACAAGGACGAGAAGGACGTCACGGACATCAACGTCAAGGATTGCACTCTTAAGAAGACAATGTTCGGCGTCCGCATCAAGGCGTACGAGGACGCCGCCTCCGTGCTCACCGTCTCCAAGATCCACTACGAGAATATCAAGATGGAGGACTCAGCCAACCCCATCTTCATCGACATGAAGTACTGCCCCAACAAGTTGTGTACTGCCAACGGCGCCTCCAAGGTCACCGTCAAGGACATCACCTTCAAGAACATCACTGGCACCTCCTCCACCCCGGAGGCCATTAGCCTGCTCTGCACTGCCAAGGTCCCATGCACCGGCGTCACCATGGATGACGTCAACGTCGAGTATAGTGGCACCAACAACAAGACCATGGCTATATGCACGAACGCCAAGGGCAGCACCAAGGGTTGCCTCAAGGAGCTTGCATGCTTCTAGACCCTCAGTCGACTGACCCATCTCTCTAGTTATAATTTTTCTCTCGTCCTTGAATTGTCCATTAGTTGCTATCCATTTGTAACGCACAACAGTAAAATGATAGACATCCAACAGCTATATTATGTTCGACGGTGTAACACCCTGAATTTGAGGGTATAAAATTTCTTCTCTAAATGCCAAGCAAATTCAGGTGTTACCTCTTGTCTCTCTCTCTCTTTTCCTTTTGATTAAAAGTAAGTGAATTAGGCGAGGGTTTAATTATTTATTTTGTCAAAACTTATGTGAGTCATGAAATGTTGTATCATGCTGAGCCTAAATTATTCTTTTGTTTGATGCACATGTTTGAATTGGTTTGAATTTGAAATTTGGTTTGAGTTTGATTTGAAAACCATAAAGAAATTAAAATAGAAAAGACATTAGAAATTTCAAAAAAAGAAAAGGAAAGCAGCTCGAACATCCTCCCTCATTGGCCTTTCGGCCCATCCAGCCCAATTAACCTCCCGCATCCGCTGACAAGCGGGCCCCACCTATCGGCGCCACGCCCCGCTCGCCCTCTCCCTCTCTTCTCAGTGGGACCGCCCCATCAGCACCGTGCCCTGCTCGCCCACGCGTTCCCTCGCTGACTCGCGGCCCCTATTGTCAGACCCATCCCCTCCCCTGCAACTGTCGCGCTCGCGCCCATGGCGTGCGCCCATGCGGTCAAAGCACGCCCACATCCCCACGACCTGCCCATGTCACCCGAGTGCTAGGTGAAGACCCCGAACACTCCCTCAGCTCGCCCCTGCCTCACATTCGCTCTTTCCCTGCCCTCGCACTCACCCAGCCGCAACGCCGCCCCCGTTGTTGCTTCACCTTTCTGTTGTCGCCGCTGGACTTCTGCCAGCGCTTTGGCCATGGTGAGCTTTGCCTGAGCTTGGCGCACCGGGAACCCACGATGGTTTCCCCTTTCCTCAAATCCTCTACCCGATTTGCGCTCCACCTCTCCCCTGCGCAGGTCGGAGCTCGCCGCCGTCGTGATTCTTCAACGTCCGGCCAACTAGAGCCCCATCGCGTCGTGCCAAGCTGCCCGAAGCACCGTATCTGGGTAAGTGACATTCCTGTGTCCCTCTTTTGCGCCAATTCTGCTATACGTGGGGGATTTCGGCCATAGAAGTTGCCCCTCGCCGGGCCGCAGCATCTTCATGGCGTTCGACCACTGCAACCCCTCCCTGAGCCCGAACTTAGGCCTAGAGCACCCCACCCTCTCCCCGGAGCCTATGCCAACCGCAGAGCGCCGGTTTAACCCTCACCGCGACGGGTATTGCTCGCCAGAGTAAGCGTGGGTTCGCCCGAGGGTCCCCCTCCACCGTCTGCCCGTCTTAGTCTAGTTCTCGGCACCCAGACCTTGCCATAGTGCTTGCCGAGTCCTCCCCAACCTCTCTGGCTACCCAGACCAACCCCCAGTGTCCTAGAAGCCCCGGTCTGCCTCGCCTCCGGCGACTGCACCGCCGTGTCCGCGGAGAGCGCCACCCCTAGCTGACCAGAGGAGACTAAACCCCTCGTGCCGAATCCGAACCGCCCGGTCTTGATCTGACAGCCCAAAGTCGTGGATAACGGTTCGCGTGGTTTGTGGAACCAGAGCCATCGATCTACAATCCAGTGGCCAACGCGCCCCGTGTCCTCTTCATACTGCTGACCCATGGGCCCCGTGTGTCAGTGCCTCAACCCACCCGAGCCCACCTGTCAAGAGCCTGCGCCCTCGCTCGCTATTCTAATTTGGACCTTTGGTCGGAGATCGGACGGGTAGCGCAACCCCGTACCCCTTCGCGTGGCAGTTTTGCTAAAGAGACCCTCGCTTTTTAGAAATCAACCCGCTGTCCCTGGTTTTCACGTGCAGGCCTCTGTAATCTTATGGATTGAACCCTAGACTTCTATTTATTCACAAATTTAGGCCTAATTTTGTATTTTAAACTTGCATATGAACTTCAAATTGAGTGATTCAAATTGCAAAATGTTCATAGGATTATTCTCTGTCCAAATAAATTATGATCATTCACTGTCTGTACGTGTTAATTTTATGCCTAGACTATAGGTTAGTATATGTAATAGTTTGTTTACTAAATAAGAAAATAAAAAGGAAAACCCTAATGGTAATTAGATGTTTAGCCTTGTGAGATTAATAATATGTAATGTATGAATTTATCCTTGGTATAATTTTGTGTCTCACTAAAATTAGTGGAATTAAAATTATGCAATCCATGGAGATAGATAATATTTAGGGAATCACAAACCACTAGTGTGCCAGTTCACTCTAGCACCTAAGTTGACCTTTTGTGTTTACATTGCTCTGTCAAACTTGTGTTCACTTGGTTGTATATGTTTGGTGTATTGTTCATTTGTCTTTATCCAATTGCATTGAATGCATGATCGCTTTGTTTAGACAATGAGCAGCTCATGGTTCCTTAGTGTGTTGCTGAAGATCTTCCTGAGCAACAACCTGGTGAAGGCAAGAGTCCTCTGACCTACTATTGTCACACCCGGTTTTAGAAGGCAAACCGAATGCGAACCATGTACGTGCCAGGATCAGTTATTCACGTACACAGCAGTTACATAACATAGACATCATCACACAGTGCTCAAAATAGTATTAAAAGAGGAAATAATAGTCGATTACATCATACGTCTGAGACGTCCATATAGTCCTTACAATAAATCAAAGTGCGAAAACGAAACGTAGATAATCGCGGCCTTCACAGGCAGCCGACTGGGGGTTGCCGCTAACCCACGCCTAGAACTCGTCGTAGTCTTGGAACTCCTGGAAGTCTCCTTCCACAGCTTCATCTTCTCCTGAGCAGTGGTTGCAATGCTGACAACCTGGGGATGGGGGGGTTTGGTGTGTAGAGCAAGGGTGAGTACACATCAACATACTCAGCAAGTATCCTGTTTGGCTGTAGTGGACTAGCTTTATGTGGGGATAAGTCAAGCAGTTGCTTTTAGTTGGTCAGATTATTATTTACTAATAGAAAGCCAGGTTTTAGCATTAACCCATGTTATTAGCCCGATGTACCCTTTCCAAACGGAAAGAATACCACTTACCAGCACCATAGTCATAACCAGAACCATCGATCTCATAGCCACATGTACCATAATGTCTCTGATCAAGTACCATTAATCACTGGAGCTCCCTTGGCCGCTCATAACCGCGAGCACGGCTGATATATCAGTTTTCAAACACTCTGCAGAGGTTGTGCACTTTACCCACAAGCTGTGATTCCCTTTCTGCCCGGAGAGAGCTACTCCCCATTGACCACTACCTAGGTGGCCTAGCAGGGCATCACTACGTAGCCTTTACAAAGATTCCTCGGGGCTGTAGCCGCCCGTTAGGTTTCCTAAATGCACCGCACTCCTCCCCAAGGGGCGAACCCAAACTTGGCAGAGCGAGCCGCATACACCGAGCCCCATTGACGGCACGACGGCTAAGCGAACTACACCCCGGATCCTCTAATTATTCAGCTAAGGGCACCCCATTCCACCCTCATGGTTGCACTGTTTTCCCGGGCGGTCATCCATAGAACAGGTCCTTATGGAGAGGCACTCGAGAAACCGCTCGAGCCCCCTTTAAGACCACAAGCATAACATCATAATAAGAGAGGGGAAAACGGCGTATCATAGATAATCTCATCATGTTCATTGATTAGAGTTTGAGCAATAGCATAAAGCTAAACAATAATAATCCAACCCAAATAGGTAAACAAGGATATGGATAACAAAAGCTAGTCAATCCTTAGGCATAAATGTGTAATGCGGGAGGTGAATTAAAGAGTGAATAGGACAGAGATAGGTCAAGGGACACTTGCCTCCACCAACCGACTGCTGCTCAGGGGCTTCTCCTGCGAGTTCCTCGGGCTCTTCAACCGGATCGTTCTCTATGCGATTGCAAGCATACATACATCCATCCATTCAAATTAGGAAACAAACAGTACACCATACAAGAGAACAAATAAAGTAAATATGCATAGGATATCACATACGATAATGAATTTACCTTGGTTAGAAAGAAATGGGGAAAGGTCTCGCGAGAGTTAAAGCTTATGCCTGAGACGCACTATGGGTTGATGAATAACTAGACGTCACGTGCTCTAATTCCAATTGGTTCTAACAAAAGAATAAGCTACATGCACTAATGTAAACGTGACCACTTTTAGTAGATTAACATTGAATGAGTTAGACAATTAGCTATACAAATTAACTAACATAACCAATTTCCAAATTGAGACTCCTATCTTATTAATATGAACAACGTGATTAGCGCGCATAGGACATGGGGGTAGACGGGGCGTCTGGGGGTAGACGGAGCACGACGGGTCGTGCCAAGGCACGCGCACTACGCGAGCACGCGCACGAGGCCGCACGCACACGCCACGAACTAGCCGTGCGCACGTTGGGGTCGTACGCTAGCCGCGCGCCATAGGCACGCTGGGCCGAGCTCAAGGCCACGCCGGGGCCGTCACGACGCGAGCAAGGCACGGGGGGGCGAGCGGGCAAGCGTGTCGGGGCAACCGAGCACGGTCGAGCGAGGACGCGGCCGGGCGCGGGGGCGGGCGGCCGAGCCGGGGCGCGACGGGGGCGGTCGAGCCGGGGCACGGGGCGGCCAAGCTCGCCGGGGGGCGGCCGAGCTCGCCGAGAGGCGGGCGGCCGAGCCAGGGCGGCACGGGGCAGGGCCGAGCGGGCGCGGGGCTCGCCGGAGGCGAGGCGGCCGAGGGCGGCCGAGCCGGGGGCGGGACGGGGGCGGGGCTCGCCGGAGCGGCCGAGGGCGGGGCTCGCCGGAGCGGCCGAGGGCGGGGCGGACGGGGGCGGGGCTCGCCGTAGCGGCCGAGGGTGGGGCAGACGGGCCCGCCGGGGGGCAGCCAGGGAGGGCGGGGCTCGCGCGGGGGGCGGGGAACGCCGGCGCGGACGGGGGACGCCGGGGCGGCCGAGCCGAGGGGCCGAGCCGGGCGGCCGAGCCGAGCGGCCGGGGTCGGGGCCGAGCGGGGCGAGGCGGCCGAGTCGGGCTCGCCGGAGAGCGGCGCGGGGAGGGTGGGCGCGGCCGGGCGCGGGGCGGCCGAGGCCGGGGCCGAGCTTGCCAGAGGCGGCCGAGCTCGCCGGGGCTGGGCGAGCGCGAGGCGAGGGCGGGGCCGGGCGCGATGGGGCGCGGGGAGAGCGCCGAAGGGAGGGGAGGGAGGAGGGAGGGCCTCACCGGAGGGGGAGGACGGCAGCGGCGCGGGGGGGAAGGGGCAGCGGCGGCGCTAGGGTTTAGGGAGAGGGAGAGAGAGAGAAAATGACGGGCGGGGCCCGTGGGGAGGGGATTTTTGGAAAAAATAAAAAAAAGAGGGAGGGGGCGGTTGGGCCGGCTGGGCCAAAAGGGGGGGAGGGGGCGTGCGGCTGGGCCGCCAGGCCGGCCCACGGTGGGGGAGGGGGCGGCTGGGCCAAAAGGGGAGAAGGGGGGAGAGAGAAAAAGAAAAGGCTTTTCTTTTTCTAATTTCCACAGTTTCTTATATGCCTAATTCTCCACTTCACTCAACCACAAACAAAAGAGTGCATAATCCGGCATGATGCAACAAACAAAAATAGTTCTAGGTTTTGGTTACACAAGATGTCGAGCTAATTCTCGCTATAACTTTTAGAAAAGATCAAGGCTTAGCGAGAAGAAAAAGGAAAAAGGAAAGAGTAACGCCTGAATTTGGTGAGAGAAAAGAAGAAAAAATTCTACCCCCAAATTCAGGGCGTTACAACTATGTCCTACTTACTTTATAGTTCATCGTCCCACATTACATTATTTAAACCTAAGGATTAACTAGTCTGTATTTACCTTATCCTTGTTTACCTTTTTGGGTTTCTAAGCTTTATGCTATTGCTTTAACTTAATCAATGAACATGATGTGAATCTTTATGATACAATGATGTTATCTCGATGATGTTCTTGTGATACTTTAGGGGACTCAGGCTGTTTCCTGAGTACCTCTCCGTAAGGACATGTTCATTGAGTGACCACCTGGGATAACAGTACAACCATGAGTGTGGAATGGGACACCCTTAGCTGATTAATTAGAGGAACTTGAGGTGTAGTTGGCTTCGCCGTAGGGCGTCTATGGGGTCCAGGCACAACACTTGCTCTGCCGAGGCTGGTTGCCGAGGTTCTTTCGATTTGGTTTTGTTAGTCACCCTTCCTGTGGGGAGAATTATTGTGTTTATCAAACTAGAGAAACCTAACGGGCGGCTATGACCTCTAGGGAATCTTTGTAAAGGCTACGTAGTGTATCCCTAGCCATTCACCTCGGTTGTGAAGATCGAGTTTGTACAACCTAGGCTGGAAAGGGATCACGACTTGTGGGTAAAGTGTGCAACCTCTGCAGAGTGTTAGAAACTGGTATATCAGCCGTGCTCACGGTTAAGAGCAGTCTTGGGATCCTTTTGATTAGAAGAACTTTGGATACTTTTATGATTATGGTTAATGATGATAAATATAACTTTGATCTCTGGTATTTCCTCTTGGAGGGAGTACTTTTAGGTAATAACTGGGTTTATTGCTAAAACATGGCTTTACTACTAGGTAATAAATATCTGACCAACTAAAAGCAATTGCTTAACCTTAACTCCACATACAGCTAGTCCACATTAGCCAAACGGGACATTTGCTGACTAGGCTGATGTGTACTCACCCTTGCTTTAAAAACCACCCCACCCAAGGTTATCGCCAATATATTCAGTGCTCAGGAGGAGATGCAGGCAACATGGAGGACTTTGAGGAGTTCCAGGACTACGATGAGTTCTAGTTATGTTAGTGGTGAACCCCCAGTCAGCTGCCTGTGAAGGCTTTATCAGATACGCTCGCTTTTTCGCACTTTGATAATAGTAATGACAATGTTATGTTAATGACTCCGTGGATGTCTTGGACATCTTGATGTAATAAAGTACTATTTCCACTATTTACTTTGAGAAATGTGTGATGATGTCCAATTATGTAATCGCTATGTACGTGAGTTTCTGATCCTGGCACGTATATGGTTCGCATTCTGTTTACCTTCCAAAACTGGGTGACAGACGACCTCCTAGGCGGCCATCGGATAGAACGTTATATCCAACGGCCTAAGGCAGCCGTCGGACATAAGATCCTACGTTCGACGGCTATTAGACGGACCGTTAGACATAAGGTTATTTTCGATGGCTATCAGATAAGCCGTCGGACATAACCTTATGTCCGACAGTCGCCTAGGAGGCCGTCGTACATAAGAGATTTTAACCCCGTCAGCGCCCGCCCGTGTCGTTTCAGTTCCATTCTTCAAGGAACTCACAAGCCGAGGCCGCCACCACCCACCAGCTGCCGCTGCCGAGCACCTCCCCAGCCGGCGCCGGCGCCCGCCCGCCCTGACGCCGCCCGAGCCCATGGCCACCTCCGTCACCATCCCCGATGTCGCGGGAGCCGCTCCAACACAGCCCGCGCCCGCCTCGGCCTCTGCCCCCGCCCCCGACGCCTTCGGCGCCTACCCCGACCCACCTCCTCGTATTGTATCGTAGGTTCAGTCACATGAAGAGGGGGCTACGATAGGATGGAAGAGATGCTTGACGATGTAAGCCATGAGCTTCTACCCGTCGATTTGGAGAACCCCAGTCAACCCTCCGATTATGAGGATCCTCCTACGCCTGAGGTTTAGAAGTTTTTCGAGCTCCTTAAAGCTACCGAAGAGCCATTGCACGAGCACACGAAAGTGACCGTCCTTGTGTTCATGACTCAACTTATGACTATTAAGTCTAAGTTTGCATTCTCAAACAACCGCTACAAGGAGCTTCTGAACTTGATCAGTGATGCACTTTCGGAGAATCACAAGATGCCAAAGGACATGTATCAGTCCAAGAAGTTGCTATCTGGTCTCGGTATGGACTACAGAAAAATCGATGTCTATGACAATAACTATATGTACAGCTAGTCCACATTAGCCAAACGGGACATTTGCTGACTACGTTGATGTGTACTCACCCTTGCTTTAAAAACCACCCCACCCAAGGTTATCGCCAATATATTCAGTGCTCAGGAGGAGATGCAGGCAACATGGAGGACTTTGAGGAGTTCCGGGACTACGATGAGTTCTAGTTATGTTAGTGGTGAACCCCCAGTCAGCTGCCTGTGAAGACTTTATCAGATACGCTCGCTTTTTCGCACTTTGATAATAGTAATGACAATGTTATGTTAATGACTCCGTGGATGTCTTGGACATCTTGATGTAATAAAGTACTATTTCCACTATTTACTTTGAGAAATGTGTGATGATGTCCAATTATGTAATCGCTATGTACGTGAGTTTCTGATCCTGGCACGTATATGGTTCGCATTCTGTTTACCTTCCAAAACTGGGTGACAGACGACCTCCTAGGCGGCCATCGGATAGAACGTTATATCCAACGGCCTAAGGCAGCCGCCGGACATAAGATCCTACGTTCGACGGCTGTTAGACGGACCGTTAGACATAAGGTTATTTTCGATGGCTATCAGATAAGCCGTCGGACATAACCTTATGTCCGACAGTCGCCTAGGAGGCCGTCGTACATAAGAGATTTTAACCCCATCAGCGCCCGCCCGTGTCGTTTCAGTTCCATTCTTCAAGGAACTCACAAGCCGAGGCCGCCACCACCCACCAGCTGCCGCTGCCGAGCACCTCCCCAGCCGGCGCCGGCGCCCGCCCGCCCTGACGCCGCCCGAGCCCATGGCCACCTCCGTCACCATCCCCGATGTCGCGGGAGCCGCTCCAACACAGCCCGCGCCCGCCTCGGCCTCTGCCCCCGCCCTCGACGCCTTCGGCGCCTACCCCGACCCACCTCCTCGTATTGTATCGTAGGTTCAGTCACATGAAGAGGGGGCTACGATAGGATGGAAGAGATGCTTGACGATGTAAGCCATGAGCTTCTACCTGTCGATTTGGAGAACCCCGGTCAACCCTCCGATTATGAGGATCCTCCTACGCCTGAGGTTCAGAAGTTTTTCGAGCTCCTTAAAGCTACCGAAGAGCCATTGCACGAGCACACGAAAGTGACCGTCCTTGTGTTCGTGACTCAACTTATGACTATTAAGTCTAAGTTTGCATTCTCAAACAACCGCTACAAGGAGCTTCTGAACTTGATCAGTGATGCAATTTCGGAGAATCACAAGATGCCAAAGGACATGTATCAGTCCAAGAAGTTGCTATCTGGTCTCGGTATGGACTACAGAAAAATCGATGTCTATGACAATAACTATATGATTTTTTGGAAGGAAACCATGAGTGAGAAGAAGTTTACAGTATGTGGTCAGCGTAGATTCGTAGAGGTTGAAAACGACGATGGCTTGACCGTGACAACCGAGATAGCACGTAAGCAGATTCGTTACATGCCTCTTATAACTCGGTTGAAACGTTTGTTCATATCCAAGAATACAACCAGACACATGAGGTGGCACAAAGAAGGGGTACGCTAGAATCCAGATGTCATGGCGCACCCAGCTGATACAGATGCATGGAAGATACTAGATGCCTTTGATTCCAGCTTTGTTGTTGAAGTGTGAAATGTCCGCTTCCGTTTGGCAAAAGATGGTTTCTCACCTTTCAATCTAACTGCACCATACTACTCATGTTGGCTCATATTTGCTGTTCCATACAACCTTCTACCAGCTCTTTGCATGAAATATGAATTTATTTTCTTATGTCTTGTAATACCTGGTCCGGATCATCCTAGAACAAAGATCGATGTGATGATGAGACCCCTGATTGAAGAATTGAAAATTTTGTGGGAAGGAGTCGAGGCGTACGATTGTTACAAGAAATAGAAGTTCAACCTGAGAGCTGCGTTTTTATGGTCTATTCACGATTTTATGGCTTATGGTATCTTTGCTGGATGGAGTTGTCATGGGATTCTAACATTTCTGATATGCGCTGAAGACACTTTATGCTTCCGACTGAAGTTTGGTGGAAAGACATGTTACTTCGATTGCCATAGATGTTTTTTTTGCTAGAGGATCACCCATTTAGGTTCGATAGGAACGCTATTAAACAAGTTTTTGCATCTCATATCGTATTTTACTGATTCTTGTTTTGGGTACATGTTAATGCATCTATTTGCTTGATCGAAAAACATTTCATGTAGGTGTCTGTGTCTTGGATGGCCACCCTATCATAGGGTTATCGGGCATTGTGCAGGTGGTGGGCTTCCCATGAGTTTCATGTCATTTTCGAAAGGAACATGGGAAACCGTGGTACTGAGTCGTTCCACAACTACGACGGTGATGGACATGTACACTTGGCTAAGCGAATGGTATGTCACATTATGTTGTAACTTCGAATTACATAGAAATGTGTCATTCTAACTTGTATGTACAGGAAGTCAATTCCGCCCGTATGCCTACGAATGTGGAGGTGTATATGCAAGGGCATAGGGGTTCTGATCCATAGAATCCTGATGTTTTATGCACTCAGACAACCATCGACCGTCTAGTGTGTTTTTGGTACTCTATTATGTGTTTGTGCATCAACTTGGTAATGCACATATATTTGGTATGTTTGCCTCTAGCCTTTGTATGGGCAGGAGATGGTTCAGCGCCATGGGCAGGACCACGATTGGAGGAACCAGCCAATCGACCCTCAGGCAGCATATGCTAGTGCAGGAGGACAAGCCCATGGATGATGAGAGTATTTGATTTGGATTTCAAAATTGTTCTCATATGCTTGTGATTGAACCGAGTCCATGGTTTACTCTACTAAGTGCATGGTTCACTCTTGTAGGTTGGGTATTTTTGATTCCACGATTGATTCTAGGGAGCTGAGACACCGTGGACGACAGTCCACATCCTCGTCTTCGCAGTTGTCCCGTTCTCGATCATCCGCCCAAGAGATAGAGATTGCAGTGTTGCATCAGCAGCAGAGTATCATCAATCAGTTTTGAGGGAAACAAATGGAGTATCAGAGGCAACAAGCTGAGTACCAGAAGAAGAAGGACGAGTATTATTCAAACCTCTAGGCCCATAATCAAGATCTACTCTCGGTAAGTTGAAGTAACATTTTGTTCGTAACAACTAAAAACACATGATGTGTACCTTATTTTCTCAACAATGGCTTGCATCTAATTTGTAGCAACTAGCACAACAAGCGGGCGTCTCGATGCCGACATATGTGATGCCGCCTCTGGACTTTGCACTGCCGATGCCAATGTTGTTGCCTCCACCCCGCCTTAATTCCCTATGGTATGTACACATATACATGTGTGACATGTTCATAGTTGTCTTATGTGTTAAAATGAAAAACTTAGTGGTTAATATTTCATGTGGGTGTGTTATAGGGATTTCAGACACCTTCCGCTTCAGTTGTCGCACCTAGAGATGCGTTTGGTCAAGACGACACATCAAATTCTTGGGTGAACAACCTTTTCAGCACCTAGAGTCCAGCCAGAGGAAGTGGCTATAACTTGAACCAACCAGGTGACGGATATGAGTGACAGTTCATCAAATGTGTTTGATTTGGAACTATGTCAATGTTCATGTCAAGGACTATGTGTCGAACTATGTCCGTGTTTAATTTGGAACTATATGTGGATGTAAAAGACTTGTTGCAACTATTTGGAACTATATGTTTGTGAATGTGAGGTGATGTTTGTGAATGTGAATACTTATGTGAATTGATGTTTGTGAATGTATGTGAATATGTGGTTGTATATGAAATCTGTGGTTTTCTGTGTAAATGTCAGAAATTTACAAAAATATAATTTTTTTGCAACTGCTGAAATTCATTATGTCTAATGGCTTAACACAAGCCGTCGGACATAATACTTCATTATGTCCGAAGGCTAACATAGGTCGTTGGCTAATATAGGTCACCAGACATAAGCGATGGACGACCGTTAACTACCGTTATCGAGGATAAACGTCGATGGCCAAAAGGTGCTGTCAGACATAGCTTATGTCCAACGGCCACCGTCGGAAATAAGAGTATTTTTGACGCTTTACGACAGAGGGACGGGTACCATCGAACATAAGCCTACGACCGTCCGTCGGAAATAACTTATGTCTGATGGCTTTAACCATCGAAAATACCCTGTTTTACTAAAGTGACGAACAAGCACCACCCACGTATATGTATTTCCTTTAATCTGGGTTGCTGCTACTCGTTGGCAGTAACATATTATTGACCAAACTTCTACCACGTCCTACGTACAATCCTGCATGTATTAGAGTACGTCTGGTTTCACATCAGACACTTATTCACGTTGTGTTTGTTTTTTCAAAGAAGAATGTAAAAGTTCATGTACCCGAGCTCCAGGACATGCCATTTTTGTTTTCTTTTGTTTTTTTTTGCAAGCACCACGTAGCAGTTTAAAAGCTAAATTCCATCGAATCTATCTCTATATATGCATACACTCAGAACGTCTCCAAAACCCTCCTTAAAAATCATTTGGGAAGTCAATGCATGATTATGCCAAGTGATCGACGAACAAAATAAATAGAGGGCTCTATTTTTATCTTCCTCTCCAGTAGTTTTTAGTAATTAGAGAATCTCTAGGACTCTGATGTATAATTTACTTGCTAAACCAGAGACAAGTTAACAAATTAAGCACCAACCTTAATTTACCCCCTCCAATAGTTTACCATATGAACTTTCTAAAAAACGAATTGTTTGGCGCAGCAATTCCAGGTCAGTGTGGCCATCCACCATGTCCGTCGACAGATAGGTTGTCATTCTCGGTTCATGGGACCTTGTACATTATTCCCCATGATCTTCATGGGACAGCGACGGTAGAAGTGCTACACAAAAAACATTTGTCAGCTTATTCCTTTGGCTTTAATCTGTATCGGTTTCTACTGTTTCTACAATATTTTTGTCTCTATAGATTGCAGCTGCAGCAGCCTAAACAGCTGGCTTCAACGGATACCAGACAATCGAAACTAAATGTCTTAGCTTATAGTCTCGGTTGCATGCACTGATATTAATTAATTGATATCTTTAATACCAATTGTTGAATATATGTTCAAGAGACAATCATGACTTATGATAACACTAATGAGTCTTTATGGTAAAAACACATTAGTAAGGGTCTATATGTACCAAAGGTCTGGCATGCTTGAGAGAATCATATTAGCTATCGCTGTCTCTTCCAATGGTTGCAGACGCTCGATACGTCGACACCGCTTCTCTCAATATGCATGTTTTTAGCGCACCGACATTACGATATTTCATCTTCACACGTATGGATATACCACGGTGACACTGTTGTTACTGTGGTGTTGATCAATAACAAACTTGAGGAGGATGGGCAAATGTGTTGTTGTTGGTACGCAAGGACATTCGATGACTTCCACTACATCAATGTGTCCTTCCACTGTGTTGCGCGTCTAGTAGTAGAAATGCATGATTATGTAGTTACATGCAATCTTGGTTAAACATGGTAGATATGCTAGTGTGTATCGTGCATGATTTCCATCAGTGGTACCAGAGTTAGGTCATGCACAATTTTTGATCTAGATTATTTGCATATAGGTGATACTCCTAGTATATTGCATCTATTTTTCTTTGGTTATAATACCACTTAGGACAAATGAGGTAATTGCCGGTATAGTCGCATATCTCTACCGACTAGAATCACCGTAGGGATAACAATACATGTATCTTTTAGATTGAGAAAGTCAAGAAATCTGAATTGGATATACTGTTATGGCTCTATGTCACACAATTGTCAATATGATTGACAGTAAAAATAGAGACATTTAGCTTGTCTCGAAATCAACTAGATTTGATTAATCTGGTGATATTTATATAGAGCTTTCATTGATGTGACCAGGAATTTCTGAGTGTACGACACAGATTATTTGGACAAACCATTTTCATACCGCATGGTAGTATCCGGCTCTCCACCTAGCATGGTTTTACAGAGAATATTATGAATAATATGACCCAAATATAGAAACCACATATAGGACTTGATGATGTAGATCACCATGATAAATGGATGACTTCTATCCTACATTTAATATAATTATCTGCGATGGTTTATTTTCCTACCTTACTATCCACCCATGTACTAAATATGATAGGATAGTTTCCCTAAAAAATTAAGAGTTTATTTTGATACCCTTCCAATTACTACGTTTATATAGATTCTAATCATCACTTGGTTGGCCTACCAAAGCAAAGTGTCATTGATTATTTTAATCTAATAGGGTAAGTCCTAGACATTTGCTAAAGATGAAGGGCAAAGGTGAGGGCAAGGCTAAAGATGAGATCTCAAAGCTAAATGCAAAGTCTAAGTCTGGCCTTTCTTCTAAAGACAAAAATTTCATTATGGTGACCTTGAGAAACGGTCTAGGAACTACAAGAAGTACTTAGAAGACAATAAGGAAATTGAGACTTCTATTTTGTGTATACATGTTATTGAAATTAATCTGGCTATTTCTTTTAGTGAATCATGGGTATTTGATATCAGATCGATGATTCATACATGCAAATCGTTGCAAGGACTAAAAAGGACTAGAATATTAGCTACAAATGAGTTGAATATGTGTGTAGGCAATAGAGCAAAGGTTGTTGCACTAGCCATCGACACTTATCAAGTGCCACTTGTACACATTTTAGAAAGATCTTAACAAATATCTAATGCAGAGAATTCCTAATTTTCAATAGCAACAGATATCTAAGTTTTATAGCTTGGCATGGTTATTATTGTAGAAGATTTTAAAACCTTGCCTTATGCCCTCATTTCATGACTTCATGATTGTTATAGAAATTTCTAAATTTTTTGTTTTGTTTCTATTGGTACCTCAAGATTGGGGCACCCACTACTGCTGGATCAAGCTGGAACCTCCAGGACCATTGGAGCTTTGTCTTTTAGTTGCACTGGACAGTCCGGTTCCGCACCGGACATGTACTGTTCACTGTCCGGTGCGCCTCTAGCGGCTGCTCTGACTTCTGCGCGCACAGTCTGCACACGGTAGCATTTATAGGTGTTCGTTGCAGTCGGTCGTTGCGCTGTTAGCCGTTGCTCCGCTGGTGCACCGGATAGTCCAGTTGCACACCGGACAGTCTAGTGAATTATAGCGGAGCTACACCTGAGAAACCTGAAGGTGGCGAGTTTGGAGTTGTACGGTCCTGGTGCACCGGAAACTGTCCGGTGGCATACCGGACAGTCCGGTGTGCCAGACCAGGGCACCCTTCGGTTCCTTTGCTCCTTTGCTTTTGAACCCTAACTTTGATCTTTTATTGGTTTGTGTTGAACCTTTATGCACCTGTGGAATATATAATCTAGAGCAAACTAGTTAGTCCAATCATTTGTGTTGGGCATTCAACCACCAAAATTATTTATAGGAAAAGGTTAAACCCTATTTCCCTTTCAGTCTCCCCCTTTTTGGTGATTGATGCCAACACAAACCAAAGCAAATATATAAGTGCAGAATTGAACTAGTTTGCATAAGGTAAGTGCATAGGTTACTTAGAATTAAACCAATTTATACTTTTACTAGTGTCGGCGTTTCGACCCTGGGGGGGGGGGGTCCCTGGACCGGCGAGTAAATTGTCGTCGTGTGCCCCAGCCCAGATGGGTCGGCGCGAGACGGAGCGAGAAGGGGGGAAACCGGAGGGAGACAGGCGTAAAGGGGAAACATGTGGCCTTCGTGTTGTCCCGCGCCCAGGTCGGGTGCGCTTGCAGTAGGGGGTTACAAGCGTCCGCGCGGGAGGGAGCGAGAGGCGTGCACGCGCCGTCCCATCCTCCTCCGCGTGGCCAACCTTCCGTACGAGTGCCCTGGCCCTTCCTTTTATAGGCGTAAGGAGAGGGCCCAGGTGTACAATAGGAGGTGTAGGAGTGTGCTAACGTGTCTAGCAGAGATGAGCTAGCGCCCTAAGTACATGCCATCGTGGCAGCCGCAGAGGTTTTGGCACCCTGTTCAGGAGATGTCGTGGTCGTCGGAGGAGCGCTGGAGCCTGGCGGAGGGACAGCTGTCGGGGCTGTCGACTCCTTGCTGACGTCTCCTTGATTCCGTAAGGGGGCTGAGAGCCGCCGTCGTCATGGAGCACGCGGGGCGCCATCATTATTTGTTTACCGGGACAAGCCAGATGGGACGCCGGTCTTGTTCCCCGTAGCCTGAGCTAGCCAGGGGTAGGGTAATGATGGCCCCCCCTGTGACGTGGCCGGTCCGATCCCTGGGTCGGGCGAGGTGGAGGCTCCTCCGAGGTCGAGGTCGAGTCTGTCTTCCATGGTCGAGGTCGGGCCCGAGCCCTGGGGTTGGGCGAGGCGGAGTTCGTCGTCTTCCGGGGCCGAGGCCGAGTTCGAGCCCTGGGGTCGGGCGAGGCGGAGTTCGTCGTCTTCCAGGGCCGAGGCCGAGTCCGAGCCCTGGGGTCGGGCAAGGCGGAGTTCGTCGTCTTCCGGGGCCGAGGCCGAGTCCGAGCCCTGGGGTCGGGCGAGGCAGAGTTCGTCGTCTTCCGGGGCCGAGCCTGAGTCCGAGCCCTAGGGTCGAGCGAGGCGGAGCTTCCTATGGCGCCCGAGGCCGGACTTGGCCGCTGTCAGCCTCACTCTGTCGAGTGGCACAGCAGTCGGAGCGACGCGGGCGGCGCTGTCTTCTTGTCAGGCTGGTCAGTGGAGCGGCGAAGTGACTGCGGTCACTTCGGCTCAGTCGACTGAAGGGCGTGCGTCAGGATAAGGTGTCAGGCCACCTTTGCATTAAATGCTCCTGCGATACGGTCGGTCGGCGTGGCGATCTGGCCAAGGTTTCTTCTTGGCGAAGACTGGGCCTCGGGCGAGCCGAAGGTGTGTCCGTTGCTTGAGGGGGCCCTCGGGCGAGACGTGAATCCTCCGGGGTTGGCTGCCCTTGCCTGAGGCTGGGCTAAGGCGAGGCGAGATCGTGTCCCTTGAGTGGACCGAGCCTTGACTTAATCGCACCCATCAGGCCTTTGCAGCTTTGTGCTGATGGGGGTTACCAGATGAGATTAGGAGTCTTGGGGGTACCCCTAATTATGGTCCCCGACAGTAGCCCCCGAGCCTCGAAGGGAGTGTTAATACTCACTTGGAGGCTTTTGTCGCACTTTTTTGCAAGGGGACCGGCCTTTCTCGGTTGTGTTTCGTTCCGGTGGGTGCGCGCGAGCGCACCCGCCGGGTGTAGCCCCCGAGGCCTCGGAGGAGTGGTTTGACTCCTTCGAGGTCTTAATGCGTTTCGTGATGCTTCGGCCAAACTGGTTGTTCCCTCATGCGAACTGGCCGTAGCCCGGGTGCACAATCGAGTCCCAAGTTCTCGGGCAGGTATGTTGACGTTGTCAATGGTTTGGCCGGAGCCGGGTTTGCGAGAGCAGCCCCCGAGCATCAGCACAGGGCGAGAGGATAGTCAAGGACAGACTCGGCTTTTTTCATACGCCCCTGCGTCGCCTTTCCGCAAGGAGGAGGGGGGAAAAGCGCCATGTTGCCCTTGGAGGGCACCGAACATGGTGTCTCCAGCGAGCTGCTAACGGGTAATCCGAGTGGACGCCCGTGCCCCATTTGTTAGGGGTCGGCTAGTGGCCCGGAGGCGCGCTCCAAAAGTACCTGCGGGTGATTTGCCGGACCCGGTCCCCTTTTGACAGGGTCCGAGGGCTCGATGCCTCCCTCAGGTGGGATTCCGTTACAAGATCGTTCCCGTAGGTCTCGGAAATGTCCTAGGGTACCTCGAGAGCGTAGCCCGAGCCTTGGTTATGTATCGAACGTACCCAGGGTCATCCCTCGCTCTGCGTCTGAGGCGGCTGTCGAACCCTTCGAGGGCTAGCCTTCGAACCCCTGATCAGTAGTGGGCGCGGAGCCCGAGTGGCCTGAGGCGGCCGTTGAACCCTTCCGAGGGGCCGACCTTCGAACCTCTGACCAGTAGTGGGCGCGGAGCCAGAGTGCTCTGAGGTGGTTGTTGAACCTTTCCGAGGGGCCAGCCTTCGAACCTCTGATCAGTAGGGGGGCTCGGGGCCCGTTTCCTTCGCGGAGAAGGATCCCTTTCGGGGTATCCCCTTTCCCGGTCCCTGTTGTAAGAGAGAGAAAGAGGAAGAGGAAAAGGATGCGAAATCGAATGACGTGGCGCACCTTTTTTGACGCGGTCATTATGGCGGAAGCGAAGCGTCGCCTGCTTCGCTTGCCAAAGGTGCCGCCTGTCCTGCCGCAGAGTTAATGTGACGGGACGGGTGGTTCACGGGGCAGCTGTTGCACGTGCGCGAGCCGTTCGAGGAATGGAACACGGGCGCACCGTCTTCACGCCGTGGGAGAGGGCTCTCTCGTTGTCCCAGGAGGGGACGCGAGCTTGGCTGACGACTTGACCGCTGCTTCCGCCCGCCTGCCACTGCCATTACTGTCGGCCCATTTCTGGCTGTATCGACCGTCGCGCCTTCTCCCGCGGCTGACTGACCCGTGACCGATGTGCCTGGTTGGCACTGTTGGGTCATGCGCAGGGTTGCCTCGAGTCGCGGTACTGGTTCCGCAGTCGAGGAGGCACGGTAGTGGCGCGAGTGGCGGTGCAGTTTCTTGCACGTAGCAACCGGCGCGCCGGTTACATGACGTGTGGGCCCGGGCCTCTAGGCTGGACGCGTCGAAGTCGAAAGGGTGCGCCCCCTTGGTGCGGTTGCATGCCGCCTGCATGGCGGTCCGCCCTTTCACCCGCTGGTCTGGGCGAAAGTGGAGGAATGCTCGTAACCGCTGGGCGGTTGCACGCACCGCGCGCGGCGGTTTGGCTTCTTCTGCCCTAGGCCAGCTTGCATGACGCGTGGGACCCAGCCCCCGTGTCGTAGGGGGAGGACCTTGGAGCGTGTTAGAGAAGTCTCAGCCCGCGATGGCTGAGGACGCAAGTGGGGAGAGTTGCCTTTTAAAAGGAGGGTGACCCCCTTGAAAGGCAACCATGTCTTTGTGCTCCCCTTATGCATCGCGTCTTTCCACCTTCCGAGCCCCCGAATGGGGAACACTCGCAGTTCTTCCACCTTGTCGTTGGAGGAACGCAACTTCGCGGAAGTTGGTACCTTTCAGCCATCGTTCGGCTTCAAGGATTTTCATCAGGCAGCCCGGCCGCATCCCCTCGCCGGTGTCTGTTCATTGTGGCTGTCGGGGCCTGAACATGTATGTATCTTTGGCACGGAGCCGTGTTTTTTCCTCATTTCGAGCACTAGGACTCGCCTATTGGCTATCTGAACCGCTTCACCAAGTGTGAGTTGCCTCGTGCGAAGGTGACGAGTGAGGTATCCGTATCTCGGAGGCGTAGGAGTCCCTCGGCTCGGTCGGCCTTGCTGCCCGAGGCTTCTCTTGCTTAGTTAAAGGAACCCTCGGCCGCTCTTCGATGAGCCGAAGCCGGAGGTAGCGGTGTCAGTGTGGACAGAGGCAGAGTTGGCTCGAAAAGAAGACTTCGTTGGCCGGAGCCTGGCTGGGCCGTCCACTGGCGGGACCAGCGCTGGAGTTGAGTTGCCGAGGCCACGAGCCGGGCTGATGTCCTCGGGGGACAGCTGGCTGAGGCTTCGGGCCGGCCGAGCCGTCTGCTCGGGCCGGATTCCTGGAGGAGACCCTGGCGGTGATGGCCCGGGCGTGATGCTGATGTCGTCCTTCGGAGCAGAGATCCTTCGACCGTGTTGCCGTTCGAGGCTCGGTCGAACTTCGCCGAAGGTGTAGTTGATGCCGAGGGTGCTGCTACTCCCCCTCCGTCAAGGTCCGAGCCTGCAGGATCGGTTTATCTTGTAGTGTGCGTATGTTTACTGCGGCCGCCGAGGCCCAAACATACTGTCGTTTGTGTTGTAAAGCTGCTTTCTTTTCCTCTTGTTTTGGATATCAAGACTTATGTGTCGGTAACAGAATTGTTTGTCCGAACAAGAGTTACTTTTCACGGAAGGTGATGAGTGAGGTATCTGTATCCCGGAGGCGTAGGAGTCCCTCGGCTCGGTCAGCCTTGCCGCTTACGTGTACTCTTACTTGTCCGTAGGATTCTGCTAACGATGTAGTCGAGAAGGCCCGAAAAATCGTTTCGGCAGAAAGGTTCCCGAGCATTAAGACTTATTCGATCAGCGGAATCGCTTATCCGAGCGTGAGTTACTTATCGCAGAAGGTGATGAGTGAGGTATCCGTATCCCAGAGGCGTAGGAGTCCCTCGGCTCGGCCGGCCTTGACTGCTTACGTGTACTCTGTCGTTTTCAGGATTCCACCTTTGAAGTAGTCCGAAAGCACGGAAGACATTCTGGCAGAAAAGACTTTTTCCGAGGAAAATTTTGACGCAGAGGGGGTTCCCCCCTTCTAGCCCCCGAGGGAGGGTCAGGCTTTGCCGAGGCAAGGCTGACCCTTCCTTGATGGTTAGACTTTGTATGTGAACGAGGTGTATGAACAACTTGAAAGCATCTTAAGGGTAGAAGCGACGTAGCTGTCGGATGTTCTAAGCGTTGCTGTAGACCTCGCCTTGACTGTTGGCCAGCTTGTATGTCCCGAGCTTCAGAACCTTGGCGATGACGAACGACCCTTCCCAGGGAGGCGTGAGTTTGTGCTGCCCTCGGGCGTCTTGTCGCAGCCGAAGCACCAAGTCGCCCACCTGGAGGTCTCGGGACCGAACCCCTCGGGTGTGGTAGCGTCATAGGGCTGCTGATACCGCGCCAAGTGTAGTAAGGCCATGTCCCGAGCCTCTTCCAGCTGGTCCAGTGAGTCTTCTCAGTTTGTTCGATTGCTTTGGTCGTCGTAGGCCCTCGCCCTCGGGGAACCGTATTCTAAGTCTGTGGGCAAGATGGCCTCGGCCCCATAGACTAGAAAGAACGGTGTGAAGCCCGTGGCTCGGCTCGGCGTCGTCCTCAGACTCCAGACCACCGAGGGGAGCTCCTTCATCCATCGCTTGCCAAACTTGTTGAGGTCGTTGTAGATCCGTGGCTTGAGTCCTTGCAGAATCATGCCATTGGCACGCTCTACTTGCCCATTCGTCATGGGGTGGGCCACGGCGGCCCAGTCCACCCGGATGTGGTGATCCTCGCAGAAGTCCAGGAACTTTCTGCCGGTGAACTAGGTGCCGTTATCAGTGATGATGGAGTTCGGGACGATGGATGATGTTGGTGAAGAATGCCACCGCCTGTTCGGACCGGATGCTGTTAAGGGGCCGGACCTCGATCCACTTGGAGAATTTATCGATGGCGACCAGGAGGTGCGTGTAGCCCCCGGTGCCTTCTGCAAGGGACCGACGAGGTCCAGACCCCATACAGCAAACGGCCAGGTGATGGGTATCGTCTGCAAAGCCTGAGCGGGCAGGTGGGTCTGCCTTGCGTAGAATTGACACCCTTGGCAGGTGCGGACAATTCTAGTGGCGTCGGCCACCGCGGTCGGCCAATAGAAACCTTGTCGGAAGGCGTTTCCAACAAGGGCTCGGGGCGCTGCGTGGTGACCGCAAGCCCCCGAGTGTATTTCTTTTAAGAGCTCCTAGCCTTCGACGATGGATATGCATCACTGGAGGATGCCTGAGGGGCTACGGTGGTAGAGCTCCTTCTCGTCCCCCAGCAAGACGAACGACTTGGCGCGCCACGCCAGTCGCCGAGCCTCGGCTCGGTCGAGGGGCAGCTCTCCTCGGTGGAGATATTATAGGTACGGGGTCTGCCAGTTTCGATTAGGCGTGACCCCGCTTCGCTCTTCCTCGACGTGCAGTGCCTCACCCTCGGGGGCCGAGGGTGCCTCGGGCTAGGCCGAGGGTGCCTCGGGCTAGGCCGAGGCTTCTCGGGCTCGGGCGTGTCGTCGGTCTTGATTGAGGGCTGATGTAGGTCTCGGGAGAAGACGTCTGGGGGAACCGTTGTTTTCCCCGAGGCTATCTTAGCCAGCTTGTCCGCAGTCTCGTTGTGGCGTCGGGCGATGTGGTTGAGCTCGAGCCCGTAGAACTTGTCCTCCAGGCGCCGAACCTCATCGCAGTAGGCTTCCATCTTCGGGTCGCGGCAGTGGGAGTTCTTCATGACTTTGTCGATGACGAGCTGCGAGTCACCGTGAGCGTCGAGGCGTCGGACCCCTAGCTCGATGGCGATACGCAACCCGTTGACCAGAGCCTCGTACTCGGCCACATTGTTGGACGCCGGGAAGTGGAGGCGTAGCACGTAGCGTAGGTGCTTCCCGAGGGGCGAGATGAAGAGCAGGCCTGCGCCTGCCCCTGTCTTCATCAGCGACCCGTCGAAAAACATGGTCCAGAGTTCCGGTTGGATCGGAGCCGTTGGGAGCTGGGTGTCGACCCATTCAGCCACAAAGTCCGCCAAGACTTGGGACTTGATGGCCTTCCGAGGGGCGAACGAGATTGTCTCGCCCATGATTTCCACTGCCCACTTTGCAATCCTACCCGAGGCCTCTCGGCACTGGATGATCTCCCCTAGGGGGAAGGATGACACCACAGTCACCGGATGAGACTCAAAGTAGTGTCGCAACTTCCGCCGCGTCAGGATCACCGCGTACAGCAGCTTCTGAATTTGTGGGTAGCGGATCTTGGTCTCGGACAGTATCTCACTGATGAAGTAGACTGGCCTCTGGACGGGCAATGCATGCCCCCCTTCTCGTCTCTCAACCACGATCGCGGCGCTGACCACCTGAGTGGTAGCGGCGACGTAGATCAAGAGGGCTTCTCCGGCAGCGGGGGGCACCAAGATGGGCGCGTTCGTGAGGAGTGCCTTCAGGTTCCCGAGGGCTTCCTCGGCCTCAGGGGTCCAAGTGAAGCACTCGGCCTTCCTTAAGAGGCGGTACAGAGGTAGGCCTCTTTCGCTGAGGCGCGAGATGAAGCGGCTCAGAGCCGCAAGGCATCCCATGACCCTCTCTACGCCTTTCAAGTCCTTGATGGGCCCCATGTTGGTGATGGCCGCGATTTTCTCCGGGTTGGCCTCGATGCCTCGTTCGGAGACGATGAACCCCAAGAGCATGCCTCGGGGGACCCCGAAGACACACTTCTCAGGATTGAGTTTTACGCCTTTCGCCTTGAGACACCGGAATGTCACTTCAAGGTCAGAAAGGAGGTCAGAGGCTTTCCTCATCTTGACTATGATGTCATCGACGTAAGCCTCGACCGTTCGACCAATGTGTTCGCGGAACATGTGGTTCATGCACCTTTGGTACGTCGCACCCGCATTCCTCAGACCAAATGGCATAGTAACGTAGCAATACATGCCAAAAGGTGTGATGAAAGAAGTCGCGAGTTGGTCGGACTCTTTCATCCTGATTTGATGATACCCTGAGTAGGCATCGAGGAATGACAGGGTTTCGCACCCAGCAGTGGAATCCACGATTTGATCGATGCGAGGCAGAGGGTAGGGAACTTTTGGACATGCTTTGTTTAGACCAGTGTAGTCTACACACATCCGCCATTTCCCTCCTTTCTTTCTCACAAGCACAGGGTTGGCAAGCCATTCGGGATGGAATACCTCTTTGATGAACCCTGCCGCCACTAGCTTGTGGATCTCCTCGCCTATGGATCTGCGCTTTTATTCGTCGAATCGGCGCAGAGGCTGCTTCACGGGTCGGGCTCCAGCTCGGATATCCAGCGAGTGCTCGGCGACATCCCTCGGTATGCCGGGCATGTCCGAGGGACTCCACGCAAAAACGTCGGCGTTTGCGCGGAGAAAGTCGATGAGCACTGCTTCCTATTTGGGGTTGAGCTCGGAGCCGATCCGGATCTGCTTGGAGGCGTCGTTGCTGGGGTCGAGAGGGACGGACTTAACCGTCTCCGCTGGCTCGAAGTTGCCGGCGTGGCACTTCACGTCTGGCGCCTCCTTGGAGAGGCTCTCCAGGTTGGCGATGAGGGCCTCAGATTCGGCGAGGGCCTTGGCGTACTCCACGCACTCCACGTCGCATTCGTACGCGTGTCGGTACGTGGGGCCGACGGTGATGACCCCGTCGGGGCCCGGCATCTTGAGCTTGAGGTAGGTGTAGTTGGGGACGGCCATGAACTTGGCGTAGCATGGCCTCCCAAGCACTGCGTGGTAGGTTCCTCGGAACCCAACCACCTCGAACGTGAGGGTTTCCCTTCAGAAGTTGGAGGGAGTCCTAAAGCAGACGGGCAGATCGATTTGTCCGAGGGGCTGGACGCGCTTCCCGGGAATGATCCCATGAAAAGGCGTCGCGCCTGCCCGGACCGAGGACAGATCGACCCACAGGAGCCCGAGGGTCTCGGCGTAGATGATGTTGAGGCTGCTGCCTCCGTCCATGAGGACCTTGGTGAGCCTGACATTGCCGATGATGGGGTTGACAACGAGCGGGTATTTCCCCAGGCTCGGCACGCGGTCGGGGTGGTCGCCCTGGTCGAAGGTGATGGGCTTGTCGGACCAGTCTAGGTAGACTGGCACCACCACCTTTACGGAGCAGACCTCCCGACGCTCTTGCTTGCGGTGCCGAGCCGAGGCGTTCGCCACTTGCCCATCGTAGATCATGAAGCAGTCGTGGACCTCGGGGAACTCCTCTGCCTTGTGATCCTCCCTCTTGTCGTTGTTGTGGGCCCTACCACCTTCCGCAGGTGGCCCGGCCTTGTGAAAGTGGCGCCGAAGCATGGCGCACTCCTCAAGGGTGTGCTTGACGGGTCCCTGATGATAGGGGCACGGCTCCTTGAGCATTTTGTCGAAGAGGTTGGCGCCTCCGGGAGGTTTCCGAGGGTTCTTGTACTCAGCGGCGGCGACAAGGTCCGCGTCGGCGGCGTCGCGTTTCGCTTGCGACTTCTTCTTGCCTTTCTTCTTGGTGCCGCGCTGAGTAGACGCCTCGGGGACATCTTCCGGCGGGCGGCCCTGGGGCTGCTTATCCTTCCGGAAGATGGCCTCAACCGCCTCCTGGCCAGAGGCGAACTTGGTGGCGATGTCCATCAGCTCGCTCGCCCTGGTGGGGGTCTTGCGACCCAGCTTGCTCACCAGGTCGTGGCAGGTGGTGCCGGCGAGGAACGCGCCGATGACATCCGAGTCGGTGACGTTGGGCAGCTCGGTGCGCTGCTTCGAGAATCGTCGGATGTAGTCCCGGAGAGACTCTCCCTGTAACACCCCTGGTGTTACTATAACTAAAACTTGAGCATGGCATCATGAGCATGGGCATTGCATATGTTTGACACACCTAGAGTGCATCCACTAGGCAAAAATTTCAAACAAGTTGTATTGTTTTAATGTTTTACAAATAGGACCCTGGTTAAAGGACTTAACCCTAAATAGTGATTAAAGGGGTAAAACTTAACTTAAGTTGAGAAAACCTAAAAGCTTTAGGGTAAAAGTCATAAAATGACCCCAACAATAAAGTTGAATCACATTTATACCCCTGGGATCCCAGAAACCCTAATTGGAACCCTGGGAAACCCTGAAACCAAACCCTAGGGACCTAAGTGTAAAATTAGTCCACTTTTGGGCTAAAGTGCAAAAACCAAGTCAAATAAGTATTTTAAGTTATTTGGGTCACTTATATGAGAATTTGCAATCCAAAACTTGAGATTTGGACTTAAGTGCAAAAGTGCCCCACTTAACCTTTTTGGGGTTAAGTCTGGATTTTAGTGACATTGGCTCAACTTTGGGGCTTTGTAACTTACAAAGTATAGGGTTTTTACCCTAGGTCACCACATCAAAGTTGAAGACCCATTATAGGAGAACAACTTTGCTTAAGGTTGTGAGCTTAGTTGTTAAGAAGAATTTAGAGAAAACCAAGCCTAAAGTTGGGCTGTCAGGCTGTTATGTCTGAATTTTCAGACTAGCAGTGAACTGACCTCGACTTCAAGCTAGGTTTTGAGCATGATCCAGTGCTCAACTCAGCCTAATCCCTATAATCGAATTGTAGCTGGTTTGTAGCTTTAAAACTTTGCTACAGAGAGTGGAATGACTTACTAGAGAAATTTTAGAGAGATTTGGTCCTAAACTGTGGCTGTCAGGTGCACTGATGAGCGTATGGCCATGGTACAGTGACCGGTAAACTGAAGAAGATCGGGTTCGTGCTCATCGCCGATAGCCGTCGCCGTCGATCGTCGTTCGCCGAGATTCGTGCTCTGTGGTCCTTGGATAAGCGTAGCTTGGTAAAGATCTTTACCGCCGGTGAGCTGGCCACCACTCCGACGACCCCCCTGTCTTCCTTCTGCTTTGCGGCTGGCGATAAGTTCGCCGTCGACCGCTGCTGCCCGACCGTGCGCCGCGTGGCCTAGCCGGTTCACAGCACCGCCGTAACGCCCTATGACTGTCCCATCATCGCCGAGAGAGTTGCCACGGCGGTGGACACGTATTCACCGCGGCCAACACTTCTTCCTCACCTCCGACCGCCGCGCGTCCTCCTCAAATTCACCGGCCACCGCTCCCAGCGCCTATAAATTGAGGGCGGGGATAGTTGCGCCATATAGTCGTGAAGCTGTAGCACCCGCTCCCACACTCGATCGTCCACCAGCTCGCCTGAATTGCTCGTTGCCCCCAAACTGGTTTTCCGCCGCCGTGAATCGACCTTCACCGTGGCCAGCCCTCTCTGGTAAGGCCCTGTCCGATTCAAGCTTTGTTTTAGCAGTTCTGTGTATTCATGAAGCTCCTCGTAGTGGCTGTTTGACCCATCCGAGCGTAGATTATTGGGAACACAGGATCGCCACCACGGGTTCCACCCTGATCGTGGACAGATAGTTTCCAGTGGGGTTTGTGTCGATTAAATGGATGTCCCTAGGTCGCCTTAAGCCAGTGATGCTTCCCCGGTAGTTAGCCGTAGCAGTCGTCGCCGGCCATGGCCGGTACAGACCTCGTCCTGGACGATCGACCAGCACACCGCGGTCAGGGAGCGAGTTGGGGAAGAAAAGAAAGTTGAGGGACTTTTTCGTAAGCTGTTAGTAACCCTGAGAAACAGTGATTGAACCCACTTCCAGTTAGATAAAACTCCAAGGGCCTTCCTGCTAAGTTCCCACCGCGGGCGCGGGCGCAGCGCGCTTCTGCCCATTGTTGGGCCGCCTGGTCCGGATTTGGCCCAACACTATTGCATCTTTTCTCTTTTCTTTTTCTGTCCAAGTTTAGAAATATGTAGAAAATTACAGAAAATTCCTAAAATTGTGAAACTAATTTTCCTAGGTTTGTTATTTTCCATAGAATTTAATAAAAATAAGTTTGTGATTTTTAGTGGAAGTAAGAAATTTTAGGGTATTTAAAGTGGTTAAAAGTATTAGTTATGGATTTTTAGAAAATGCTTGGTAATCCCAAAAATGCTCAAAATTTTTATATAAGTTCCTCATATTATTTAGAAGCCTTGGGTAAAGTTTGAATTGATTTGGACCTTGTTTGATCACCAAACCCCAAAACACCCCCCCCCTGCCCTATGAACTCCTTTACCGACTCCGGAAACCCTAAGTTCCCGGAACTTCGTGAAGGCAAGTTGTATTCAAGACGTAACTAATAAGTTTATGCTATCTTTGCATCCTCATGAGCATCCCATGGCATCCATTCTTATACCTATGCATGGTTATGGTTAGAACGTGAAGAAGAGGTAGAAGTCCCCGAAGAGCAAGTGCAACCACCTTTGGACACTCAGGCCAGGAATAGTTTCTGCTTCGACATTTGTGGATCCGAGCCTGAATCACCTGTTAACGAAGGCAAGCCCCGGTGCATTTGCCACCTCCCTTGATGTTTTTAAATCTTTCTCACTTGCTTGCTGCATTAAGTTATAGGAGTTGATTGTAAAAAAATTCCTGCATTACCTTCCTTGATTTTGATTACCCTCCTTGAAATCCTGTTTTTACAAAAAGGTTTTACTATGCTTAGTATTGCTTTAGAAAAACAAAAGGATTTGTTTTACAAAAGATGTTTGGCAAAGTGGGAGGGATGTTTTCGAAAACAAAACTTGATGGTGGATCCATCATGGCCATGATGGGTCCAACATCGAAAAAGATGTACCTCTGTCAGGTACCAAACTTTGGGTTTGAAATGATTAAGCTGAGACCGGGCGGGTGACTTGCACGAGAAGAGAGTCTCGGTGTAGTGTCTCCGTCTGAGTCGATTAAGGACCTTGTCGATGTAGGCTTGATGATCGAGGACCCTTTAACTGGACACATGCCTCGTCATGGGTAAGCCTTGCCTCGGGCAGACTAAGGCCGGAATAAGATAACACGAAATGGGAGTGGAGCGGTGGCGAGAGTAGCGTGTACCCTCCGTGGCAAGAGGCTGGACGGTGGTGTATCTGTGCTCTCGGTTTGCGTGAACCTGATCCGGTCTTAAGAACCCCGGTGGCGGGTTGACATATGCAAGGGTTAAGTGCTACATATGTCGTGTGATTGGAGATCCTCAGCTGAGTATAATCGATTCGGATCGCCGTACCTTCGCGGTTATGAAGACTTGGTCACTGACCTACACGTAGCATTCCACTAAAGATGATGGGTTTTTGTTAAAGAAATTGGCTAGTGCAGGACCAGTGATTGAACTAGGGTAGAAAGAACTCTAGTGCAGGTAATTTTACCGAACTTGACAAATAAAATTGGATTTTTAAGGATCCACTTTAGTAAGCATTTCTGCAAAAACAGAGTCTTTGAATATTGAAAAGCCTTACCTTGACTCCCATATAACCAGCATACCCTTGAGAGTCTTTTCCTTAGTCGGGTAAGACTTGCTGAGTAATTCCATACTCAGGGTTTATCCCTTTGTTGTTTTTAGGTGAGGAAGTAGCAGACTTTTGCTACTTCTGTGCCAAGGTGGTTCCAAAAGAAGAAAATCAAGACTGAAGTGCGGGAGGACTCGGTCCTCCACCTAGGATCTTTTGCTTTTGTCTTCTCGGGAGGAGTTTTTGCCTCCCTGGTTTGTATAATATTACTTCTATGCACTCACTTTTAGACTGGTCTGTAATAATATAACTCAAGCTTACTTTTGAAATAAATGTAAAGTTTATGTAATTCGCTTCCGCATTTCTTTATCTCCGATGTTCTGTAATGTCTACAAGATGGGTGAGACGTTCCTGGTAAGGTAAGGAAAGATACCGAACTTGTCAAGTAGTTCAGGGGCACCTACAGGGTTGTCTGATGTCTGTGAGACAAGGACAACTGTAGGTGGGCCTAATTACTTGGGAGGTTCCGTCACAGCTGGTATCGGAGCGTAGCCCTTCTTGGCAGATATTATGAGGCATCTTCAAAAGAATTTTCAAAAGTCTTACCTAAAGATTCTTTTCTCTTCTTACCTAAGTACTCTGAAGAAGTCTATTTTAAAGACCAGATAGGAAGAGTGCAACATATAGAAGGTTGAATCAACTAAGGTTGATTCTGTAATTATACATGCATCATGCTAAGAATCTTACTAATAACATTTTCCCCCTTAGAAAAGATGCCGCCACGTACCAGGCTAACGGCACGCAAGTCCACGGGACCTATTGGGGTGCCTCGGCATCAATTGGCTCCCCGACATGAAAGTAGCAGCAGTGGAAGCAACGACCCGATTGGAGACCTTGAAGCTCGTGTGAGTCGACTTCAAGCAGCACTTCAACATAGGACTAATGCATGGGTCGCTGACGGTGATAGAATTAACGAACTACGAAGGGACATCCGACATCTGCAGGATCAACTCGCTGATCGAGACTTAGCTCTTGACTGGGCCGTGCAGTCTCGTTTGCTAATGTGTGCTAAGGAAGCAAGGGCTCAGGCCCGAGTTAAAGAACTTAGCTCGACTGTTGATAACCTGCAGGTTTACTGCAACACTTTGCACGAGGAAGTCCATATATTATACTCACAACTACACCCAAGTGAGCCTGCACCACCTGCTGAGGCCGAAGCTGGACCATCTCACGTTGCGGGACGTGCGCTGGGTGGGGAGTTAGACCTTTTTGAGCCTCCTCCTTCTTTGAGGTTGGTAGATGTCTGGACTCCCACACCTGACGATGAAGCCGCCAAGACTGATGGCAAGCAGGAATAAGGGTGTAATAGAAGTAGAGTAGTGTATTGTAGGGTATTGTAGGGTGTATTGTTATATAATGGGTATTGTATCCTGTTAATAGGTTCAACTTTTGTAAAATGGGTAATGTATCCTGCTGTGTAATATTGAGTCTGTATCATTACTCTTCATAGTAATGTAAAACGGAAGGTTTCCTTGGGCATATGATGTTTATTCAAATGTTTTTGCCTCAGATGCCGACCAGGACTCGTGCACAGGATGCAGCTGGAACATCCGGGGGTCGGGACGTTACCCCGAATCCGCCTCCCGTTCCACCCACGCTTGCCGAGGCAATTGCTGCCTTGGTGAACGCCACAGCCGACAACACCCGCTTCCTGAGGGAGATGGCGGGTCAGCAACAGCTTCAACAACAAGCAGGAAGAGGATTCCAACAAGGTCCCCGTGAGACCACTTATTTGGATTTCTCCGAGACTCGTCCGCCTCTCTTCGTCAAAGCAGAAGACCCGCTCGAGGCCGACGAATGGATACGGGTCATAGAGCAGAAGTTTGGCCTTCTACGCTGTTCGGAAGTACAGAAGCCGCTGTTTGCAGCACAGCAACTCCGAGGACCTGCCAGTACTTGGTGGGGGAACTTTGTGGCCATCCAGCCGGACAACCATCAAATTACATGGAACGAGTTCAAAGCAGCATTCCGCGAGCATTACATTCCTGAGGGAGTGCTACACATGAAACAAGAAGAGTTTATGAAACTGAAGCAAGGCGGAGATACCGTCACTCAATACCTCAACAAGTTCAATCACCTGTCACAGTACGCAATTGATCAGGTGAATACGGATTTGAAAAAGAAGAATTGTTTTATGAGAGGACTGAACGACCGGATGCAGCGAAAGATGGCTGCATGTATTGATCTTACTTATGGAAAGGCTGTCAGCACAGCCTTATCTGTGGAGGCCAAATATGCAAATTCTGGAAAGACTAAGGGATTCGGTGGTGAGCGGCCAAATCAGGGCCAGGCGAAGAAACCACGGTTTGTGATTCGACCCTCGAACCAAAATCGCCCTTTTTCTCGTCCACCTTCATTTCCCTTCAAGCAGCCTATTATTATCCGCCCCAACAATGCCCCCACTACCCCAAAACAGCCGGGTGCCCCAGGCACTCGATTCCCTGCACTGCCAAGTTCTTCAACTGGATGTTTTAACTATGGCAAATCTGGGCATTTTATTAAAGATTGTCCCTATCCAAGGCAAAATCAGGCTAATAATCAGCAAGGATCGGGAAATTCAGCTCCAGGCAAGGGAAGTACTTCGGGCAAGAATACCAAGAAAACGGGGCGAGTATATTATACGCAAGTGGCTACCACACCGGAGGGAGAGCCGGTGATGATGGGTACGTTCCCTGTGGCCAGTCATCCAGCAATTATTCTTTTTGATTCTGGTGCTTCACATACATTTATTAGCAAGACATTTGTGGAGCAACATCATATTGCATACCATGAATCAAAGGAGGGATTTAAAATTCATTCACCTGGGGGACATATTTATACTAAAGAAGTGGCCTATGGTGTGCCAGTAACAATGGCCGGACGGAACTTTCCTGCTAACATGATTGTTCTGAAGGGCCAGGATATAGATGTAATCTTGGGTATGAACTGGTTAACCCAATATAAGGCAATTCTCAACACTGAATTCAGAACCATCAGGTTGAGTTATAACCGAGAAGAGATTTTCTTGACTCTCCCCGCAACCAATCCAGCCAAAACTTCTGGTAGAGTCTATGAAGCCATTGTACCGGAGATCAAGAACATTCCGGTAGTATGTGAGTTTCCAGATGTATTTCCGGAAGATTTGCCTGGACTACCCCCTGAAAGAGAGGTAGAATTTGTGATTGAGCTAAAGCCCGGTACGGCTCCGATTTCCCGAAGATCGTACCGTATGCCCCCTAATGAATTGGCAGAATTGAAGATTCAATTACAAGACCTGCTGAATAAGGGATTTATCCGGCCAAGCTCGTCCCCGTGGGGTTGTCCCGCCATCTTTGTGAAGAAGAAGGATCAAACCTTGCGCATGTGCGTGGACTATCGGCCCCTGAATGAGGTCACCATCAAGAATAAGTACCCTCTTCCAAGAATCGACATCTTATTTGATCAACTAACTGGGGCGAGGGTATTTTCTAAAATTGATCTCAGGTCGGGCTATCATCAGATCCGTATTCGGCCCGAGGATATACCGAAGACCGCATTCACTACGCGGTATGGATTGTTTGAATACTTGGTAATGTCTTTCGGGCTCACAAATGCTCCTGCCCATTTCACTTATTTAATGAACTCGGTGTTCATGCCCGAGTTGGACAAATTCGTGGTAGTCTTCATCGATGATATCTTGATATATTCCAAGAATGAAGAAGACCATGCTCAGCATTTACGGATTGTATTGACGCGTCTAAGGGAACATCAGCTTTATGCCAAGTTCAGTAAGTGCGCGTTCTGGCTGGAAGAAATTCAATTTTTGGGGCACGTGTTATCGGCTCAAGGAATTGCGGTAGATCCTAACAAGGTCAAAGATATTCTGGAATGGAAACCCCCAACGACTGTTCACCAAGTCCGGAGTTTTCTTGGACTAGCTGGGTATTACCGCAGATTCATACCAGATTTTTCTAAGCTTGTGAAGCCAATCACAAGTTTGTTGAAGAATGACACTAAGTTCAATTGGTCTTCTCAGTGCAATGAAGCCTTTGAGCAATTGAAGACACTATTGACCACTGCTCCGGTTTTGGCTCAACCGGACATCACTAAACCTTTTGATGTATATTGTGATGCATCGGGCAGTGGGCTCGGCTGTGTACTGATGCAAGAGGGCCGAGTGATTGCGTATGCTTCAAGGCAGTTGCG
Source organism: Zea mays (assembly GCF_902167145.1). Lineage (NCBI taxonomy): Eukaryota > Viridiplantae > Streptophyta > Magnoliopsida > Poales > Poaceae > Zea > Zea mays. The sequence goes on along the minus strand of NC_050101.1, from coordinate 109,229,927 downwards.
CCGACATGAGGAGCACTATCCAACTCATGATCTGGAGTTAGCTGCTGTGGTTCATGCCCTAAAGATTTGGCGTCACTATCTGCTGGGAAATATCTGTCACATATATACAGATCATAAAAGTTTGAAGTACATCTTCACCCAGTCAGAGTTAAATATGAGGCAAAGACGATGGCTTGAGCTCATTAAAGACTATGAACTGGAAATCCATTATCACCCAGGCAAGGCCAATGTGGTGGCAGATGCATTGAGTCGTAAGACTTCCTGCCACTGTCTTATAGCAAAGACCTCCGAAAACACTTTATATCAAGAAATGGAAAAGTTAAACCTGGGGATAATCCAGCAAGGGACTCTGAATCAACTAAAGCTTGAGTCAACCATTTTGCAAAAGATAATTGATGCTCAAAGGGATAATCTGGGCATGAAGCACATACGAGAGAAAATAAGGGCTGGAACAGCCAAATGTTTCAAGGAAGATGATCAAGGTGTGTTATGGTTTAACAACCGCATAGTAGTGCCAAAGGATGAAGAACTCCGCCAGCAAATCTTAGATGAAGCGCATCTTAGTCGCTATTCTATTCATCTGGGAAGCACTAAGATGTACCAAGATTTAAAGCAACATTACTGGTGGACGAAGATGAAAATTGAAATTGCACGCTATGTGGCTAAGTGTGACACTTGCAGACGTGTCAAAGCCATACACATGAAAACTGCTGGTCCATTGCAATCTTTGCCAATCCCAACATGGAAATGGGAAGACATAAGCATGGACTTCATTGTGGGATTGCCCAGGACCGCAAAAGGGTATGACTCTATCTGGGTGATTGTTGATCGACTTACAAAGGTTGCTCATTTTCTGCCGGTCAAGACATATTACCTGGTACTTACCTATGCAGAGTTATACATTGCCCGTATTCTCAGTTTGCATGGTGTTCCAAAGACCATAGTGTCGGATCGTGGACCTCAGTTCGTATCCAAATTTTGGGAAGAACTTCATAAATCCCTGGCAACTAAGTTACTCCACAGTTCGGCCTATCATCCTCAAACCAGTGGACAGACTGAGAGAGTGAATCAGATACTCGAGGATATGTTGCGGGCATGTGTCCTGGATTTCTCGCAGAAATGGGATGAATGTTTACCTTTGGCGGAGTTTTCATACAATAACAGTTATCAGGAAAGTATCAAGATGGCACCTTTTGAAGCTTTATATGGGCGACGGTGTCGAGCTCCGCTAAATTGGTCTGAACCTGGTGAAAGGTATTTCTTTAGGCCTGATATGGTAAAAGAAACCGAAGAAAAGGTTCAGAATATAGTTCATAATATGAAGAAGGCACAGGCTCGTCAGAAAAGTTATGCAGACAAACGGCGAATGCCCTTATACTTCTTAAAAGGAGACTACGTCTACTTAAAGGTTTCACCAATGAAAGGCGTATCGCGTTTTGGGATTAAAGGAAAACTTGCACCCAGGTACATTGGTCCATTCCTGGTACTTCAGCAATGTGGACCAGTGGCATACCGACTTCAGCTCCCCGAAACATTGTCTGCTGTGCATAATGTGTTCCACGTGTCGCAATTGAAGAAGTGTCTTCGGATTCCCGATCGAACCATTGAAGTGACTGATGTTGTCCTGGAACCAGATTTAACGTACTCGGAACATCCTATTCGAGTTCTGGATCAAAAGGACAGGGTTACCCGGAGAAAGACTCTTAAGTTTTATAAGATACAGTGGAACCAGCATTCGGAAGATGAGGCTACATGGGAAACCCAAGACTTCTTAGATAAGAATTTCCCAGGCTTTCTAGCCTCTTGTAAGTTGTAAAGTTTGTATAGCTGTGTAATAAAGGAATAAACCCCCACACCACCCCTGCCTTGTACCAAAAATAAGGAAATAAAAATGTGACACATTTCCTTTTCCATTACTCACCCTAGGATTTTAAATCTCGGGACGAGATTCTTTTATGGGGGAAAGGATGTAACACCCCTGGTGTTACTATAACTAAAACTTGAGCATGGCATCATGAGCATGGGCATTGCATATGTTTGACACACCTAGAGTGCATCCACTAGGCAAAAATTTCAAACAAGTTGTATTGTTTTAATGTTTTACAAATAGGACCCTGGTTAAAGGACTTAACCCTAAATAGTGATTAAAGGGGTAAAACTTAACTTAAGTTGAGAAAACCTAAAAGCTTTAGGGTAAAAGTCATAAAATGACCCCAACAATAAAGTTGAATCACATTTATACCCCTGGGATCTCAGAAACCCTAATTGGAACCCTGGGAAACCCTGAAACCAAACCCTAGGGACCTAAGTGTAAAATTAGTCCACTTTTGGGCTAAAGTGCAAAAACCAAGTCAAATAAGTATTTTAAGTTATTTGGGTCACTTATATGAGAATTTGCAATCCAAAACTTGAGATTTGGACTTAAGTGCAAAAGTGCCCCACTTAACCTTTTTGGGGTTAAGTCTGGATTTTAGTGACATTGGCTCAACTTTGGGGCTTTGTAACTTACAAAGTATAGGGTTTTTACCCTAGGTCACCACATCAAAGTTGAAGACCCATTATAGGAGAACAACTTTGCTTAAGGTTGTGAGCTTAGTTGTTAAGAAGAATTTAGAGAAAACCAAGCCTAAAGTTGGGCTGTCAGGCTGTTATGTCTGAATTTTCAGACTAGCAGTGAACTGACCTCGACTTCAAGCTAGGTTTTGAGCATGATCCAGTGCTCAACTCAGCCTAATCCCTATAATCGAATTGTAGCTGGTTTGTAGCTTTAAAACTTTGCTACAGAGAGTGGAATGACTTACTAGAGAAATTTTAGAGAGATTTGGTCCTAAACTGTGGCTGTCAGGTGCACTGATGAGCGTATGGCCATGGTACAGTGACCGGTAAACTGAAGAAGATCGGGTTCGTGCTCATCGCCGATAGCCGTCGCCGTCGATCGTCGTTCGCCGAGATTCGTGCTCTGTGGTCCTTGGATAAGCGTAGCTTGGTAAAGATCTTTACCGCCGGTGAGCTGGCCACCACTCCGACGACCCCCCCTGTCTTCCTTCTGCTTTGCGGCTGGCGATAAGTTCGCCGTCGACCGCTGCTGCCCGACCATGCGCCGCGTGGCCTAGCCGGTTCACAGCACCGCCGTAACGCCCTATGACTGTCCCATCATCGCCGAGAGAGTTGCCACGGCGGTGGACACGTATTCACCGCGGCCAACACTTCTTCCTCACCTCCGACCGCCGCGCGTCCTCCTCAAATTCACCGGCCACCGCTCCCGGCGCCTATAAATTGAGGGCGGGGATAGTTGCGCCATATAGTCGTGAAGCTGTAGCACCCGCTCCCACACTCGATCGTCCACCAGCTCGCCTGAATTGCTCGTTGCCCCCAAACTGGTTTTCCGCCGCCGTGAATCGACCTTCACCGTGGCCAGCCCTCTCTGGTAAGGCCCTGTCCGATTCAAGCTTTGTTTTAGCAGTTCTGTGTATTCATGAAGCTCCTCGTAGTGGCCGTTTGACCCATCCGAGCGTAGATTATTGGGAACACAGGATCGCCACACGGATTCCACCCTGATCGTGGACAGATAGTTTCCAGTGGGGTTTGTGTCGATTAAATGGATGTCCCTAGGTCGCCTTAAGCCAGTGATGCTTCCCCGGTAGTTAGCCGTAGCAGTCGTCGCCGGCCATGGCCGGTACAGACCTCGTCCTGGACGATCGACCAGCACACCGCGGTCAGGGAGCGAGTTGGGGAAGAAAAGAAAGTTGAGGGACTTTTTCGTAAGCTGTCAGTAACCCTGAGAAACAGTGATTGAACCCACTTCCAGTTAGATAAAACTCCAAGGGCCTTCCTGCTAAGTTCCCACCGCGGGCGCGGGCGCAGCGCGCTTCTGCCCATTGTTGGGCCGCCTGGTCCGGATTTGGCCCAACACTATTGCATCTTTTCTCTTTTCTTTTTCTGTCCAAGTTTAGAAATAAGTAGAAAATTACAGAAAATTCCTAAAATTGTGAAACTAATTTTCCTAGGTTTGTTATTTTCCATAGAATTTAATAAAAATAAGTTTGTGATTTTTAGTGGAAGTAAGAAATTTTAGGGTATTTAAAGTGGTTAAAAGTATTAGTTATGGATTTTTAGAAAATGCTTGGTAATCCCAAAAATGCTCAAAATTTTTATATAAGTTCCTCATATTATTTAGAAGCCTTGGGTAAAGTTTGAATTGATTTGGACCTTGTTTGATCACCAAACCCCAAAACACCCCCCCTGCCCTATGAACTCCTTTACCGACTCCGGAAACCCTAAGTTCCCGGAACTTCGTGAAGGCAAGTTGTATTCAAGACGTAACTAATAAGTTGATGCTATCTTTGCATCCTCATGAGCATCCCATGGCATCCATTCTTATACCTATGCATGGTTATGGTTAGAACGTGAAGAAGAGGTAGAAGTCCCCGAAGAGCAAGTGCAACCACCTTTGGACACTCAGGCCAGGAATAGTTTCTGCTTCGACATTTGTGGATCCGAGCCTGAATCACCTGTTAACGAAGGCAAGCCCCGGTGCATTTGCCACCTCCCTTGATGTTTTTAAATCTTTCTCACTTGCTTGCTGCATTAAGTTATAGGAGTTGATTGTAAAAAAATTCCTGCATTACCTTCCTTGATTTTGATTACCCTCCTTGAAATCCTGTTTTTACAAAAAGGTTTTACTATGCTTAGTATTGCTTTAGAAAAACAAAAGGATTTGTTTTACAAAAGATGTTTGGCAAAGTGGGAGGGATGTTTTCGAAAACAAAACTTGATGGTGGATCCATCATGGCCATGATGGGTCCAACATCGAAAAAGATGTACCTCTGTCAGGTACCAAACTTTGGGTTTGAAATGATTAAGCTAAGACCGGGCGGGTGACTTGCACGAGAAGAGAGTCTCGGTGTAGTGTCTCCGTCTGAGTCGATTAAGGACCTTGTCGATGTAGGCTTGATGATCGAGGACCCTTTAACTGGTCACATGCCTCGTCATGAGTAAGCCTTGCCTCGGGCAGACTAAGGCCGGAATAAGATAACACGAAATGGGAGTGGAGCGGTGGCGAGAGTAGCGTGTACCCTCCGTGGCAAGAGGCTGGACGGTGGTGTATCTGTGCTCTCGGTTTGTGTGAACCTGATCCGGTCTTAAGAACCCCGGTGGCGGGTTGACATATGCAAGGGTTAAGTGCTACATATGTCGTGTGATTGGAGATCCTCAGCTGAGTATAATCGATTCGGATCGCCGTACCTTCGCGGTTATGAAGACTTGGTCACTGACCTACACGTAGCATTCCACTAAAGATGATGGGTTTTTGTTAAAGAAATTGGCTAGTGCAGGACCAGTGATTGAACTAGGGTAGAAAGAACTCTAGTGCAGGTAATTTTACCGAACTTGACAAATAAAATTGGATTTTTAAGGATCCACTTTAGTAAGCATTTCTGCAAAAATAGAGTCTTTGAATATTGAAAAGCCTTACCTTGACTCCCATATAACCAGCATACCCTTGAGAGTCTTTTCCTTAGTTGGGTAAGACTTGCTGAGTAATTCCATACTCAGGGTTTATCCCTTTGTTGTTTTTAGGTGAGGAAGTAGCAGACTTTTGCTACTTCTGTGCCAAGGTGGTTCCAAAAGAAGAAAATCAAGACTGAAGTGCGGGAGGACTCGGTCCTCCACCTAGGATCTTTTGCTTTTGTCTTCTCGGGAGGAGTTTTTGCCTCCCTGGTTTGTATAATATTACTTCTATGCACTCACTTTTAGACTGGTCTGTAATAATATAACTCAAGCTTACTTTTGAAATAAATGTAAAGTTTATGTAATTCGCTTCCACATTTCTTTATCTCCGATGTTCTGTAATGTCTACAAGATGGGTGAGACGTTCCTGGTAAGGTAAGGAAAGATACCGAACTTGTCAAGTAGTTCAGGGGCACCTACAGGGTTGTCTGATGTCTGTGAGACAAGGACAACTGTAGGTGGGCCTAATTACTTGGGAGGTTCCGTCACACTCCCGGCTACTGGCGGCAGCTTTGGAGATCCCAGGAGTTCCCAGGGCGCACGTACGTGCCCTGGAAGTTGTCGGCGAAGGCTTGGACCAGGTCGTCCCAGTTGGAGATCTGCCCCGGAGGCAGGTGCTCCAGCCAGGCTCGAGCGGTGTCGGAGAGGAACAGGGGGAGGTTGCAGATGATGAGGTTGTCATCGTCCGTTCCACCCAGGTGGCAGGCCAGCCGGTAGTCCGCGAGCCACAGTTCCGGCCTCGTCTCCCCCGAGTACTTTGTGATAGTAGTCAGGGTTCGGAACCGGGTCGGGAACGGCGCCCGTCGTATGGCCCGGCTGAAAGCCTGCACACCGGGTGGTTCGGGCGAGGGACTCCGATCCTCCCCGCTGTCGTAGCGTCCCCCACACCTGGGGTGGTAGCCTCGGCGCACCGTCTCGTCGAGGTGGGTTCGACGGTTGCGGTGGTGGTGCTCGTTGCCGAGGCGACCCGGGGCCACAGGCGCTGTGTTGCGCGTGCGCCCGGTGTGGACCGAGGCTTCCCGCATGAATCGGGAAGTCACGGCGCGATGCTCCGAGGGGTACCCCTGCCTTCGGGAGGCAGAGCTTTCGGCCCATCGGACCGCAACATCCTCCAGGAGATTCTTGAGCTCTCCCTAGATACGCCGCCCTTCGGTGGTTGATGGCTTCGGCATCGCGCGGAGAAGTATCGCTGCTGCAGCCAGGTTCTGGCCGACCCCACTAGAAGCCGGTGGCGGCCTTGCCCTTACGTCATCGGCGATGCGGTGCTGGATGCCCTGGGGTAGATGACGCGCTTCTCTGGCCGGAACTTGGCCTACCCATTCCTGCCCGATGTCCCGGCGGAGCGGCTCAAGCGTTCTTGCTCCCTCGTCGAGCCTGGCCTGCATCTCGCGGATTTGCTCGAGCTGTGAGTCCTGACCCCCCGCAGGGACTGGGACCACAGCAAGCTCCCGAAGGATGTCAACGCGAGGCGCAGGCCTAGGGGATCACCATTTTCCGGTATACCAAGATGGTTGCCTTCGCCGGGACCCCCTAGATCGACGTGGAAACATTCACGACTTGGGCCGCAGTCCTCGTCGCCGAAGCTGCGGCTACCGTCGGAACAATCGGAAAGGCAGTAGTCGCATGCGGTCATGAAGTCCCGCATGGCACTAGGGTCACCAAGTCCGGAGAAATCCCAACAAAAGTCGGGCTCGTCATCTTCCTCGGAACCCGAGGGCCCGTTGGTCGAGACGGCTGTCAGCCGGTCCCAGGGTGACCGCATACCGTACCCCGGAGGGTTTGGACTCGCCTCTATGAAAGCGTCCACCAAAGCAAAGTCGCTTGGTGGGTCGAGGCTGAATCCAAAAGGCACGAGATGGGAATCGGTCGATACCTCTTGGTCGACGGGCGGTGACGAAGTCGCGTCAGGGGCAGACTACACCGTCGTCTCAGGTACGAGGGTGACGCCCAGCAAGTCCTTTGCGAGTGTGCTGGCGTCGTCCGTCCGCTTGGAGTTGGCGTGTTGCGGGGAAACGGCGCTCGTCTTCGTCTCAGACGCGAGGTCGATGCCCGACGTGCCCCCCGTTGGGGCGCCGGCGCCGTCGACTCGCTCAACAGCCGACGAGGTGCCGCCTCCTGCTTGGCCTTGGTTGCCCCGCCTCCTCCTCCGTCGGCGGGGGAGGCGACGAGACAAACCTGAATGTTGTTCTTCCGCCACGTGGGGAAGACGTCGTCGATTCCGCCGCCGGCGGGCGGGTTGTCGGCCGCCATTGTCGCTATCGCGCGGCGGGGGAAGGAGTATCATGTCGTAGCCGCCGTCGAAGGACATGAACTCAAGACTCCCGAAACAGAGCACCGTCCTGGGCTGGAAAGGTTGCTGGAGACTACCCATCTGGAGCTTGACGGGAAGCTATTCGTCAACACGCAGCAGGCCCCTACCTGGCGCGCCAACTGTCGGCGTTTCGACCCCGGGGGGTCCCCGGACCGACGAGTAAATTGTCGTCGCGTGCCCCAGCCCAGATGGGTCAGCGCGAGACGGAGCGCGAGGGGGGAAACCAGAGGGAGACATGCGTAAAGGGGAAACCCGCGGCCTTCGTGTTGTCTCGCGCCCAGGTCGGGTGCGCTTGCAGTAGAGGGTTACAAGCGTCCGCGCGGGAGGGAGCGAGAGGCGTGCACGCGCCGTCCCGTCCTCCTCCGTGCGGCCAACCATCCGTACGAGTGCCCTGGCCCTTCCTTTTATAGGCGTAAGGAGAGGGCCCAGGTGTACAATGGGAGGTGTAGCAGTGTGCTAACGTGTCTAGCAGAGAGGAGCTAGCGCCCTAAGTACATGCCGTCGTGGCAGCCGGAGAGGTTTTGGCACCCTGTTCAGGAGATGTCGTGGCCGTCGGAGGAGCGCTGGAGCCTGGCGGAGGGACAGCTGTCGGGGCTGTCGAGTCCTTGCTGACGTCTCCTTGCTTCCGTAAGGGGGCTGAGAGCCGCCGTCGTCATGGAGCACGAGGGGCGCCATCATTATTTGTTTACCGGGACAAGCCAGATGGGACGCCGGTCTTGTTCCCCGTAGCCTGAGCTAGCCAGGGGTAGGGCAATGATGGGCCCCCTGTGACGTGGTCGGTCCGAGCCCTGGGTCGGGCGAGGCGGAGGCTCCTCCGAGGTCGAGGTCGAGTCTGTCTTCCGTGGTCGAGGTCGGGCCTGAGCCCTAGGGTTGGGCGAGGCAGAGTTCGTCGTCTTCCGGGGCCAAGGCCGAGTCCGAGCCCTGGGGTCGGGCGAGGCGGAGTTCGTCGTCTTCCGGGGCCGAGGCCGAGTCCGAGCCCTGGGGTCGGGCGAGGCGGAGTTCGTCGTCTTCCGGGGCTAAGGCCGAGTCCGAGCCCTAGGGTCGGGCGAGGCGGAGTTCGTCGTCTTCCGGGGCCGAGCCCGAGTCCAAGCCCTAGGGTCGGGCAAGGCGGAGCTTCCTATGGCGCTCGAGGCCAGACTTGGTCGCTGTCAGCCTCACTCTGTCGAGTGGCACAGCAGTCAGAGCGACACGGGCGTCACTGTCTTCTTGTCAGGCTGGTCAGTGGAGCGGCGAAGTGACTGCGGTCACTTCGGCTCAGTCGACTGAAGGGCGTGCGTCAGGATAAGGTGTCAGGCCACCTTTGCATTAAATGCTCCTGCGATACGGTTGGTTGGTGTGGCGATCTAGCCAAGGTTGCTTCTTGGCGAAGACTGGGCCTCGGGCGAGCCGAAGGTGTGTCCGTTGCTTGAGGGGGCCCTCGGGCGAGACGTGAATCCTCCGGGGTCGGCTGCCCTTGCTCGAGGCTGGGCTCAGGCGAGGCGAGATCGTGTCCCTTGAGTGGACCGAGCCTTGACTTAATCGCACCCATCAGGCCTTTGCAGCTTTGTGCTGATGGGGGTTACCAGCTGAGATTAGGAGTCTTGGGGGTACCCCTAATTATGGTCCCCGACAACTAGATATGCATGGTTGCTTTCTTTTATTTTAACATTTTGGACCACATTTGCACCACTTGTTTTGTTTTTGCTAATCTTTTTGGAAATTCTTTTTCAAAGTCTTTTGCAAATAGTCAAAGGTATATGAATAAGATTGTAAGAAGCATTTTCAAGATTTGAAATTTCTCCCCCTGTTTCAAATGCTTTTCCTTTGACTAAACAAAACTCCCCTGAATAAAATTCTCCTCTTAGCTTTCAAGAGCGTTTTAAATAGATATCAATTGGAAATATATTTAGATGCTAATTTTGAAAATATACCAATTGAGAATCAACATACCAATTTGAAATTAAACATACCGATTTAAAAAATTTCGAAAGGTGGTGGTGCGGTCCTTTTGCTTTGGGCTTAATATTTCTCCCCCTTTGGCATTAATCGCCAAAAACGGAGACTTTGTGAGCCCTTTATACTTTCTCCCCATTGGTAAATGAAATATGAGTGAAAGATTATACCAAATTTGGAGAGTGATGCGGAGTGACGGCGAAGGATAAACGATACCGTTAGAGTGGAGTGGAAGCCTTGTCTTCGCCGAAGACTCCATTTCCCTTTCAATTTACGACTTAGCATAGAAATACACTTGAAAACACATTAGTCGTAGCCATGAAAGAGATATGATCAAAGGTATACAAATGAGTTATGTGTGTAATGTTTCAATCAAAATTCCGAGAATCAAGAATATTTAGCTCATTCTTATGTTTGCTAAAGGTTTTCTCATCTAATGGTTTGGTAAAGATATCGACTAATTGTTCTTTGGTGCTAACATAAGCAATCTCGATATCCTCCTTTGTTGGTGATCCCTCAAAAAGTGATACCGAATGTCTATGTGCTTAGTGCGGCTGTGTTCAACGGGATTATCCTCCATGCGGATAGCACTCTCATTGTCACATAGGAGAGGGACTTTGCTCAATTTGTAGCCATAGTCCCTAAGGGTATGCCTCATCCAAAGTAATTGCGCACAACAATGTCCTGCGGCAATATACTCGGCTTCAGCGGTAGAAAGAGCTACTGAGTTTTGTTTCTTTGAAGCCCAAGACACCAGGGATCTCCCCAGAAACTGACAAGTCCCAGATGTGCTCTTCCTATCAATTTTACACCCTGCCCAATCGGCATATGAATATCCTGTTAAATCAAAGGTGGATCCCTTCGGGTACCAAAGACCAAACGTAGGAGTGTAAACTAAATATCTCATGATTCTTTTCACGACCCTAAGGTGAACTTCCTTAGGATCGGCTTGGAACCTTGCACACATGCATACAGAAAGCATACTATCCGGTCGAGATGCACATAAATAGAGTAAAGATCCTATCATCGACTGGTATACCTTTTGATCTACGGATTTACCTCCCGTGTCGAGGTCGAGATGCCCATTAGTTCCCATGGGTGTCTTGATGGGCTTGGCATCCTTCATTCCAAACTTGTTGAGTATGTCTTGAATGTACTTTGTTTGGCTGATGAAGGTGCCGTCTTGGAGTTGCTTGACTTGAAATCCTAGAAAATACTTCAACTCCCCCATCATAGACATCTCGAATTTTTGAATCATGATCCTACTAAACTCTTCACAAGTATATTTGTTAGTAGACCCAAATATGATATCGTCAACATAAATTTGGCATACAAACAAAACTTTTGCAATGGTTTTAGTAAAGAGAGTAGGATCGGCTTTACTGACTTTGAAGCCATTAGTGATAAGAAAATCTCTTAGGCATTCATACCATGCTCTTGGGGCTTGCTTGAGCCCATAAAGCGCCTTTGAGAGTTTATAAACATGGTTAGTGTACTCACTATCTTCAAAGCCGGGAGGTTGCTCAACATAGACCTATTCACCCCATTTGGTCACTTTTTTGGTCCTTCAGGATCTAATAGTTATGTATAGTTTAGAGTCTCTTGTTTAATGGCCAGATATTTCTAATTAATCTAAAAATTTATGATATTTTTTTAATTTTTTATCATGTCTGATGAGAATTAACATAAAGGCTCAATTAGGTCCTGAATTAATAATAGAGTGAAAATTAATCCAGAGGCTCTATTAGAACCTTCGATTAGTAATACCAAGATATATATAAACAGTAGAGTATAGTTTAAATGTTGGCATTGTTCATTCTTTCTTTTGTTATTTAATTTATGCTTTCCACGGTGGTTAGTGGTTACGTCTAAAGGGTCCAAATAATGCATGAATAGTATGAGGACAAGAAGTCTGCCCTAAAAATAGCGATGCAAAGGCATGGTGTCCAAGCCATACATATAGCGCATTAATTTTATCAGCAGAAAAGTTGTATTTATAGGTCCTAGTGCCCAGGCAACAAGAGACACGAATAAAGCATCGATCACGACAAGATGGCGTACACAGACAATGCGATGAGAGCCTTGTTCCTCCTAGCGCTCTTCTGCGTCGTGCATGGTGAGAAGGAAGAGTCAAAGGGCATCGATGCGAAAGCGTCCGGGCCCGGTGGGTCCTTCGAAATCACCAAGTTGGGCGCCTCCGGCAACGGTAAGACAGACAGCACAAAGGCTGTGCAGGAGGCATGGGCATCGGCATGTGGCGGCACCGGGAAGTAGACAATCCTCATATCCAAGGGCGACTTCCTTGTCGGACAACTCAACTTCACAGGCCCATGCAAGGGCGACGTGACCATCCAGGTGGATGGCAATCTGCTGGCGACCACGGACCTAAGCTAGTACAAGGAACATGGTAATTGGATCGAGATTCTACGCGTGGATAACCTGGTCATCACCGGCAAGGGAAACCTTGACGGGCAGGGCCCAGCCGTGTGGAGCAAGAACTCCTGCACCAAGAAGTACGACTGCAAGATCCTTCCCAACTCGCTGGTGATGGACTTCGTGAACAATGGGGAGGTGTCCGGGGTCACGCTGCTCAACTCCAATTTCTTCCACATGAACATGTACCGGCGCAAGGACATGCTGATCAAGGACGTGACCGTGATGGCGCCCGGGGATAGCCCCAACACGGATGGCATCCACATGGGTGACTCATCCGGGATCACCATCACCAACACCGTCATTGGCGTCGGCGACGACTGCATCTCCATCGGCCCTGGGACCTCCAAGGTGAACATCACCGGCGTGACCTGCGGCCCCGGCCACGGCATCAGCATCGGCAGCCTAGGGCGGTACAAGGACGAGAAGGACGTCACGGACATCAACGTCAAGGATTCCACTCTTAAGAAGAAGATATTCGACGTCCGCATCAAGGCGTACGAGGACGCCACCTCCGTTCTCACCGTCTCCAAGATCCACTACGAGAATATCAAGATGGAGGACTCAGCCAACCCCATCTTCATCGACATGAAGTACTGCCCCAACAAGTTGTGTACTGCCAACGGCGCCTCTAAGGTCACCGTCAAGGACGTCACCTTCAAGAACATCACCGACACCTCCTCCACCCCGGAGGCCGTTAGCCTGCTCTGCACTGCCAAGATCCCATGCACCGGCGTCACCATGGACGACGTCAACGTCGAGTATAGCGGCACCAACAACAAGACCATGGCTATATGCACGAACGCCAAGGGCAGCACCAAGGGTTGCCTCAAGGATCTTGCATGCTTCTAGACCCTTCGTCGACTGACCCATCTCTCTAGTTATAATTTTTCTCTCGTCCTTGCATTGCCCATTAGATGCTATCCATTGGTAATGCACAAAAGTAAAACGACAGACATCCGACAGCTATATTATGTTCGACGGTGTAACACCCTGAATTTGAGGGTATAAAATTTCTTCTCTAAATGCCAACCAAATTCAGGTGTTACCTCTTGTCTCTCTCTCTTTTCCTTTTGATTAAAAGTAAGTGAATTAGGCGAGGGTTTAATTATTTATTTTGTCAAAACTTATGTGAGTCATGAAATGTTGCATCATGTTGAGCCTAAATTATTCTTTTGTTTGATGCACATGTTTGAATTGGTTTGAATTTGAAATTTGGTTTGAGTTTGATTTGAAAAACATAGAGAAATTAAAATAGAAAAGACATTAGAAATTTCAAAAAAAGAAAAGGAAAGCAGCCCGAACCTCCTCCCTCATTGGCCTTTCGGCCCATCTAGCCCAATTAACCGCCCGCGTCCGCTGACAAGCGGGCCCCACATGTTGGTGCCACGCCCCGCTCACCCGCTCGCCCTCTCCCTCTCTTCTCAGTGGGACCGCCCTGTCAGCACTGCACCCTGCTCGCTCGCTCGTTCCCTCGCTGACTCGCGGCCCCTATTGTCAGACCCATCCCCTCCCCTGCAACTGTCGTGCCCGCGCCCATGGCGTGCGCCCATGCGGTCAAAGCGCGCCCACATCCCCACGACCTACCCACGTCACCCGAGTGCTAGGTGAAGACCCCACACAATCCCTCAGCTCGCCCTTGCCTCACATTCGCTCTTTCCCTGCCCTCGCACTCACCCAGCCGCAGCGTCGCCCCCGCTGTTGCTTCACCTTTCTGTTGTCGCCGGTGGACTTCTGCCAGCACTTTGGCCACAATGAGCTTCGCCTGAGCTTGGCACACCGGGAACCCACGGTGGTTTCCCCTTTCCTCAAATCCTCTACCTAGTCTATGCTCCACCTCTCCCCTGCGCAGGTCGGAGCTCACCGCCGACGTGATTCTTCAACGTCCGGCCAACCAGAGCCCCATCGCGCCGTGCCAAGTTGCCCGAAGCATCGTATCTGGGTAAGTGACATTTCCATGTCCCTCTTTTGCGCCAATTCTGCTATACGTGGGGGATTTCAGCTCGTCGAAGTTGCCCCTCGCCGGGCCGTAGCATCTTCACGGCGTCCGACCACTACAACCCCTCCCTGAGCCCGAACATAGGCCTAGAGCACTCCCACCCCCTCCCCGGAGCCTATGCCGACCACAGAGCGCCGGATTAACCCTCACCGCGATGGGTATTGCTTGCTAGAGTAACCTTGGGTTCGCCCGAGGGTCCCCCTCCGTCGTCTGCCCGTCTTAGTCCTATTCTCGGCACCCAGACCTCGCCATAGTGCTTGCCGAGTCCTCCCCAACCTCTCCGGCTACCCAGACCAACCCCTAGCGCCATAGAAGCCCCGGTCTGCCTCGCCTCCGGTGACTGCGCCGCTGTGTCCACGGACAGCGCCACCCCTAGCTAACTAGAGGAGACTAAACCCCTCGTGTCGAATCCGAACCGCCCGGTCTTGATCTGATGGCCCGAAGTCGTGGATAACGGTTCACATGGTTTGTGGAACCAGAGCCATCGATCTACAATCCAGTGGCCAACGCACCCCGTGTCCTTGGCATACTGCTGACCCGTGGGCCCCGTGTGTTAGTGCCTCAATGTCACACCCGGTTTTAAGGAACAAAGCCGGGTGCATCTCATACATGCGCCAAGAAGACAACATATACAATAACAGAGTGTATAGAGATAAATGTCGTAAAACATCAGAGTATTTATTACATAGCGGAAGACTTATTACAAAATAAAATAATAATTATAAAACGAACTAAGGATCGTCGGCGCCAATGTCAACTGAGAAACGCCACCTAGATCAGATCATACTCCTCGCCTTGTGGCTCCTCCTGAACCACCTGCTCTTCTCCTGTGGGGGGGGTGAGACAGCAAAAGTGAGCTCACATACGTTCATCGCTCAACAAGTTGTGGGGAATAATGTGGCATAAACTCACCAAAGGTGGGAGTTCATGAAGTGTAAGGCTGATCAATAAAATAAAGGCTGAAGTTGAGCATTGCTTTTAGAAGTTGGTCAAAATTTTATTAGCAATTACTAAGTGTAAGTAAATACCAAACCATAGTAAATATAAATAAAAGTAATAATAAAATTAATCCCACATGCAATGAAATGACAAATTAAGTTTAAGTTCCATAAATTAATCATGTGAGTGTCCGAGCCGCTCATGACCGTGAGCACGGCTAGTATACCAGTTTTACACTCTGCAGAGGTTGCACATCTTTACCCACAAGTCGTGTTACTCATTTGCCACGGAGTTGATCAGACCCCATACACCTCTACCAAGGAAGCGAGGCAGGGTACCACTACGAGGCCTTTACAAAGTTCCACTAGCTTCAGACTACCCGCTACAGTTTATAGGAAGCTCCAGTGCAGGGTTCTTGTCTGACCGCCATCGCAGCAAAATCAACCCAAGGACCTCCCTACACTGACCACTCCCCTACTGCCCTTGCCCCTTTCGGGTAAGGTAGCCCTCCACTAGCTTTCCTAGTTAATCAGCCAAGGGCGTCCCATTAAACCCTTGTGGTAGCACTGTTTTCCCGGGTGGTTCTCCATGTTCCCATTAACATAATGATCTTAACATGAACATTGAAGAATAAAACAGATAACAATAAATAGTATAACAATGAGTGATGAATATCTCTATACCCAAATCCACATAAAGCAATAGCATGTACTACCCAAAACTTTAGTAGTAAAACCAGTGGTGAAGCAAGGTATAAAGATAGTCAAATCTAGGGTATCCTATTGGGTCCCAGCAAAATTATCCTATGCAGATCATTATGAATAATAAGAACATGAATGGGTAAAAGAAGTGATCAAGGGCACAACTTGCCTTCCACGAGTTCCTGCTCAGCAGTCTCTACTTGCTGAACCTCAGGTTCCACAGTGGCTTGCTCGTCTACTCGCATCAACACAATACATACATAGCATAGCATAAATTAACATTACACCAAATATATAAATAAAATACACAGTAATAATCTAGACATTAAACTAAGATCACAGGAACTGGAATCATTAAATTGGAATTATAGGTTTTAAGTTATGAATTTATGGAGGTTTTATGCATTTAATATAGGGTTAAGTGAGAAATAAATTTTAATGTGCACTTCATGTAAAAACAGTGGTACTATTTGATAGATAATAATATTACAAAATTATAGGAACTGGAATGGTCCAATTTGGAGTTCATACGCATTTTCTACAAATTACACAAGTTTCTGCATTTATTTATGCATTAAAAACTAATTTCTGATATTAATTTCTGATTTTTAATGCTCTCTGGATCGGGCCTCAAATACCAGAAAGCGCAGGGACTAAACAATAAAGATTCCCGAGACACAGAGGGTAACTCCAGTGACTGCGGGTTGATTCTTAAGTTTTCTAGGGTCTCTTCTGCGAACTGGCAAAGTGAAGGGGTATCGGCTATGATGGGCCATCGGATCAGACCCGAACGGTCCATATTACGTACGTGCACTTAAGTGATCAGTCTGCAACGCGAGCCCTTGGATCGGGATCCTACGGCTTAGATTAGTTCCTAACGCGCAGCGCACTTCTACCCTTGGATCCAAATCGAGCGGTCCACACGTGCGATCGATCTGGGCCGTGAGTTCGAAAATCAGCGGCTGCTGATCGTCTTCTTCCTCTAGCTGACCGAGCGACGGAAACAGGCACGCCCACGGCGGCACGCACGCCGGAGCAAGGTGATCAACCCGCCTGACCACCCACTACCCCGACTACCAGGTTCTATACACGGCAGGAGGTAATAGTGGACCAGAGGGGAGGCCTTTTACCTTGATTCGTCGTGGTGACGACCCGTACCGCAGCGCAGGGTAGCACGGACACCGACAGGAACTCCGGTGAGGATTTCCTAGGGCCCCAGAGGTTAATCCCGGCAGCGATGCATTGGATGCCCTTCCCTCGGTCCCGGAGATGATCCTGGACACCACCGAAGGCGCGGTCGATTGCCCAGTTGAGGATTCTCCCGCGGCGACTCCCCTTTATCTTTCCTCTCTCTCTCGTACGTGGCGGGGTTTGGTTTCCAGGGCTTGAGTCGGGGCACACGAGGTCCAAGGAACACTATAAATGTGGCACAGGTGGCGGTCGAGCGATTGAAAGGCGGTTGGGCCGGCTGCCGATGCCCGGGTCACGCGCGTGAGTTTGTTAGGCGCGGGGAAGATAAACAGTGCCCACGTGAGACCATGACAGATGGGCCCATAGGGCAGCCAGTGGAGAAAGGAAACCGGTGGCAGCATGTTAGGTGCTCGGTTCACCTGACAGCCAGGGCGCAGTTGCTAGCGTTAGACGAGCAGCGCGGACGAAGACCTGAGTAGTGGGGCCCACATGGAAGCGGCTAAGCGCGCATGTGAGATTGGCTTCGTGGGCTGCGCGGGGAAGTAGGAAATGAGCAGGTGGGCCAAAATGAGGTCTAGAGCCCAGTTGAGCTTTCCTTCCCTTTTTTCTTTTGTTTTTATTTTCTGTTTTTTTCTTTTATTCATAATTCTTTTGAATTCCAAATTTTGAATTCCAATTCACTGTGGATTTATTATTTCAATCTAACACATAATCTGAGTATACTAGTATCACTTTTATAATATTTATTTTATATATTTTCCCTTTAGTACCTCTCTTCTCCCTTTCCACTTTTCTTTAGAGATTTGTTTTCCAATTAGGGGTTAAATTCCATGGATCCATTAATACATTGTTAATGAAACATTTATTTTATTATTTGCAAATGTGCAATCCAATAAAGCTCGGCATGATGCATGATTTATCTAGGTGTCTTTGGTTATTTAATCCCTTTTTTGGATGATGTTTATTCACATGTGATAGCAGGTATAGTCAATACACACAAGGTCATTACCTCTTCTTATGATTTAAAATTCTGGGTATTATAAATCCTACCCCCCTTAAAAAGAATCTCGTCCTCGAGATTTAGGAAGGACTAGGGAAAAGGTGGGGAAATCTATACGAAGCTCTTCTTCTCTCTCCCAAGTAGCTTCATCTTCACCATGGTGACTCCATTGTACTTTGCACATCTTTATCACCTTATTTCTTGTAACTCGAGTCAAAGTGTCCAGAATCTTGATAGGGTACTCAGCATAAGTCAGGTCATCTTGAACACTAAGGTCTTCCATTGGTAGCTGCTCCTCAGGTACCCTGAGGCACTTCTTTAGCTGGGACACATGAAACACATCATGTACAGACAGATGATTGGGTAACTCCAGTTGATATGCAACTTCCCCCACTCGCTTTAAGATCAAGAAAGGTCCAATGAAGCGAGGGGACAACCTTCCTTTAACTTTAAATCTCCTCATACCTCGAAGTGGTGACACCTTGAGGTATACATGATCACCTTCCTCAAATTACAGTGGTCTCATTCTATTATCAGCATAGCTCTTTTGCCTGGTTTGAGCTACCCTCAAATTCTCTCAAATTATACGGACTTGTTTTTTTTCTGCCTATTGAATAAGTTCAGGCCCAAAGAATTGTCTTCCTCTAGTCTTATCCCAATATAGAGGAGTCCTGCATTTCCTGCCATATAGAGCCTTGAACGGTAACATCTTCAGACTGGCCTGTTAACTATTATTATATGAAAACTCAGCATAAGGTAGACTCTTATCCCAACTTCCTCCATGCTGAAGGGCACATGCTCTCAACATATCTTCCAATACTTGATTAGTCCTTTCAGTCTGTCCATCAGTCTGAGGATGGTAGGTCGAACTAAAATTCAACTTCGCATCCATATTCTCATGAAAACTTTTCCAAAATCTGGGGGTAAACTGTGATCCTCTATCCAAAATGATCTTCTTCGGTACACCGTGTAGAGACACAATCCAAGCCATATATAACTCTACCAATTGAGATACCTTATAAGTAGTCTTGACCGGAATGAAATGAGCCACTTTGGTCAATCTATCCATAATCACCCATATAGCATCATATCCTTTCGAGGTGCGAGGCAATCCAGTAATGAAGTCCATACCAATCTTTTCCCACTTCCACTCGGGTATCTTAAGTGGGTGCAGTAGTCTAGCTGGTCTCTCGTGTTTAGCCTTAACTCTTTGACACACATCGCACATAGCCACATGTGCAGCCACATCTCTCTTTAATCCATACCATCAATACTTCCGCTTCAAATCCTGATATATCTTGGTACTACCAGGATGAATAGAATAATCCGAGTCATGAGCCTCCTTTAAAATAGTCTCACGAAGGCTTTCAATCTCAGGAACACATATCCGATCCTTGAACCATATGGTGCCTTGCTCATCTTCCATAAATTCCGGACCTCGACCTTCAGTAATCAGATCCTTAACCTCTTGTATTTTAGCATCACCTATTTGTCCTTTGCGGAATTCTCGTTCCAAGGTAGATTCCACATCAATAGTAACTCCTTCAGTGTGAGCAACTATCCCTAGGTTAAGTCTCCTGAAATCTTCAACAATCTCATCGGGTAGCTGGGCAACAACAGCTGAATGAACATGTTCCTTCCGACTCAAGGCATCTGCAACCAAATTCGCCTTGCCCGGGTGATAGTGAATCTCCAAATCATAATCCTTAATGAGCTCCAACCAACGGCGTTGCCTAAGGTTGAGATCCTTCTGAGTGAATATATACTTCAAACTCTTATGATCCGTGTATACTTGGCACTTAGTTCCCATAATATAATGTCTCCAAATCTTAAGTGCATGCACAACTGCTGCCAGCTCTAAATCATGAGTGGGGTAGTTCAATTCATGCTTCCGCAACTGACGAGATGCATAGGCAATCACATGTCCTTCTTGCATAAGCACACATCCAAGTCCTTGGCCACATGCATCACAGTAAATGTCAAATCCCTTCTGCAGATCTGGCATAATCAATACTGGAGGTGACATCAATCTCTCCGTCAACTGATCAAAGCTTTCTTGACATTTGTCATCCCACTTAAATTCTCTTCCTTTCTCCAAAAGCGATGTCATAGGCTTGGCAATTTTAGAGAACCCTTCAATGAATCTCCGATAATATCCTGCGAGTCCCAAGAAACTCCGAATCTCAGTAACTGTAGTGGGCACTCTCCACTCCATTATCTCCTTCACTTTAGCAGGATCCACTGCTATTCCTCCATTAGAAATAATATGTCCAAGGAATGGCACCTTGTCAATCCAAAACTCGCACTTGCTAAACTTAGCGTAGAGTTGATTATCTCGCAGCTTTTGTAGCACCAGCCTCAGATATTTCTCATGATCACTATCACTCTTGGAACAAATAAGAGTATCGTCGATGAAAACCACGACGAATCTGTCCAGATCATGGACACCTTATTCTTCAGATCCATAAAATAGGCTGGTGTTTTAGTTAGTCCAAATGACATAACGGTGAACTCATATAAACCATATCAGGTCGAGAAATCCGTCTTGGAAATACTGATGGCCTAATCTCCATTTGATGGTAACCCGATCGAAGATCAATCTTCGAGAATACCCTTGTACCTCTCATCTGATTAAATAAATCCTCAAGGCGGGGTAATGGATGCTTGTTCTTCACAGTGACATCGTTAAGGGTCATATAATCCACGCACATGTGTTGCGATCCATCCTTCTTCTGCACAAATAACACCAGTGCTCCCCCAAGGTGAAGAACTCAGACGAATGTACCCCGCTTCTTGTAATTCAGTTAACTGCTTCTTAAGCGCCTTCAGTTCTTCTACAGCCATCCTGTATGGTCGCTTAGAAATAGGAGCAGTTCCAGGTAAAAGATCAATCACAAACTCAACTTCCCTATCTGGTGGCATCCCTGGTAACTCCTCTGGAAAGACATCCGGAAAATCTCTAACCACAAGGATGTTGTCACCAACAAACTTCCCATCTACTAAGAATGTCGCTAGTCTGGTGGCGGTAGTTACTGCTATTCCAACTTCAAATCTTTCTCATTTGGAGCTGGTGAGTTCTATGGTTCCTTTAACACAGTGCAAAACTGCCTTTGCCTTTCTTAACCACGACATACCAAGGATCACATCTATAGTGTTCGCTTCTAACACTATAGGGGTAGCCCATCTGGGTTAGAAACACAGGGGACGAAAGAAAGGATTGTAGACAAGGCAGTGATTACGAAGCATGTTACTTTGGGGGATTTATTAGCTAAGTGTGTCACCTACTAAAGCTAATTCATTACCTTATGGTGGTACATGCTAAGATGCCCGTCTATACTATTTCAATCAATCAAAGAAGCAAATCAGGCATTGATCATCAGAACAATCAACCAAAAAGAAAAAAAATTAATAGAAAAAAATAGTTTTAATTTTTGTCTTAGGTCTCCTATCTCTTAAGAAGTTCATAAATATAGGATTCCAAGGTGTGAAATCCATCTTGTCTTAGAGTAGAGAAGATAAGAATGATCAGAGTAGAACAGTAGAAGGTGAGGCAGGATCAAGATAAGTATAGAGAGAATCAGAGTAAGGTAAGCATAGAATGATTCAGAGTAAGATAAGTAGGTAAGGGTTTGTCCATTTCTATCTAGGTTTCGTCCTACAGTCAACATTTGCCTCTGATACCACTTCTGTCACACCCGGTTTTAAGGAACAAAGCCGGGTGCATCTCATACATGCGCCAAGAAGACAACATATAAAATAACAGAGTGTATAGAGATAAATGTCGTAAAACATCAGAGTATTTATTACATAGCGGAAGACTTATTACAAAATAAAATAATAATTATAAAACGAACTAAGGATCGTCGACGCCAATGTCAACTGAGAAACGCCACCTAGATCAGATCATACTCCTCGCCTTGTGGCTCCTCCTGAACCACCTGCTCTTCTCCTGTGGGGGGGGGTGAGACAGCAAGAGTGAGCTCACATACGTTCATCGCTCAACAAGTTATGGGGAATAATGTGGCATAAACTCACCAAAGGTGGGAGTTCATGAAGTGTAAGGCTGATCAATAAAATAAAGGCTGAAGCTGAGCATTGCTTTTAGAAGTTGGTCAAAATTTTATTAGCAATTACTAAGTGTAAGTAAATACCAAACCATAGTAAATATAAATAAAAGTAATAATAAAATTAATCCCACATGCAATGAAATGACAAATTAAGTTTAAGTTCCATAAATTAATCATGTGAGTGTCCGAGCCGCTCATGACCGTGAGCACGGCTAGTATACCAGTTTTACACTCTGCAGAGGTTGCGCATCTTTACCCACAAGTCGTGTTACTCATTTGCCACGGAGTTGATCAGACCCCATACACCTCTACCAAGGAAGCGAGGCAGGGTACCACTACGAGGCCTTTACAAAGTTCCACTAGCTTCAGACTACCCGCTACAGTTTATAGGAAGCTCCAGTGCAGGGTTCTTGTCTGACCGCCATCGCAGCAAAATCAACCCAAGGACCTCCCTACACTGACCACTCCCCTACTGCCCTTGCCCCTTTCGGGTAAGGTAGCCCTCCACTAGCTTTCCTAGTTAATCAGCCAAGGGCGTCCCATTAAACCCTTGTGGTAGCACTGTTTTCCCGGGTGGTTCTCCATGTTCCCATTAACATAATGATCTTAACATGAACATTGAAGAATAAAACAGATAACAATAAATAGTATAACAATGAGTGATGAATATCTCTATACCCAAATCCACATAAAGCAATAGCATGTACCACCCAAAACTTTAGTAGTAAAACCAGTGGTGAAGCAAGGTATAAAGATAGTCAAATCTAGGGTATCCTATTGGGTCCCAGCAAAATTATCCTATGCAGATCATTATGAATAATAAGAACATGAATGGGTAAAAGAAGTGATCAAGGGCACAACTTGCCTTCCACGAGCTCCTGCTCAGCAGTCTCTACTTGCTGAACCTCAGGTTCCACAGTGGCTTGCTCGTCTACTCGCATCAACACAATACATACATGGCATAGCATAAATTAACATTACACCAAATATATAAATAAAATACACAGTAATAATCTAGACATTAAACTAAGATCACAGGAACTGGAATCATTAAATTTGGAATTATAGGTTTTAAGTTATGAATTTATGGAGGTTTTATGCATTTAATATAGGGTTAAGTGAGAAATAAATTTTAATGTGCACTTCATGTAAAAACAGTGGTACTATTTGATAGATAATAATATTACAAAATTATAGGAACTGGAATGGTCCAATTTGGAGTTCATACGCATTTTCTACAAATTACACAAGTTTCTGCATTTATTTATGCATTAAAAACTAATTTCTGATATTAATTTCTGATTTTTAATGCTCTCTGGATCGGGCCTCAAATACCAGAAAGCGCAGGGACTAAACAATAAAGATTCCCGAGACACAGAGGGTAACTCCAGTGACTGCGGGTTGATTCTTAAGTTTTCTAGGGTCTCTTCTGCGAACTGGCAAAGTGAAGGGGTATCGGCTATGATGGGCCATCGGATCAGACCCGAACGGTCCAGATTAGGTACGTGCACTTAAGTGATCAGTCTGCAACGCGAGCCCTTGGATCGGGATCCTACGGCTTAGATTAGTTCCTAACGCGCAGCGCACTTCTACCCTTGGATCCAAATCGAGCGGTCCACACGTGCGATCGATCTGGGCCGTGAGTTCGAAAATCAGCGGCTGCTGATCGTCTTCTTCCTCTAGCTGACCGAGCGACGGAAACAGGCACGCCCACGGCGGCACGCACGCCGGAGCAAGGTGATCGACCCGCCTGACCACCCACAACCCCGACTACCAGGTTCTATACACGGCAGGAGGTAATAGTGGACCAGAGGGGAGGCCTTTTACCTTGATTCGTCGTGGTGACGACCCGTACCGCAGCGCAGGGTAGCACGGACACCGACAGGAACTCCGGTGAGGATTTCCTAGGGCCCCAGAGGTTAATCCCGGCAGCGATGCATTGGATGCCCTTCCCTCGGTCCCGGAGATGATCCTGGACACCACCGAAGGCGCGGTCGATTGCCCAGTTGAGGATTCTCCCGCGGCGACTCCCCATTATCTTTCCTCTCTCTCGTACGTGGCGGGGTTTGGTTTCCAGGGCTTGAGTCGGGGCACACGAGGTCCAAGGAACACTATAAATGTGGCACAGGTGGCGGTCGAGCGATTGAAAGGCGGTTGGGCCGGCTGCCGATGCCCGAGTCACGCGCGTGAGTTTGTTAGGCGCAGGGAAGATAAACAGTGCCCACGTGAGACCATGACAGATGGGCCCACAGGGCAGCCAGTGGAGAAAGGAAACCGGTGGCAGCATGTTAGGTGCTCGGTTCACCTGACAGCCAGGGCGCAGTTGCCAGCGTTAGACGAGCAGCGCGGACGAAGACCTGAGTAGTGGGGCCCACATGGAAGCGGCTAAGCGCGCATGTGAGATTGGCTTCGTGGGCTGCGCGGGGAAGTAGGAAATGAGCAGGTGGGCCAAAATGAGGTCTAGAGCCCAGTTGAGCTTTCCTTCCCTTTTTTCTTTTGTTTTTATTTTCTGTTTTTTTCTTTTATTCATAATTCTTTTGAATTCCAAATTTTGAATTCCAATTCACTGTGGATTTATTATTTCAATCTAACACATAATCTGAGTATACTAGTATCACTTTTATAATATTTATTTTATATATTTTCCCTTTAGTACCTCTCTTCTCCCTTTCCACTTTTCTTTAGAGATTTGTTTTCCAATTAGGGGTTAAATTCCATGGATCCATTAATACATTGTTAATGAAACATTTATTTTATTATTTGCAAATGCGCAATCCAATAAAGCTCGGCATGATGCATGATTTATCTAGGTGTCTTTGGTTATTTAATCCCTTTTTTGGATGATGTTTATTCACATGTGATAGCAGGTATAGTCAATACACACAAGGTCATTACCTCTTCTTATGATTTAAAATTCTGGGTATTATACTCAACCCACCCGAGCCCACCTGTCAAGAGCCTGCGCCCTCGCTCGCTATTCTAATCTGGACCATTGATCGGAGATCGGACGGCTAGTGCAACCCCGTACCCCTTCGCGTGGCAGTTTTGCTAAAGAGACCCTCGCTTTTTAGAAATCAACCCGCCGTCCCTGGTTTTCACGCGCAGGCCTCTGTAATCTTACAGATTGAACCCTAGACTTCTATTTAATCACAAATTTAGGCTTAATTTTGTATTTTAAACTTCAAAACTTGTTTATTTCATATCTTTTGCATATGAACTTCAAATTGAGTGATTCAAATTGCAAAATGTTCATAGGAATATTCTCTGTCCAAATAAATTATGATCATTCACTGTCTGTACATGTTAATTTTATGCCTAGACTATAGGTTAGTATAAGTAATAGTTTGTTTACTAAATAAGAAAATAAAAAGGAAAACCCTAATGGTAATTAGATGTTTAACCTTGTGAGATTAATAATATGTAATGTATGAATTTATCCCTGGTATAATTTTGTGTCTCACTAAAATTAGTGGAATTAAAATTATGCAATCCATGGAGATAGATAATATTTAGGGAATCACAAACCTCTAGTGTGCCAGTTCACTCTAGCACCTAAGTTGACCTTTTGTGTTTACATTGCTCTGTCAAACTTGTGTTCACTTGGTTGTATATGTTTGGTGTATTGTTCATTTGTCTTTATCCAATTGCATTGAATGCATGATCGCTTTGTTTGGACAATGAGCAGCTCGTGGTTCCTTAGTGTGTTGCTGAAGATCTTCCTGAGCAACAACCTGGTGAAGGCAAGAGTCCTCTAACCTACTATGTCCTACTTACTTTATAGTTCACCATCCCGCATTACATTATTTAAACCTAAGGATTAACTAGTCTGTATTTACCTTATCCTTGTTTACCTTTTTGGGTTACTAAGCTTTATGCTATTGCTTTAACTTAATCAATGAACATGATGTGAATCTTTATGATACGATGATGTTGTCTCGATGATGATCTTGTGATACTTTAGGGGACTCAGGCTGTTTCCTGAGTACCTCTCCGTAAGGACCTGTTCGTTGACTGACCACCCGAGATAACAGTACAACCATGACTGTGGAATGGGACACCCTTAGCTAATTAATTAGAGGAACTTGAGGCGTCTATGGGGTCTAGGCACAACACTTGCTCTGCCGAGGCTGGTTGCCAAGGTTCTTTCGATTTGGTTTTGTTAGTCACCCTTCCTGTGGGGAGAATTATTGTGTTTATCAAACTAGAGAAACCTAACGGGCGGCTATGACCTCTGGGGAATCTTTGTAAAGGCTACGTAGTGTATCCCTAGCCATTCACCTCGGTTGTGAAGATCGAGTTTGTACAACCTAGGCTGGAAAGGGATCACGACTCGTGGGTAAAGTGTGCAACCTCTGCAGAGTGTTAGAAACTGGTATATCAACCGTGCTCACGGTTAAGAGCAGTCTTGGGATCCTTTTGATTAGAAGAACTTTGGATACTTTTATGATTATGGTTAATGATGATAAATATAACTCTGATCTCTGGTATTTCCTCTTGGAGGGAGTACTTTTAGGTAATAACTGGGTTTATTGCTAAAACATGGCTTTACTACTAGGTAATAAATATCTGACCAACTAAAAGCAATTGCTTAACCTTAACTCCACATACAGCTAGTCCACATTAGCCAAACGGGACATTTGCTGAGTACGTTGATGTGTACTCACCCTTGCTTTAAAAACCACCCCACCCAAGGTTATCGCCAATATATTCAGTGCTCAGGAGGAGATGCAGGCAACATGGAGGACTTTGAGGAGTTCCAGGACTACGATGAGTTCTAGTTATGTTAGTGGTGAACCCCCAGTCAGCTGCCTGTGAAGGCTTTATCAGATACGCTCGCTTTTCCACACTTTGATAATTGTAATGACAATGTTATGTTAATGACTATGTGGATGTCTTGGACATCTTGATGTAATAAAGTACTATTTCCACTATTTACTTTGAGCAATGTGTGATAATGTCCAATTATGTAATCGCTATGTACTTGAGTTTTTGATCCTAGCACGTATATGGTTCGCATTTTGTTTACCTTCCAAAACTGGGTGACAGACGACCTCCTAGGCGGCCATCGGATAGAACGTTATATCCGACAACCTAAGGCAGCCGTCGGACATAAGATCCTACGTTCGACGGCTGTTAGACGGACCGTTAGACAAAAGGTTATTTTCTATGGCTATCAGATAAGCCGTCGGACATAACCTTATGTCCGACGGTCGCCTAGGAGGCTGTCGAACATAAGGGATTTTAACCCCGTCAGTGCCCGCCCATGTCGTTTCAATTCCATTCTTCAAGGAACTCACAAGCCGAGGCCGCCACCACCCACCAGCCGCCACCGCCGAGCACCTCCCCATCCGGCACCGGCGCCCGCCCGCCCCGACGCCGCCCGAGCCCATGGCCACCTCCGTCACCATCCCCGATGCCGCGGGAGCCGCTCCGACACAGCCCGCGCCTGCCTCGGCCTCTGCCCCCGCCCCTGACGCCTTCGGCGCCTACCCCGACCCCACCGGCGCTCACTTCACTGGCTCTACGTCCGGCTAAGTGAGTAATTTTGTGACTTTTAGTATAATTTTGTATATGCACATAGATTGTTTGCTATTAGTTATATTTAGTTTGTTATGTCCGACAGCCTGAGTTTATTATGTAATTAACTTAGCTTGTTTTTGTTTATTTAGTGGTGCCTATATAATTTAAACTTTTAATTTCCGAGTGTAATTATTATGCCCTTGGAAATAAGATCATTTTATATGATTTAGGTCCCGTGAAATGATTTTTCAATGTAATATTGTATTAGTGTGGTTTATTAGTAATCATAACTAATTAAGTTAACGTCTTGTATCTAGTATGGAGGAGGATCGTCGATGGATGTATGAAGGTTGGAAGAAAAGAGGTGCTTTATCAAGTGAGTGGGTTGCCAAGACTGACGCGTTTCTTGACCATGCTTTTGCTCGGTTGGAGACTGGAATCGATGTTAGGTGCCCTTGTATTAAGTGTCGGAACATTTATTTCATTGACAGGGACTATGTCGATAGATCTTTGTAAGAACGGTTATATGCCAGGCTATGAGGTGTGGGTGCACCACGGTGAGGACCCACCTCCTCGTATTGTATCGTAGGTTCAGTCACATGAAGAGGGGGCTATGATAGGATGGAAGAGATGCTTGACGATGTAAGCCATGAGCTTCTACCCGTCGATTCGGAGAACCCCGGTCAACCCTTCGATTATGAGGATCCTCCTACGCCTGAGGTTCAGAAGTTTTTCGAGCTCCTTAAAGCTACCGAAGAGTCGTTGCACGAGCACACGAAAGTGACCGTCCTTGTGTTCGTGACTCGACTTATGACTATTAAGTCTAAGTTTGCATTCTCAAACAACTGCTACAAGGAGCTTCTGAACTTGATCAGTGATGTACTTCCGGAGAATCACAAGATGCCAAAGGACATGTATCAGTCCAAGAAGTTGCTATCTGGTCTCGGTATGGACTACAAAAAAATCGATGTCTATGACAATAACTATATGATTTTCTAGAAGGAGACTATGAGTGAGAAGAAGTTTACAGTATGTGGTGAGCGTAGATTCGTAGAGGTTGAAAACGACGATGGCTTGACCGTGACAACCGAGATAGCACGTAAGCAAATTCGTTACATGCCTCTTATAACTCGGTTGAAACGTTTGTTCATCTCCAAGAATACAACCAGACACATGAGGTGGCACAAAGAAGGGGTACGCTAGAATCCAGATGTCATGGAGCACCCAGCTGATACATATGCATGGAAGGTACTAGATGCCTTTGATTCCAGCTTTGCTGTTGAATTGCGAAATGTCCGCTTCAGTTTGGCAATAGATGGTTTCTCACCTTTCAATCTAACTGCACCATACTACTCATGTTGGCTCGTATTTGTTGTTCCATACAACCTTACGCCAGCTCTTTGCATGAAATATGAATTTATTTTCTTATGTCTTGTAATACCTGGTCCGGATCATCCTAGAACAAAGATTGATGTGATGATGAGACCCCTGATTGAAGAATTGAAAATTTTTTGGGAAGGAGTCAAGGCGTACGATTGTTACAAGTAATAGAAGTTCAACCTGAGAGCTGCGTTTTTGTGGTCTATTCACGATTTTATGGCTTATGGTATCTTTGTTGGATGGAGTTGTCATGGGATTCTGACATTTCCGATATGCGCTGAAGACACTTTATGCTTCTGAATGAAGTTTGGTGACAAGATATGATACTTCGATTGCCATAGATGTTTTTTTGCCAGAGGATCACCCATTCAGGTTCGATAGGAACGCTTTTAAACAAGTTGTTGCATCTCATATCATATTTTACTGATTCTTGTTTTGGGTACATGTTAATGCATCTATTTTCTTGATCAAAAAAACATTTCATGTAGGTGTCTGTGCCTTGGATGGCCACCCTATCATAGTGTTATTGGGCCTTGTGAAGGTGGTGAGCTTCCCTTGAGTTTCATGCCATTTTCGAAAGGAACGTGGGAAACCGTGGTACTCAGTCGTTCCACAACTACGACGGTGATGGACATGTACACTTGGCTAAGCGAATGGTATGTCACAGTATGTTGTAACTTTGAATTACATAGAAAAGTGTCATTCTAACTTTTATGTATAGGAAGTCAAATCCGCCCGTACGCCTACGAATGTGGATGTGTATATGCAAGGGCATAGGGGTTCTGATCCACAGAATCCTGATGTTTTATGCACTCAGACAACCACCGACCGTCTAGTGTGTTTTTGGTACTCTATTATGTGTTTGTGCATCAACTTGGTAATGCACATATATTTGGTATGTTTGCCTCTAGGCTTTGTATAGGCTGGAGATGGTTCAGCGCCATGGGCAGGACTACGATTGGAGGAACCAACCAATCGACCCTCAGGCAGCATATGCTAGTGCAGGAGGACAAGCCCATGGACGATGAGAGTATTTGATTTGGATTTCAAAATTGTTCTCATATGCTTGTGATTGAACCGAGTCCATGGTTTACTCTACTAAGTGCATGGTTCACTCTAGTAGGTTGGGTATTTTTGATTCCATGATTGATTCTAGGTAGCTGAGACACCGTGGACGACAGTCCACATCCTCGTCTTCGCAGTTGTCCCGTTCTCGATCATCCGCCCAAGAGATAGAGATTGCAGTGTTGTGCCAGCAGCAGAGTATCATCAATCAAATTTGAGGGAAACAAATGGAGTATCAGAGGCAACAAGCTGAGTACCAGAAGAAGAAGTACGGTGTTGGAGAGAAAATCCTCTGGCCGGGTGGCAGAATGCACCCGCCCTAGTCCTAATATGAGGAGGGGGTCTAAGCGTTTTGCCTGTTAGGTGTATTCGGGATGAACACAAGAACACACGAGGGTTTATAGTGGTTCAGGCCGCCGGAGCGTAATACCCTACCTCCACTATATGTAAGTTGTATTGAGAGTGTATGTAAGCATGTGAACTTGTGTGTAAAACCTATCCCTTGTAACGTTGTGTGCCTTCCCTTTTATAGTTTAAGGGAGGCACATACAAGAATGCTGAGCCCCGACATGTGGGCCCAGGAGCATAATGGAAGAAATACATTATGTGGATAATTAATGCTGACAGCACACCAAGATCTTTATTGGACGTTGTGTTGCCTGCCTTAGTAAGCCTGAGTAATTAGTGGGGGTCATGATGACCGCAGTCCATGCAGCATTGATAGGTAGTTACCCTTTTTCCTGGTAATGCAGGAGTAATGGCACGGTCCATGCAACATGGATTGGGCACGCCGCCTGTCACTGGAATAGACAGACACACGTCTTATCTGTAATAAATGCCAAGACGCGTGTAGCCCAAAGGCTTTATGTCACGCTCCGCCCGTTGGCTTACACCGCGCGCAGTAGGCCTCGTGGCAGCATTGGGTCTCCGCCTGAGCGGGCAGCAGGAGTGTATGTGGATAGGTCCGGATCCCATCAGACCAGGTCTGGACACATGTCGGCACCGGACCCCTGCCTGGGCCCTGATTAAGGCCCGGGTGTGTTCTGTCCTGGGACCCTAGGACCCTACTATGGGCAGCCCGGACCCCATACGGGGGGGTGTCCGGATCCCATTCCAGGGGTCTGGTCTGTACACGTGGGGTCCTGGACCAAACTTGGAGGTCCGGACTGTGTATACAGGGGTCCGGCACTTTCCCATGGGGGTCCAGACTCACTATTGATGCCTTGGTGTATATCACTCTCTCTGGACACGTGGCAGCCCCGGACCCACCCATGTGGTGGGGTTGGGCGTTGTTGCTGACCTAGAGTAGTAACCCGAGGCTGGGGCGAGTCATGGCATGGTCCCACATACAACTCTTTTACCACACGACTAAGAGTAGTCGCGTGGGTACTGAGCTTTTATGTAGTAGTAAGGGGTACCCTAGTTTCAGGGTACCGACAGTGGCCCCCGGGCCCACCTCAGGGGATGATGCGAGCCTGCAGGTGGGGCCAAAGCTTGTACTTTGCCTCAACATGGCCTAATTGGTGATTGGCACGCCGTTTCAGCGTGACTGCTGACGCACCCACTGTCAATCACCTTCGGTCACGCCAACTGCCATATCTGTCCCCGCGGTTGACTGACCCACGGGCCCCCACGCCTGGTGGTTTCGTCAGGCCACGTGCGGGGCGCCTCGTTGTCGCTGCCTTGGTTTAAAAAATTACCTTCTGTCTTCTGCAGCGGCCCCAAGGAGGCGCACTATAGGTGCGTGCGGCGGTTCGCTCTTTCCGCACTCGAAATCCGGCACACAAATTGTATGACTTGTAGACCCGGGCCCCCGTGTCATAGACTGGGATGCCTAGGTCCTAGGTGCCCGTTGAGCGGGATTTCCTACGGCGATTCAGGGGCGCGCGGAAGGGTTTCCCTGAACAGGGACTCATGTTTCCTTGAAAAAGGATTCACCCCGCGTGCAGCAGTTACCCTTTCGCATTCTCTTCCATTCGACTGTGCCTCTTTGCCTTCGTGCTCTTCTGCTCTACGCCCGCGCCGCCGCACATGCCATGGCTTCGCTTGGTCATCCCGACCGCTTTTAGTCTGAGGAAGCGCTTAATCTGGTGCGCGGCCTGCTTGGGTGGAGCACGCTAGGGCTCGTTTGAAGAATCCGTGTCGTTGCTGCCCCCCTTGGCGATCTCGCCACCGGGGAGTTCGTGCTGTTCACCTCCTACATCTCTTGCGGGTTGGCGCTGCTGATCTCGCCCTTCTTCCTGCTTTTGCTGGAGGAGTTTGGGCTTCAGCTTCAACACCTCATGCCCCACTCCATCCTCCAGGCAGCCATCTTTGTCCACCTCTGCGAGATGTACGTAGGTGTGGCCCCCTGCACTTCCCTCTTCCGCTACTTCTTTGTGCTTGTCAAGTCCGGGAAGACTAGGGACCACATTGGTGCCTACTACTTCCAGACGAGGCCAGATCCGGCCGTAGTCTACATCCCCTCCTTTGGCAGAGCGAGGTGGGAAAACTGGCGCAGTGACTAGATGGTTGCCAGCGCCGAGGCCAACGACCGCCTTGTCCTACCGTCCAATGGGCTGGCCCTCGACCGCAAGAAATGGATGGCCAAGCCATCCCTATCGCTAGAGTTCCTGCCCATATTGGACAGGATCAAGGTCTTGGCCACGAGTGGGCTTACATCAATGCACGTGGTCGGTGACCTCCTGAAGCGCCGGATCATGCCGCTATAGAGGAGGCCACGCCTGTGCTGCTAGTTCACCGGCCCGAATGACTTCGGCAGGATCCAGCGCGGGCCGAGCACCGATCTATCCTAGGACGAGCTGGTTGTCCTGGTGGGAGGGATTACTAGGGAGACTTTTGTCCTCGAGTCCCTAATACTCCCCTAGAACATCCCGACGCTCTGCGATGACCCAGGCTTGAGGACGGCGATCTTGGCCACGCTGTCGACCCTCGATGATAGCGGCGTGGCGGTTCGCCAGACCAGCGGCCAGGACCCCCTCTGTGGGATCTGGATCTCTGATGCACCGACTGGAGGTCCCCTGCCCGCCGGTGTGGCTCCCAGCGCCAACCACGCCGCGGCCTCGAGCCCCTTGGACAAGGGCAAAGGGGCTACAAGCAGTGCCTCCACCCCAGGTAGCTCCGGGGGGTCGGAGGAGGAGAGGCGACGCAGGCTGCGTTGCGCTGATGGGTCGCTCGTTTTGGAGCCCCCCCAGAAGCGCTAGAGGACTGCAGATGGGGCCAAGGAGGCCAGCTCCTAGGCCCACGACGTGCAGAGGCACGTCAGTCCTCCGGTCCTACCACCACCACCACCATCTGGGGGTGATCACCCCCAGATGCGCCAGCAGCAGCAGCAACAACAACAGCAGCAGCAACAACAGCAGCGATCGCCCCGCTTCTAGGGTCACTGGAGAGTCCAGGGACCCAAGTAAGTGTAGCCCCTTTTTCCATGAGTCTAATCATTATGCCGACAAGTCTTAACCCATCATCTGTTTGCCAGGGCTTCTTCCTCCACCGCTCCCAAGGTCACGCCTCCTCCGCCAGATACCAGGCCCACCGATGGGTCTGGCTCTCAGCAGTAGGAATCTGCTGAGAGTGTTGCCGGTGGTCCACCTCCAGCTACTGCAAAGACAGCGCCAGTGGCTTCCCATGCCGCAGCCGGGGGTCCGGCGGCAGCGGCGCCAGTGTCACGCGGCGTCGCAGTGGCGGAGGAGATCCCAGCCGGGGGATCCGCGCCCACTCTCGACGCAGGAGGTGCGTCCAGCTCCAACCCTCTGCCTGCTCTGGAGGAGATGGAGGTGGTGTTTGGGCGGCGACTCCGTTCGGGTGCCGAGCAAGAAGCTGCGCCAGTCCCCCTCCCCCACATGTTGTCTCGTGCCCACCAGGTCCTTAGTGACACTGAGGCAACAATTTTGCGGGAGTGGGAGGCACTTGAGGCTGAGCACCAGCGCCTCAGCAACTGGCGCACCCAACTGGAGGAGCGCACCAAGTCGATGTCCCGACATTTCGCCTTCGAGTGGTCCCAACTTGAGCGGGACCGCAATGAGTACAAGAAGGACCTCCAGAAGGTGTGCGCCAGGGAGCTGGAGGCGCACCGGAGGGAAAAGAAGGTGGCCAGGAGGGAGGAGGTCGTGACCCAGAGGGAGGCCCTCACAACAGAGTACCAGGCCAAGCTGAGTGCCCTAGACCAGACTCTGGAAGCCTAGTGGGCCCAGTAGGTCAAGGTTGTGGAGAGGCTGCAAAAGTGGCAACAAGAACTCAAGGGCAAGGCCAGCGACGCCGACCTCGCCGAGAAGAACCTTAAGGCAAAGGAGCAGTCCTTAGACAGGCGAGAGGCAGACCTCGCCAAGCGAGAGACGGATCTCGCCTTCAGGGAAGAAATGCTCACCCGGCGAGGTGAGTTGCTGGCCGAGCACGAGCTCGAAGCGGAGGAGAAAGAAAGGAAGCTGGAGGAGCAGATCTGCCAGTTCAACGCGGCACATGCGGTGCCGGGTCCCCAGGCGGTGGAGGCCACCAGGAAGGCCCTTGAAGATCTCCAGGCAGAGCACCGCGCCGGGGTCCAGTGCATTGCCGCGTGGGCCGGCGAGGCAAGCACGGCACTGGTGCCACTAGGGATGAGCCCCATTCTAGTTTCAGGGCTACTAGCGACAATCTCTGATGTCCTCCCGGTGCTGGACTCCGCCGCCGACTGCCTCCGGTGCCTGGATCAGATCCTCGTTGCCCGCCTGGAGGTAGAGGGCAGCAAGCTCTGCCGGGCGGTGGTTGAATATGTCCTGACATGCTTCCGGAGTCACGACCCCGCCATATCCTTGGCATCGGTGATCGCTGGTCCGGTAGGCGCCACTGAAGATACCGCCCGGCAGAGTGTACAGGACGTTGTGGAGATGGTGTCCGAGCGCTTCCAACGTGATCCTGCCGACACCGAGTAGCCGAATCTACAGAGACAAGGCGAGGGTTTCGCTGGGAGGCGGCTGTAATAATTTTTGGTCTTGTAACATATTCTAAGAACCGTTTAATTAAGTAAAACCGGAACTTATCTTGTATGTTATTTGTCCTTGCTGTGTGTAGCATTATCAACTTCTCCCTGGTACTTGTACTTGGACCCCTAGGAGGTAGGCTCAACGTATCAGGGCTGGATACCAGTATTCTAAAGAGAAAATTGGTTGCCCGGTCCCTAGGAGGTAGTCTCTATAGTTTGAGACTACCTACCTCTAGACTGGGACCTGGACCTGCACACAGCTTCGGCTTTGAAGAGTTAGGAGCACACCCATAGGACCCATCGTCTGGTATCTGCCATCCTTTGATTCATGCAATAGGACCTGTAGGATTTAGCCTGGGAAGCCAAGCCGTATGCTCGGACCCACAGGATGACAGTTCCAAATACTAGGGTACCCATTGGAGAGTGGTGGAGCGTGCAGGCTTAGGGTACAGAACCAGGCTAAGAGGCTACACAGCTTCGGACCAATCCAGGAGACGGGCACCCATTCTCTAGAACAGGTTCACAGGTTGCCGGACCCCCTGTAGCAGTAGAGGGGTCCTGAACTGCAAGCCTGGTACTCAATTCGGATGTCATTATACCAGCAAGGGTGGGAAACTGTATGGGTGGGTTAGATAAAAAATAATGTGTGTAAACCAAAGTAGAATGAAACCATCACAAAAGCACATCTGGGGGTAAATCCTTTCCTTATAACTTGATATACATGGGTGCAGACCAACAGGCCGGGCTTACGAGGGCGGACCTCACTAGATTGACATACACATATGTGCAACCTGGTTACAAAGGAAGAAAACTCAACCTCCCAGTTTTGCTTTTATGGATAGAACTTACGGAGATGCTCTATATTCCAGGGATTGGGAAGAGGTACTCCTTCTGTTGTGGTGAGGCAGACACACCCGGGTCGGCATATTTCCGTCACCTTGGTGGGTCCTTCCCAACTGGGGGAGAGTTTGTGGAGCCCTTCTTGGTTCAGTACTCGCCTTAGGACTAGGTCACCGACCCTGAGCTCCCTACTATGCACGAACCATTGGTGGTAGCGCCTGAGCGCTTGGTTGTACCATGCATTTCGGATCGCCGCTTGCCATCTGCGTTCATTGATGAAGTCCATGTCCTCATGCCGTAGTTGTTCCTACATAGACTCATCGAAATACTAGACCCGTGGGGAGCCAATAATGATTTCCGGGGGAAAGCAGGCTTCGGTCCCGTAGACCAGGAAGAACGGGGTCTCCCCGGTAGCTCGGCTGGGTGTGGTCCGGTTCCCCCATAGTACGGACAGAAGCTCGTTGACCCAATTTGCACCATGCTTTTTTAAGCAGTCATAGATGCGTGTCTTGAGTCCCCTGAGGATTTCTGCATTTGCCCTCTTAGCCTGGCCATTGCTCCTGGGATGAGCCACAGACGCAAAGCAAAGCTGGGTGCCGATGCACTTCACAATATTCTTGGAATAGCCGACTTTTGAACTAGGTCCCGTTGTCCGTAATGATATGGCTTGGGACCCCAAATATGCAGATAATCAACTTGAGGAAGGCAACAGCAGCACCCTGGGTGATACTAACCACAGGGGTGGCCTGTGGCCACTTTGTGAACTTGTCGATAGCGATGAAGAGGAAACGGTACCCGCCGACAGCCCTGGGAAATGGTCCCAGGATATCCACCCCCCATACGATGAATGGCCAGGAGGATGGAACCATTTGTAGAGCCGGTGTGTGTATCTGCTTTGCATGGAACTGACATGCTTTGCAGGACTTTACCAACTCAGCTGCATCCTAGAGAGCGGTTGGCTAGTAAAAGTCGTGCCGGAAGGCCTTACCAACCAGTGTGCGGGATGACGAATGACTTCCGCACTCACCTCCATGGATCTCCGTGAGCAGCTCACGACCCTCCCCCTGGGTGATGCACCGCATGAGAATATCGTTGGCGCCACGGCGGTATAGATCCCCTTCTACCACTGTGTATCATTTAGCCAACCACACTATGCGCTCTGCGGACACATGATCTTCAGAAAGGATATTTTCTTTCAGATAGTCCCGGATCTCGGAGATCCATGCATCGGGACCACTCTGAAATACTGGCTATGGTGCTAAGGGGTTGGCAGGACCCCATGTAGCACACATAATCCTTGGTGGGTTCTGCAAATGTAACGCCATGGGACCGCTAGCTTCGAGGTGCTAGTCTCGCCCCTTCGCCCGGTTCGGTAGACTAGGTGGTAGGTCTCAGCAGCCGTCTTTCGAAGATGCCCTCGGGCACGGGTGCCCAAACTGATGCCCTCGTGGAGAGTTCATCTGCCACTGAGTTGTTAGCCCGGGAACATGTTGTAGTTTCAGCAGTGAAGTCTTTTTCCAGCTTCCTCACATGAAGGAGGTAAGCTACGAGCCTGGGCTTGTTGCAGCTACATTCCCCGTGGACCTGCTTGATGATCAGCTGGGAGTCCCCCTTCACGAGGAGCTAGTGGATCCCTAGGGATAGGGCCGTAGACAAGCCAAAGATTAGTGCCTCATACTCTGCCATGTTTTTGGTGGCCTTAAACTCAAGGTGCACCATGTACTTTAGTTGATCTCCGCTTGTGTCGATGACGACCACTCGAGCACCACCACACTGCTGGCGGGCGGACCCGTCGAAGAAGAGTGTCCAGTGGGGCTCGGTGAAGACCGGAGCCCTGGGCTCTACAGGTGTGGGGTCCGAATCGGGATCCGGACCCCCAGGAGCGCTTGGGGAAGGGGTCCATTCCACGATGAAGTCAGCCAGGACCTAGCTCTTGACAGCGTGGCGAGGCTGGAAGTCCAGTTGGAACTCAGCAAGCTTCGCGGCCCACTTGGCGATGTTGCCTGTGGCGTTAGAGTTGTGGTGGATGGCCCTGAATGGGAAGGAGGTCACCACCACAACCCTGTGTGCCTGAAAATAGTGGTGCAACTTCCTGGACGTAACAAGCACATCATAGATAAGCTTGTGCATCTCAAGGTACCTGGCCTTTGCCTCATGGAGGACTTCCCTGATGTAGTAGACCAGCTTCTAGATGGTTCGGACCCCTGCGGTTGGTCCTGAGCCCTCAGACTCTAGACCTTCCGTCAGCATCATGGTGGTCGTACCACCACCTTCTTCTAGGGGAATTTTTGACCCCCCTAGGGATGTTGTGCCATCCTTTCAATGACCAGCACCATGCTCATCGCCTCTATAGCCGCTGCAATGTATAAGTACAATGGCTCCCCTAGCTCTAGAGCTACCAGTATTGGTAGGGACACAAGGTGCTGTTTCAGCTCTTGAAAGGCCCGTTCTGCCTCCTCGGTCCAAGTGAATGGGCCAGACTTCCGTAAGAGCTTGAAGAAGGGTAGCGCCCTCTCAGCCAGTGACCCTGTAAGCTTCTGGACGTCCTTGATCTGGGCCGGAGGCCTCATTGCCTCAATTGCTTTGATTTTCTCCGGGTTTGCTTCAATGCCCTGGTGTGAAACCATGAATCCTAGCAACTTCCCTGCGGAGACACTAAAGACGCACTTCTCCGGGTTCAGCTTCGTGCATGTTGCCCGCAGCTTGCCAAAGACCAGGGTTAAGTCTTCCACCAGGGTCGACCCTCTCTTAGTCTTGACCATGATGTCATCAACGTATATCTCTATCATGTCCCTAATCAGGTCACCAAAGGTCTTACTCATCGCCCGTACAAATGTCGGCAAGGCGTTTTTGAGACCGTAAGGCATTACAACGTAACAGTAAAGCCCATCCACGGTTACAAAAGTGGTATGCTTCCTATCTTCCCTAGCCATCTGGATCTGATGGAAACCAGAGTAAGCATCTAGAAAGGATAGGAGGTCGCACCCGGAGGTAGAATCCATGATTTGATCTTTTTGTGGAAGTGGATATGGGTCCTTGGGACAAGACATATTAAGGCTGGTGTAGTCGATGCACATCCGAAGCTTCCTGTTCGCCTTGGGAACGATGACTGGATTGGCCAGCCATACTAGGTGATGGACCTCTTCTAAGAAGCCAGCGTGTAGCAGCTTCCGGACCTCCTCACAGATGAAATCCTGCCGCTCAACGTACTGTCTCCAAGGCTTCTGACTCACCGGTTTGGTGTCAGGGTGGATCTTCAGATGGTGCTCAATCACCTCCCTAGGGATCCCAGGCATATGCGATGGTTCCCATGCGAATACATTGGCATTTGCCTGGAGGAAGGCGACGAGCATGATTTCCTATTTTTCCTGCAGATTGCCCGCGATGCGGGTGGTCTGGGAGGAATCCACACCAACCTGGATGGTTTTGACGGGACCGCCGTCTGCGCTAGATGGTTGCACCTTTGGCACCTTGGTAGGCACCTTTGGCACCTCAGACCCCCTTGACGGGAAGTCGAGGGGTCCCTCCTCCGTCGTCCGGGCGAGTAGTTTCTGCTGCCAGGGCGTCCAACTTCTCGATAGCTGCAAGCGCAGCGGCGCGGTCGCCCCGCACAGTGAGGACCCCAACAGGGGATGACATCTTGAGGACCAAGTACTCGCAATGGGCAATGGCCATGAACCAGTACAAGGCCGACCTGCTAATGATGACATTAAAAGGGAGGTTAACCTCCGCAACGTCGAACTGGACGTTCTCAGTGCAGAAGTTCTCCTCAGTCCCGAATGTAACCGAGAGTGTGATGCTCCCAAGGGGATACAACGGTTGTGGGCCCACTCCCGAGAATGGACGAGAGGGCCCCAGTTGAGATCCCAGGATCCGCAGCTGCTTGAACGCAGCGTGGCTGATGACGTTGAGCCCAACCCCACCGTCAATCAGGACATGATGCAGCTTCATGTTGGCGATGATAGGGGCAGTGACGAGTGGTAGTATGCCGGCCCCTGCCATGTTTTTGGGGCAGTCGGATGTCCCGAAGGAGATAGTGGTGCTCTGCCAACGCTGATGTGGAGCAGCCTTCGGGACCCCTGGAGTCGCCGAAAGGACCTCTCGGCGCAGGGACTTCACGTTCCTGCGGGAGGTCAGCTCCCAGCTCCCACCGTACATCATGTACAGCTTCTTGCGGCGGTAGTTGTCGTCACCGGAGTCGGAGTCTCCAGTGAAGACGTCCTTAAGGACCTGCTCGGGGGACTGATACCCGAGGTCCCGTTCTCCCGCAGTCGCGTCACCTTCGTCGACCTTCTCCTTGCCAGGTCGGCGACGAGGTGGTGAGATCTCCTTGGAGGCCTGCTCGCGTTGCTCGCTGACGCGCTTCGCGAGCTTGATGATCTCCCAGCATTTCGAGGCGCTGTGGCGACTATTAGGATGAACAGGGCATGATCCACTGTTTCCTCCCTATTGCCGTGGGCGCTTGTCGCGCTCGTTCCGGCCCCCAGTTGTAGCTGCAACGACTGGAGCAGCAGATTGTGGCCTCTCATGGTCGCAGTTCTTCTTCTTGTGACCGCCCTGGGTGGCAGCACCTAGGCCACCCGTCTGGGTAATTCTAGTCTGCGATGCCGAGTGCCATGCACGGCCCTCGGTAGCTCTGGCACACTTGTCAGCCAGAGCAAAGAGCGTGGTGACGGTTTCCACATCATGCGTCGCCAATTTCTCTAACATCTTCTCATCACGTACCCCCTGTCGGAAAGTAGTGATAATGGAGGCATCGGAGACATGAGGTGTAGTCCCACGTACCTTGGTAAAGTGGGAGATGAAAGTCCGGAGAGTTTCTCTAGGTTCCTGCCTTACGGCATGGAGATGAGGCTCCACACCATGCTGCTGATAAGCACTGGCAAAGTTCGCTGTGAACCGTGCACAGAGCTCTTCCTAGGAGTAGATGGACCCCGGGGTGAGGTTCATGAGCCAGGTCCGGGCAAGGCTACATGGAAGTAGCTTGCCATTACAGCAGTGTTTCCACCAGCTGCCGTAATGGCTGTGTCGTAGACCTGCAGGAATTCCGACGGGTTTGATGTACCATCGTACTTCTCCGACAGGTGTGGCCGGAACTTGGGTGGCCAAGTCACCGCACGGAGATGATCCGCTAATGCGGCACAACCTACGTGTGATAGAACCTCCCAAGTCATTAGGTCCACCTACAGTTGTCCTTGTGCATCGGACCTCAGACAACCCTGCAGGTGCACCTGATCACTTGATAAGTTCGGTATCTGTATTCTTTACCTTGCCTAAGAGTGTTTTACCCGTCATGCAGATATTACAACACATCGGAGGAACGAGTATGTGGAAGCAGTTACAACAACTTATTTTATAGTAAAGTATGGAAAGAGTAGTATTATTACAGACCAGTAAAATATAAGAGTGCTGGAGTAATATTATTACATATCTTGGGAGGCAAAACCCCCTCTCGATTAACAGTAAAAAGTTTATAAAGGAGGACACTTCCTCCCGAGGCTTCAGTCTTGGTTTTCTTCCTTAGGCACCACCTTGGAACAAAAGCAACAAAAAATGGTTGCTTCCTCACCTACAACAACATGGGTTCGAAAACCCTAAGTACGGAGTGTACTTTCGCAAGTCTTACCAGTCAAAATAAAAGACTCTCAAGGATATGCTGGCTTTTGGGAATCAAGGTACGGCTTATCAAGAATCAAAGACTCTGTTTGCAGAAATGCTTACTAATAGTGGATCCTTAAAAATTCAGTTTTACTTGTCAGGTTAAGTAAAGTTACCTGCATCTAGAGTTCTTTCAACCCTAGTTCAAGCACTTGACCTATACTAGACAATATCTTATCAACCCTTCTAATTCACTGGAATGCTACGTGTAAGTCAGTGACCAAGTCTTCATGTCCGAGAAGTAACGGCGATCCAAATCGATTAATACTCAGCTGAGGATCTCCAATCACACGACATATGTAGCACTTAACCCTTGCATATGTCAACTCGCCACCGGGGTTCTTAAGACCAGATCAGGTTCACGCCAACTGAGAGCACAGATACACCACCGTCCAGCCTCTTGCCATGGAGGGTACACACTACTCTCGCCATCTCTCCACTCCCATTGCATGTTATCTTATTCTAGTATTAGTTGCCTGAGGCAAAGCTTACCCATGATGAGGCATGTGACCAGTTAAAGGGTCCTCGGTCAGCAGGCCTACATCGAGACGGTCCTTAATCGACTTAGACAGAGACACAACACCGGGACTCTCTTCTCGTGCAAGTCACCCGCCCAATCTCAGCTTTATCATTTCAACCCAAAGTTTGGTACCTGGCAGAGGTACATCTTTTCCGATGTTGAACCCATCACGGCCATGATGGATCCACCATCAAGTTTTTTATTTTGAAAACATCCCACCCACTTGAAGCATCATCTTTTGTCAAAACAAAACATTTTGTTTTTTAGAGCAAGGCTAAGCATAAGAAAAACCTTTTTTGTAAAACAGGGGATCAAGGAAAGGTAATCAAATTCTTAAGGAAGGAAATGCAGCAACTTGTTTAGCACACAACTCCTGTCACCTAATGCATCAAGCAAGTGAGAAAGATTTTAAAAGTAGCAAGGAGGTGGCAAATGCACCGGGGCTTGCCTTGTGTTATAGGTAAGTCGGGATCTGCTCCACAGATGTCAAAATAAAAGCAGTTCCCGGCTGGTGGGTCTTCAGGTGGTGGTGGTGTAGCTCTTGCTTCTTCAACTTCTATTTCTTCCTCGTTTTCTATATAGAACCATATATAATCATGAATGCTTATGTAATGCTTATGAAATGCATGATAGAAATGGTTTATTAAGTTGTATCTTGAGTACAACTTTCCTTCACGAAACTCCAGGAAACTAGGGTTTTTGGAGTCAAAACTGTAGTTCCTAGGGCAGGCATCACTAGAGGATTAGGGGCTTTGGGGTTTAGGCACCAAACAATAACCAAATCATGCCAAACTTTACCCAAGGCTTCTAAATAATAGTTAAATCTTATCCAAAAAGTTTGATGATTTTTGGAGTTAGTAATTAATTTCTAAAATTCTAGGAGGATAAATTTTAGCTATTTTAAATACTCCATAATTCCCTATTTAGACTAAAAATCATACTACTATTTTTATTAAATACTATAGAAAATTAGGAACCTAACAAAATTAGTCTTGCATTTTTAGCATTTTCTACAATTTCTAGAAATGCCCTAACCCTGGCAGAAAAAGGAAAGGAAAAACTATAAACAGTGTTGGGCTGAATTCAGCCCAACCGGCCTGCAGAAAGGGGAAAGCACGCGCGCGCCCGCGCCCGCGCTGCCAATTTTGCGAAAAGGCCCCTGATGTTTTAAACAACTTGGAAAGTGTTCCCGGGACTATTCCTAGAGTCACTGACATCTTACAAAAATACCCTTCTAGTTCTATTTCTTCTCCAAATAGATCCAAAACTACGGCGTGCTCACCGTCGACGACTCTGCTGCTTGGACCCGCCAAGATTGGCAGTGGCTGCCCAAATTAATTACTAGGCAAGTATTATGGACATGAGACAACCCTAGAACGAGCTTTAATTGAGTGGTTATGGCCTTGGCTTAGTGTGTCCACGGTGGCGGGGAATGCCGAACACAAGTTCATGTGTTCCAGGTGATTGAGCGTGGCCAAGCAGGGAGGGTGGAGCCGATGAGTATCACGAGCGTATATAGGTGCTGAAACACGATTAAAACTAGCAGGAGCAGACCTGGGAGTAGCTGGCCACTGAGCGCGGAGGATTTTCGCTCGTCGGTGATAGAAAAGGGGGAAAATGGCACCGCGACGGGTTCGGGTGGAATTAGGAGGTGAGGTTGGGGCTACACGGTCACAAAGGACTATGGTTTCACTGGTGAAGATGTGGAGAGGTGGAGAGGATTCCGCGAATTTGCGCTTCAACCGAGTTCACTGGTGAAGATGTGAATACCTCGCCGTGGGTGGCGGGGCTATTTAAAGGCGCGGTAGTCCAGCTATGATCCACGGCCGCGGATTACACCGTTCGTGCATGGTTACCACGTAAAGAAGGGACACAGTCAGGGAGGAGCGAGGCATGGACGACACGGCGGCGGAAATGACCGAGCCACGGTGGCTGCCGGTGAATTATCTCCGACTAGGCTCGGGCTAGGTCCACGAGATCGCGACACGTCCAAAGCTACCTCCCCGCGAATATCCATGGCGTGCCAGGCATGAATCGCAGTGAATGGCGTGCATCCAGGCACGCAGATCGCCATCGGCGAGTGGGACTGAACCCTGGGATATTTCAGTGCACTGTACCATTAGAAGCTTCATCAGTTGTTCTGAC
The DNA here is from genome assembly GCF_902167145.1 of Zea mays. Taxonomy (NCBI): domain Eukaryota; kingdom Viridiplantae; phylum Streptophyta; class Magnoliopsida; order Poales; family Poaceae; genus Zea; species Zea mays. The sequence continues at coordinate 109,185,761 of NC_050101.1, read as the reverse complement.
CGAGGATCTTCAGAGGCATTTTTCTTGATTTTTTGCATGACAACTTGCTAATCTGTTTGTAGCAAACTTGTAGCCCTATATACAAACTACAATTCTGCTATAGAGATCATGTTCAGTTGCTTACTCCTTTGAGCATGAATCAAGCCTAAAGTTCTTCAAAACTCACTGACCGTCCATATTCAGTTTCTGTATTATCTGACAGCCAAACTTTAGGGCCAATTATCTCTATTTTTTGTATAACACAATGCTTAATCCCTTAAGCAAAGTTGTACTCCTATAGTAGCTCTAGACTTTTGATGTGTTGACCCTAGGCAAAATCTTTGTATTTTTGGATCTGCAGAGTTCCAAAGTCAGCCTTCTTCAACGATTTTTCAAACTTAGCCATACATGAGCACTAGAGTGGCCTTTTTGCAATTAGACCCAAATCTTATGGTTTCATTTGCAAATCTTAAAATATGTGAACCATATGACTTAAGGTACCCTAATTCCATGGTTTTTGCACTTAGGTCCAAAAGTGTGCAACATTTACATATAACCCCCTAGGGTTTCAGTCCAGGGTTTTCTAGGGTTTGTTTATGGTTTATGGTACTTCTAAGGTTTGGGTGCCACTTAAGTCCATTAATGTTAATATTTTATGGCCATTTCTCTTGAGTTTTAAAGTTTTCTCTCACTTGGATTTGTTAACACTTCTAAGCCCAATTTAGGGTTAAGTATCCTACCCTAGGGTTTCACCCATGACTAATCACCTCAATAGAACTTGTTTGAAATTTTTGCCTAGTGAATGTTTTCTAAGTGTAACAATCACATGATATGCTAATGCTCATGATGTGATGCTCACGTTTTAGTGGTAGTAACACTAGGGGTGTTACATCCTTCCCCCATAAAAGAATCTCGTCCCGAGATTTAAAGTCCTATGGCAAGTAATGGAAAAGGAGACACTTCACATTTTTATTTCCTTATTTCTTGTACAAGGCAGGGGGTGGTATGGGGTCTACTTCTTTATTACAACAAGTGTACATATCTCACAATTTACATGAGAAGATGTCAAGTCTGGTTCTAAGGCAACATCTGTCACTTCAACGGTTTGATCCGGAACCCGAAGACATTTCTTCAATTGGGATACGTGGAACACATTGTGCACTGCAGACAATGTTTCGGGTAATTGGAGTCGATATGCCACTGGTCCATATCTTTCAAGGATAGGAAAAGGACCAATGTACCGGGGTGCAAGTTTTCCTTTTGCCCCGAAACGAGATACACCCTTCATTGGTGAGACTTTTAGGTAGACATAATCTTCGACTTGAAGTACAAGGGTTGGCATCGTTTATCTGCATAACTCTTTTGGCGAGCTTGGGCTTCTTTCAAGTTATGTATTATTCATTGAACCTTCTCTTCTATTTCTTTTACCATATCAGGCCTGAAAAACCATCTTTCTCCTGTTTCAGACCAGTTTAACAGAGTACAACACCGTCGTCCATACAAAGCTTCAAAGGGTGCCATTTTGATGCTCTCTTGATAGCTATTATTGTATGAGAACTCCGCTAATGGTAAGCAGTCATCCCATTTCTGTGGGAATTCCAGAACACATGCTCGCAACATATCTTCAAGGATTTGATTTACTCTCTTAGTCTGCCCACTAGTTTGAGGATGATAGGCCGAACTGTGGAGCAACTTAGTACCCAAGGATTTGTTAAGTTCTTCCCAGAATTTGGATACAAATTGAGGTCCACGATCAGACAATATTGTCTTTGGAACCCCATGCAGACTAAGAATACGAGCAATATATAATTGGGCATAGACAGCAACTGGATGATCTGTCTTGATGGGTAGAAGATGAGCAATTTTCGTAAGCGAATCAATTATAACCCAAATAGAGTCAAATCCTTTTGTCGTCCTGGGTAATCCCACAATAAAGTCCATGCTTATGTCCTCCCATTTCCAAGTCGGGATTGGTAAAGATTGCAATGGACCAGCAGTTTTCATATGTATGGCCTTGACATGTCTGCAAGTGTCGCATCTCGCCACATAGCATGCAATTTCGATCTTCATCTTGGTCCACAAATAATGTTGCTTTAGATCATGATACATCTTAGTGCTTCTGGGATGAATAGAATAGCGACTAAGATGTGCTTCATCTAAAATTTGCTAGCAGACCTCATCATTCTTGGGCACAACTATGCGGTTGTTAAACCATACAATGCCTTGATCATCTTTTCTGAAACAGTTTGCCTTACCGGCCTCTATTTTCTCATGAATGTGTTTCATACCCTCATCATTTCTTTGTGCATCAATTATTCTTTGCAGGAGAACCGACTCAAGCTTCAAGTGATTTAAAGTTCCATGTTGAATCATTCCCAGGTTCAACTTCTCCATTTCTTGGCATAATGTAATGTCAGAAGTCTTCATCGTAAGACAATGACAGGAAGCTTTGTGACTTAGTGCATCTGCCACTACATTGGCCTTGCCTGGGTGATAGTGAATTTCCAATTCATAATCCTTAATCAGCTCAAGCCATCTCCTCTGCCTCATATTCAGCTCTGACTAGGTAAAGATGTACTTCAAGCTTTTATGATATGTATAGATATGACAGATATTCCCCAGCAGATAATGACGCCATATTTTCAGGGCATGAAGCACAACAGCTAATTCCAGGTCATGAGTTGGATAATGTTCCTCATGTCGGCGCAACTGTCTTGAGGCGTATGCTACAACTCGGCCTTCTTGCATCAAGACACAACCTAAACCACTGCCTGATGCGTCACAATACACATCAAAAGGCTTTTCAATGTCCGGTTGAGCTAATACCGGAGCAGTGGTCAATAACTCCTTCAGCTGCTCGAAGGCTTCATTGCATCTTGAAGACCAGTTAAATGTTGTATCGTTCTTCAATAAACTTGTGATTGTCTTCACAAGCTTGGAAAAATCTGGAATAAATCGGCGGTAATAACCAGCCAGTCTAAGGAAACTTCGGACTTGATGTACAGTGGTTGGTGGTTTCCACTCCAAAATTTCCTTAACCCTGCTGGGATCAACCGCAATCCCCTTGGCAGACAATACGTGTCCCAGAAATTGAATTTCCTCCAGCCAAAATGCGCATTTACTAAATTTAGCATATAGTTGATGCTCCCTTAAGTGTGTTAACACGATCCGCAGATGCTGAGCATGCTCCTCTTCATTTTTGGAATATATCAAAATATCATCAATGAAGACCACCACAAATTTATCCAACTCGGGCATGAATACCGAGTTCATCATATATGTGAAGTGGGTAGGAGCATTTGTTAATCCGAAAGACATAACCAGATATTCAAATAATCCATACCGCGTAGTGAATGCGGTTTTGGGTATATCTTTGGGTCAGATACGGATCTGATGATAACCCGACCTGAGGTCAATCTTGGAAAATACCCGAGCTTCGGTAAGCTGATCAAATAAGATATCAATCTGGGGAAAGGGTACTTATTTTTTATGGTGACCTCATTAAGGGGTCTTATAATCCATGCACATCCAAAGCGTTTGGTCCTTCTTCTTGACAAAGATGGCTGGACAACCCCAAGGTGATGAACTAGGTTGGATGAATCCCTTTTCTAGCAGATCTTGTAATTGAGTCTTGAGTTCTGCCAACTCATTCGGAGGCATTCGGTACGACCTTCTAGAAATAGGAGCCGTACCGGGCTTCAATTCAATCACAAATTCTACATTTCTCTCTGGAGGCAATCCAGGCAGATCTTCCGGAAAGACGTCCGAGAATTCACATACTATCAGAATATCTTGGATCTCCGGTATGATGACTTCATATACTCTGCCAAATGGTTTAGTTGTAGTAGCTACGGGAATAAACAAGAGAACCTCTTCCTAGCCATAGCTCAACCTGATGGTTCTCAGATCAGTGTTGAGGATAGCTTTGTGCTGGGCTAACCAATTAATGCCTAGAATTACATCTATATCTTGGCCTTTCAGAACAATCATATTTGTGGGAAAGTCCCATTCAGCCAATGTTACGGGCACATGGAAAGCCACTTCTTTAGTGAATATTTGTCCCCCAAGCGAATGAATAATAAACCCTTCCCTTGATTCAATGCAAGGAATGCAATATTTCTCCACAAACTTCTTGCTTATGAATGTATGTGAAGCACTAGAATCAAAGAGAATGATTGCAGGGTGATTGGCCGTGAGAAACGTACCCATCATAACCGGCTCTCCCTCCGGTTTAGTGGCCACTTGTGTATAGTAGATTCGCCCAGTTTTCTTCATATCCTTGCCTGCTGCATTATTTGTCGTGTTTCCCTTGCCTTGGCTTGAACTCCCTCGGTTCTGCTGATTATTGGAATTATTTCGCCTCGGATATGGGCAGTCTTTGATAAAATGTCTAGACTTCCCACAATTGAAGCAGCTAGTTGATGAACTTGGGAGTGCAGGAAAACGAGCACCAGGGGCACTCGTCTGAGTTGTTGAAGTGGGGGCAGTGGCAGGGTGGATGAATACAGGCTGTTTGAAGGGGTAGGAGGGTGGACGAGGTGAAGAACGGTTTTGATTGAAAGGTCGGATCACCAACCTTTGTCGCTTTTCAGGCCCTTGGTTGGACCTGTCACCTCCAAAGCCCTTTGATTTTCCTGGGCCTGCATACTTAGCTTCAATTGCCAGTGCGGTGCTGACAGCCCTACTGTAGGAGAGGTCGAGGCAGGTGGCCATCTTTCGTTGTAGCCGGTCATTGAGGCCTCTCATAAAACAATTCCTCTTTTTCAGGTCAGTATTGACATGGTTAATTGCGTACTGGGACAAATGATTGAATTTGTTGAGATACTGCATAACATTATCTCCTCCTTGCTTGAGCTTCATGAATTCTTCTTGCTTCATATGGAGCACTCCTTCTGGAATGTAGTGCTCCCGAAATGCCAATTTAAATTCGTCCCATGTGACTTGATGTCCGGTAGGCTGAATGGCCACATAATTTCCCCACCAGGTGCTGGCAGGGCCTCTTAACTGCTGAGCCACAAATAATGGCTTCTGGTCTCCGTGCATCGGATGAGTCCAAACTTCTGCTCAATGACCCGAACCCATTCGTCAGCTTTGAGGGGATCTTCGGCTTTGACGAATAGTGGAGGATGGGTTTTCAAGAAATCCAAGTATGAAGTTTCGCGGGGTCCCTGCGGATAAGCCCTCCCGCCTTGTTGCTGAAGTTGTTGTCCCACCATTTCACGTAGGAAGCGGGTGTTGTCAGCGGTCATGGTGACCAAGGCGGCGATAGCCTCGTCTAGCATGGGCGGTACCGGCGGTGGATTGGGTGTATCATCTTGACCATGGGATGTTCCCACACCGTCATGTGCGAGTTCAAGATGGCATCTGAAGCAAAGAAATATTTGGAAAATATCACATGCTGATATATACCATCATTTTACATTACTTAAGATGTAATGTTACAAACTCAAAGTACAACATGACCACATTACCTATTTTACAATAACATTATTTCTAAATTGTACTACTACTAGTATTTATTATCCTTAGCAGCTTCGGTGTCGGGTGTAGGGGTCCATTCATCAGCCAGGTTCATTGAAGGAGGGGGCTTGAAAAGATCCAGTTCCCCACCAAATGCTTCACCTGCTGTTTCAGAAGGTCCAGCTCCCATTCCGATAGGGTTGGCAGGTACGTCGGGGTGCAATCGCGAATACAATTCATGAACTTCCCCATGCAATGTATTGCAGTACACCTGCAAGTTATCAATGGTCGTGCTAAGCTCCTCCACACGGGCTCGAGCTTTGGCTTCTCGGTCCCAAGCAATGGAACATGAGTTGACGGCCCAATCGAGTACCAAATCTCGTTCGGCAAGCTCGTCTTGCAGATGTCAGATGTCAGTTCTTAACTCATTTATGCGCTGACCATCCTTGACCCACACACTGTTCCTGTGACGTAGCTCCGTTCGAAGCTGCTCCACCTAGGCTTCTAGATCCCCAATGGGGTCATTGCTACGGCTGCTGCTATCCTCATGCCCTGGGGCCAGTTGGTGCCGAGGTACACCAATCGGTCCAGTGGACTTGCGCGCGGTCTTTCTTGTACGTGGCGGCATATCTCCATAAGGGGGAAAACTTTTATTAGTATAGTTTTTATCATGATACATGCATAATTATAGAATCAACCTTAGTTGATTCACAACCTTCTATACAGTGCACTCTACTATCTGGTCTTTAAAATAAGTACTTCAGAAGGTAGTTAGATAAGAAGTAAAGAAATTTTCCTAGATAAGTCTTTGAAAATTCTTTTTCAAAATGCCTCATAACATCTGCAGAGATGGGCTTTGCTCCAATACCAGCTGTGACAGAACCTCCCAAGTCATTAGGCCCACCTACAGTTGTCCTTGTCCATTGGACGTAAAACAACCCTACAAGTGCTCCTGATCACTTGATAAGTTCAGTATTTGTATTCTTTACCTTGCCCAAGAGTGTTTTACCCATCACGCAGATATTACAACAAATCAGAGGAACGAGTATGCGAAAGCAGTTACAACAACTTATTTTATAGTAAAGTATGGAAAGAGTAGTATTATTACAGACCAGTAAAATATAAGAGTGCTGGAGTAATATTATTACATATCTTGAGAGGAAAAAACCCCTCCCGATTAACAGTAAAAGTTTTTAAAGGAGGACACTTCCTCCCGAGGCTTTAGTCTTGGTTTTCTTCCTTAGGCATCACCTTGGAACAAAAGCAACAAAAATTGGCTGCTTCCTCACCTACAACAACATGGGTTTGAAAACCCTGAGTACGGAGTGTACTTTCGCAAGTCTTACCCGTGAAAATAAAAGACTCTCAAGGATATGCTGGCTTTTGGGAATCAAGGTATGGCTTATCAAGAATCAAAGACTCTGTTTGCATAAATGCTTACTAATAGTGGATCCTTAAAAATTCAGTTTTACTTGTCAGGTTAAGTAAAGTTACCTGCATCTAGAGTTCTTTCTACCCTAGTTCAAGCACTTGACCTATACTAGCCAATTTCTTATCAATCCTTCTTATTCACTGGAATGCTACATGTAAGTCAGTGACCAAGTGTTCAAGTCCGAGAAGTAACGGCGATCTGAATCGATTAATACTCAGCTAAGGATCTCCAATCACACGACATATGTAGCACTTAACCCTTGCATATGTCAACTCGCCACTGGGGTTCTTAAGACCAAATCAGGTTCATGCCAACCAAGAGCACAGATACACCACCGTCCAGCATCTTGCCACGCAGGGTACACGCTACTCTCGCCATCTCTCCACTCCAATTGCGTGTTATCTTATTCTGGTATTAGTCTGCCAGAGGCAAAGCTTACCCATGATGAGGCATGTGACCAGTTAAAGGGTCCTCGGTCAGCAGGCCTACATCGAAACGGTCCTTAATCGACTTAGACGGAGACACTACATCGAGACTCTCTTCTCATGCAAGTCACTCGCCCGGTCTCAGCTTTATCATTTCAACCCAAAGTTTGGTACCTGGCAGAGGTACATCTTTTCCGATGTTGAACCCATCATGGCCATGATGGATCCACCATCAAGTTTTTTATTTTGAAAACATCCCACCCACTTGAAGCATCATCTTTTGTCAAAACAAAACATTTTGTTTTTTAGAGCAAGTCTAAGCATAAGAAAAACCTTTTGTAAAACAGGGGATCAAGGAAAGGTAATCAAATTCTTAAGGAAGGAAATGCAGCAACTTGTTTAGCACACAACTCCTGTCACCTAATGCATCAAGCAAGTGAGAAAGATTTTAAAAGTAGCAAGGAGGTGGCAAATGCACCGGGGCTTGCCTTGTGTTATAGGTGAGTCGGGCTCTGCTCCACAGATGTCAAAATAAAAGCAGTTCCCGGCCGGTGGGTCTTTAGGTGGTGGTGGTGTAGCTCTTGCTTCTTCAACTTCTATTTCTTCCTTGTTTTCTATATAGAACCATATATAATCATGAATGCTTATGTAATGCTTATGAAATGCAGTGATAGAAATGGTTTATCAAGTTGTATCTTGAGTACAACTTTCCTTCACGGAACTCAAGTAAACTAGGGTTTTTGGAGTCAGAACTGTAGTTCCTAGGGCAGGCATCACTAGAGGATTAGGGTTTTGGGGTTTAGGCACCAAACAATGTCCAAATCACGCCAAACTTTACCCAAGGCTTCTAAATAATAGTTAAAGCTTATCCAAAAAGTTTGATGATTTTTGGAGTTAGTAATTAATTTCTAAAATTCCAGGAGGATAAATTTTGGCTATTTTAAATACTCCATAATTCCCTATTTAGACTAAAAATCATACTACTATTTTTATTAAATACTATAGAAAATTAGGAACCTAGCAAAATTAGTCTTGCATTTTTAGCATTTTTCTTCAATTTTCTAGAAATTCTCTAACCCTGGCAGAAAAAGAAAAGGAAAAACTATAAACAGTGTTGGGCTGAATTCAGCCCAACCGGCCTGCAGAAAGGGGAAAGCACACGCGCGCCCGCGCTGCCGATTTTGCGAAAAGGCCCCCGATGTTTTAAATAACTTGGAAAGTGTTCCCGGGACTATTCCTAGAGTCACTGACATCTTACAAAAATACCCTTCTAGTTCTATTTCTTCTCCAAATAGATCAAAAACTACGGCGTGCTCACCGTCGACGAATCTGCTGCTCGGACCGGCCAAGATTGGCGGTGGCTGCCCAAATTAATTACTGGGCAAGTATTACAAACATGAGACAACCCTAGAACGAGCTTTAATTGAGTGGTTATGGCCCTGGCTTAGTCTGTCCACGGTGGCGAGGAATGTCGAACACAAGTTCATGTGTTCCGGGTGATTGAGCGTGGCCAAGCAGGGAGGGTGGAGCCAATGAGTATCACAAGCGTATATAGGTGCTGAAACACGATTAAAACGAGCAGGAGCAGACCTAGGAGTAGCTAGCCACAGAGCGCAGAGAATTTTCGCTCACCGGTGATAGAAAAGGGGGAAAACGGGGCCGCGACGGGTCCGGGCGGAATTAGGAGGTGAGGTTGGGGCTACACGGTCGCAAAAGACTATGGTTTCACCATGCACTACCAATTTTGGGAGAGGTGGAGAGGATTCCGCAAATTTGTGCTTCAACCGAGTTCACTGGTGAAGATGTGAATACCTCACCGTGGGTGGCGAGGCTATTTAAAGGCGCGGTAGTCCGGCTAAGGATCCACGGTCGTGGATTACACCATTCGTGCATGGTTACCACGTAAATAAGGGACACAATGAGGGAGGAGAGAGGCATGGACGACACAGTGGCGGAAATGACCGAGCCACGGTGGCCGCCGGTGAATTATCTCTGACTAGGCTCGGGCTAGGTCCGCGAGATCGCGACACGTCCAAAGCTACCTCCCCGCGAATATCCACGGCGTGCCAGGCACGAATCACGGCGACCGACACGCATCCAGGCGCGCGGATCACCGGCGGCGAGGGGGACTGAACCCTGGGATATTTCAGTGCACTGTACCATTGGAAGCTTCATCAGTTGTTCTGACCGAGGATCTTCAGAGGCATTTTTCTTGAATTTTGCATGACAACTTGCTAATCTGTTTGTAGCAAACTTGTAGCCCTATATACAAACTACAATTCTGCTATAGAGATCATGTTCAGCTGCTTACTCCTTTGAGCATGAATCAAGCCTAAAGTTCTTCAAAACTCACTGACCGTCCATATTCAGTTTCTGTATTATCTAACAGCCAGACTTAGGGCCAATTATCTCCATTTTTTTGTATAACACAATGCTTAATCCCTTAAGAAAAATTGTACTCCTATAATATCTCTAGACTTTTGATGTGTTGACCCTAGGCAAAATCTTTGTATTTTTGGATCTGCAGAGTTCCAAAGTCAGCCTTCATCAATGATTTTTCAGACTTAGCCATACATGAGCACTGGAGTGGCCTTTTTGCAATTAGACTCAAATCTCATGGTTTCATTTGCAAATCTTCAAATATGTGAACCATATGACTTAAGGTACCCTAATTCCATGGTTTTTGCACTTAGGTCCAAAAGTGTGCAACATTTACATATAACCCCCTAGGGTTTCAGTCTAGGGTTTTCCAGGGGTTTGTTTAGGGTTTTTGGTACTTCTAAGGTTTGGGTGCCACTTAAGTCCATTAATGGTGATATTTTATGACCATTTCTCATGAGTTTTAAAGTTTTCTCTCACTTGGCTTTATTAACACTTCTAAGCCCAATTTAGGGTTAAGTATCCTACCCTAGGGTTTCACCCATGACTAATCACCTCAATAGAACTTATTTGAAATTTTTGCCTAGTGAATGCATTCTAAGTGTAACAATCACATGATATGCCAATGCTCATGATGTTATGCTCAAGTTTTAGTGGTAGTAACACTAGGGGTGTTAAACTACGTCGACTAATTGGACACCCGTCTGTATTCGGGCGACCCTCGAAGTTTTGTCGGCGCTCATGCGCTGTCTCTAGAGAGACTCGGGCATCCTCACCCGCACGCCTACGGTTGAGCTCTGCCAGTAGGTTGTCAGCCCTCTCCAGAGAGATTCGAGCATCCTCGCCCGCAAGCCTGCGGTTGAGCTCTGCCCACAGGTCATCAGTCCGTGCACCCCTCACTGAGGGTGAGCGCACAAATGCCGACACCTCACGTTGACGCCGGAATGAATGAGGCCTGGGCCTGGCCGAGCTAGAATGTGCCATACCGAGGAGACGGTCGACATCTTCACGCCACTGCCTCATGGCCCCCGGCGAGGCCGTGGAACTTGGGGGGTTGCGTAACAACTCCCTGGCCCCAGGAGCAGCCCTTGACGGAGCCCTGGATATCTACGCAGGCATGTGTTGCTGAGCAGCGTGCACTGCAGCAGCACCAGGTGCAGGGCGGTTGGAGCCTCGTGGCATGGAAGATGCTGCCTCTTCCTCCATCAGAAAGTCCTCGGGAGACAAGCCGTGGTGCTCGACGATCTGAACCATCGCGTCGAGCAAGAAAACAGGCAAAAAAACTCAAAGCCAAGCCCCTACCTGGTGCACCAAATGTCGGAGAGAAAATCCTTCGACCGGGTGGCGGAATGCACCCGCCCTAATCCTAAGATGAGGAGGGGGCCTAAGTGTTTTGCCTGTTAGGTGGATTCGGGATGAGCACAAGAACATGCGAGGGTTTATAGTGGTTCAGGCCACCAGAGCGTAATACCCTATCTCCACTGTATGTATGTTGTATTGAGAGTGTATGTAAGCGTGTGTGTAAAACTTGTCCCTTGTAACGCTGTGTGTCTTCCCTTTTATAGTTTAAGGGAGGCACATACAAGGATGCTGAGCCCCGACATGTGGGCCCAGAAGCATAATGGAAGAAATACATTATGTGGATAATTAATGCTGACAGAACACCAAGATCTTTACTGGACGTTGTGTTGCCCGCCTTAGTAACACCTGAGTAATTAGCGGGGGTCATAAGGACCGCAGTCCATGCATCATTGATAGGTAGTTACCCTTTTCCTGGTAATGCGGGAGTAATGGCACGACCCATGCAACGTGGATTGGGCACGTCGCCTGTCACTGGAATAGACAGACACACGTCTTATCTATAATAAATGCCAAAACGTGTGTAGCCTAGAGGCTTTATGTCAGGCTCCGCCCGTTGGCTTACGCCGCACGCAGTAGGCCACGTGGCAGCATTGGCTCTCCGCCTGAGCGGGGAGCAGGAGTGTATGTGGATAGGTCCGGATCCCACCAGACCAGGTCTGGACATGTGTCGGCACTGGACCCCCGCCTGGGCCCTGATTAAGGCCCGGGTGTGTTCTGTCCTGGGACCCTACCGTGGGTGGCCCGGACTCCATATGGGGGGTCCGGATCCCATTCCAGGGGTCCGGTCCGTACAAGTGGGGGTCCTGGACAAAACTTGGAGGTCCGGACTGTATATCTAGGGGTCCGGCACTTTTCCATGGGGGTCCGCACTCACTGTTGATGCCTTAGAGTATAACACTCTCTCTGGACACGTGGTGGCCCCGGACCCGCCCATGTGGTGGGGTCGAGCGCTGTTGCTGACTCAAAGTAGTAACCCGAGGCTGGGGCGAGTCGTGGCCTAGTCCCACATACAGCTCTTTTACCACGCGACTAAGAGTAGCCGCGTGGGTACTGTGCTTTTATGTAGTAGTAAGGGGTACCCTAGTTTTAGGGTACTTACAGACGGGTATTATTCAAACCTCCAGTCCCATAATCAAGCTCTACTCTCGGTAAGTTGAAGTAACATTTTGTTCGTAACAACTAAAAACACATGATGTGTACCTTATTTTCTCAACAATGGCTTGCATCTAATTTGTAGCAACTAGCACAACAAGCGGGTGTCCCGATGTCGACATATGGGATGCCACCTCCAGACTTTGCACGGCCGATGCCAATGTTGTTGCCTCCACCCTGCCTTAATTCCCTATGGTATGTACACATATATGTGTGTGACATGTTCATAGATGTCTTATGTGTTAAAATGAAAAACTTAGTGGTTAACATTTCATGTGCGTGTGTTATAGGGATTTCAGACACCTTCCGCTTCAGTTGTCGCACCTAGAGATGCGTTTGGTCAAGACGACGCATCGAATTCTTGGGTGAACAAGCTTTTCAACACCTAGAGTCCAGCCGGAGGAAGTGGCTATAACTTGAACCAACCAGGTGATGGATATGAGTGACAGTTCATCAAATGTGTTTGATTTGGAACTATGTCAGTGTTCATGTCAAGGACTATGTGTCGAACTATGTCAGTGTTTAATTTGGAACTATATGTTGATGTAAAAGACTTGTTGCAACTATTTGGAACTATATGTTTGTGAATGTGAGGTGATGTTTGTGAATGTGAATACTTATGTGAATTGATGTTTGTGAATGTATGTGAATATGTGGTTGTATATGAAATCTGTGGTTTTCTCTGTAAATGTCAGAAATTTACAAAAATATAATTTTTTTTGCAACTGCTGAAATTCATTATGTCTGACGGCTTAACACAAGTCGTCGGACATAATACTTCATTATGTCCGAAGGCTAACATAGGCCGTCGGCTAATATAGGCCGCCAGACATAAGCGATGGACGACCATTAACGACCGTTACTGAGGATAAACGCCGATGGCCGAAAGGTGTCGTCAGACATAGCTTATGTCCAACGGCCGCTGTCAGAAATAAGAGTATTTTCGACCCTTTACGACAGAGGGACGGGTACCATCGAACATAAGCCTACGGCCGTCCGTCAGAAATAACTTATGTCTGATGGCTTTAACCGTCGAAAATACCCTATTTTACTAAAGTGACGAACATACACCACCCACGTATTTCCTTTAATCTAGGTTGCTGCTGCTCGTTGGCAGTAGCATATTATTGACCAAATTTCTACCACGTGCTACGTACGATCCTGCATGTATTAGAGTACGTCTGGTTTCACATCAGACACTTATTAACGTTGTGTTTGTTTTTTCAAAGAAGAATGTAAAAGTTCATGTACCCGAGCTCTAGGACATGCCATTTTTGTTTTCTTTTGTTTTTTAGCAAGCACCACGTAGCAGTTTAAAATCTAAATTCCACCAAATATATCTCTATATATGCATACACTCAGAACATCTCCAAAAACCTCCTTAAAAATCATTTGGGAAGTCAATGCATGATTATGCCAAGTGATCGATGAACAAAATAAATAGAGAGCTCTATGTTTATCTTCCTCTCCAGTAGTTTTTAGTAATTAGAGAATCTCCAGGACTCTGATGTATAATTTACTTGCTAAACCAGAGACAAGTTAACAAAATAAGCACCAACCTTAATTTACCCCCTCCAATAGTTTACCATATGAACTTTCTAAAAAAACGAATTGTTTGGCGTAGTAATTCTATGTCAGTGCAGCCATCCACCATGTCCGTCGACAGATAGGTTGTCATTCTCAGTTCACCCCATCCACCATGTGTGTTAGTACCGGACCTTGTACATTATTCCCCATGATCTTCATGGGACAGCGACGGTAGAAGTGCTACACAAAAAAACATTTGTCAGCTTATTCCTTTGGCTTTAATCTGTACCGGTTTCTACTGTTTCTACAATATTTTTGTCTCTATAGATTGCAGCTGCAGCAGCCTGAACAGCTGGCTTCAACGGATACTGTAAAGCCCCAAAATTTTTATAAGGTAAAAAAATAAAAAAAATAAAATAATAATTCATGTATTTATATAAAAGTGTTATGGGAATTATTCAGTTTCCTTCTCTTTGTGCATACTCAGTTAGTGGTATTAAATTATTCAACTAAACAAATGAATGAACAAAGAAATGTGTGTCTCATGCCGAAGATTTTGTTGTGATGCATTTTGTTTGAATAAAGGAATCAAGAGTTAATTTGACATCAAATGATAAATAAAAATATAAAACAGAAATGAGAAAGGAAATTGTTATAAAGTCATTTCTTGCTTCCATAATTAAATAATTGGAAGGAGGATAAATAATAATATTAATAATAGTAGGATTTATACTCACATTTGGATTATATTTGAGATTTGAATTCAAAACAGAAATTAGAATTTGGTTTTGAATATTTGGAAGTTGAAAATAGAAAAGGAGGAAAGAAGAGAGAAGACAAGGGAAACAATATACACTATGAAGAAAAAATATATATAAATGAATATTTTATTTTAGGCTAGTACTTTTATTTTAGCACTTTATCCCTGTATGAAACTCATAAACAAATTTGAATTCAAATTATGAATTGGAATGGGAAAAACAAAACAGGAATAAAAGAAGGGGGGGGATTCCTGGTGCTTGGGCCCATTTCACTCCAATCTCGGCCATTCATCCACGTGGCCCGTTCACTTTCTCCACTCTGCGCGGCCCAACACACCTTGCCGACCGCCCATTGGACCCGACCGGTCAGTCTCTGTTCGTCTGCGCGTTTGGACACTGACGTGTGGGCCCATTTAAGCAGTAGCATCTTTCTCCTTCGTTTACCTGAGCAGGCTCCTTCGTTTGGACACTTACATCGCTTAATCACCTGTAAGTCATCCTCGGTTGAATTCGTATGGATCTCCTTAATCTCCTGCACCTGTCGGAGTTAGGTTAGGCGCGTCTGGACCGGGGTGTGCAGCTCGCCGGCGTTGGTACCGCTGCTGGCTGTCGCGCGCCACCGTGCGGAAGGGACCAGTGTAGGGGAAGAGTGCCTGCGGCGCGCAGACCGTCGACTCCGCGATGTAGGGCCCGGATTAGATTGCGTTTAAAAGTGATAGGGACCGTCCGATCTAGATCGGAGTGGTGCGGATAGGTTGGCCTTCATTAGTTTTGGACCCTCGGATCTTGATCCAGCGGCCAGATCTTACCGATACCCCTTCGCCCAGTTCTTTTTGCACATGAGCCCCTCAAGAACCTGCGAATAAACCCGCCGTCCAGTGCACAGTCCTCTGTGTCTTAGGAATAATTGCGCAGAGGCCCCTGTCTTCTCTAAAATTTGAGGCGCAGTCCAGGAATTAAATAAAACAGGAAAAAGAGATTTAGAAATTGATTTTTAGTACAAAAATAATTCGAGAAATTTGTATAAATCATATTTAATTCATATCTTGTCCAAATTGACCCATTTCAGTTCCTATAATTTTGTAATATTATTTTTTATCATCTAGTACCACTGCTTTCACATGATAGCCATATTAAAAATTTATATTCTATTTAATCTTGTATAAAACACATAGAATCTTCAAAAATTCATAACTTCTCCGTTTTAACTCCAAATTGACCCATAGAATCTCGTATTATTTTGCAAGAACAACATTTATTATACCATGTCTTATTATTTTATGATTAGATCTTTAATTAACTTATGTTGGTTGGGCTCATTAATGTCTCATCATTATTGACCAAAAATATAATTTATAGTAATTTATAACTTAGATTAAAGTTGAGAAAACTATTTATAGGATAACCTCTTATATGATTTATATTAACCAATTTATAATATAGTTTAATATTTTAATCACATTGTCGGCGTTTCGAGACAGGGGGGTCCCAAAGCCGACGAGTGAGTGTGCTGCGTGCCCCAGCCCAGATGGGTCGAGCGCGTGGGCGAGCGCGAAGGGGGGAGAGGCGAGGTGGCCAGAGTCGAGCGTGAGAGAGGTGGAAGTCCCGCGGCCTTCGTGTTCGTCCCGTGCCCAGGTCAGGTGCGCTTGCAGTAGGGGGGTTACAAGCGTCCACGCGGGTGAGGGAAGCGAGCGGCCCCAAGAGAGCGCCTGTCCCGTCCTCGGTCCCGCGCGGCCAACCTTTTTCTAAGAAGGCCCTGGTCCTCCCTTTTATAGTCGTAAGGAGAGGATCCAGGTGTACAATGGGGGGTGTAGTAGAGTGCTACGTGTCTAGCGGAGAGAGAGCTAGCGCCCTAGGTACATGCCAATGTGGCAGCCGGAGAGGTCTTGGCACCTTGCTGGCGTGATGTCGTGGCTGTTGGAGGTGCGACGGTGCCTGGCGGAGGGACAGCTGTTGGAGCGGTCGAGTCCTTGCTGACGTCGCCCTGCTTCCGTAAGAGAGCTGGGGGCCGCCGTCGTCATAGAGCTTGTGGAGCGCCATCATTGCCCATCCGGCGGAGCTGGCCGGATGGGACGCCGGTCTTGTTCTCCGTGACCCGAGTCGATTCGGGGCAGGACGATGATGACGCTTCCTGTTGACGTGGCGGGTCTGTGCCCTAGGCGGGGTGACGTGGGGGCTCCTCCGAAGTCGAGGTTGAGTCTGTCTTCTGTTGCTGAGGCCGAGTCCGAGCCATGGGGTCGGGCGAGGCGGAGGCTGTTTGGCCGAGGCCAGGGCGGAGTCCGAGTCCTAGGGTCGGGCGAGGCGGAGTTTCGTCGTCTTCCGGGTCTTAGCCCGAGTCCGAGCCCTGGGGTCGGGCGGAGCGGAGTTCGCCGTCTTCCGGGTCTTAGCCCGAGTCCGAGCCCTGGGGTCGGGCAGAGCGGAGTTCGCCGTCTTCCGGGTCTTAGCCCGAGTCCGAGCCCTGGGGTCGGGCGGAGCGGAGTTCGCCGTCTTCCGGGCCTTAGCCCGAGTCCGAGCCCTGGGGTCGGGCGGAGCGGAGTTCGCCGTCTTCCGGGTCTTGGCCCGAGTCCGAGCCCTGGGGTCGGGCGGAGCGGAGTTCGCCGTGGCGCCTTTGGTAAGGCCTGACTGTCTGTCTGACTCACCCTTTGCGTTAAATGCTCCTGCAACTCGGTCAGTCGGTGTGGCGATTTAGTCAGGGTCGCTTCTGAGCGAAGCCAAGGCCTCGGGCGAGCCGGTGATGTGTCCGCCATAAAAAGGGGGGCCTCGGGCGAGACGGAAGTCTCTCGAGGTCGGCTGCCCTTGGCCGAGGCTAGGCTCGGGTGAAGCGCGATCGAGTCACTCGTGTGGACTGATCCCTGACTTAATCGTACCCATCAGGCCTTTGCAGCTTTATGCTGATGGGGGTTACCAGCTGAGAATTAGGCGTCTTGAGGGTACCCCTAATTATGGTCCCCGACAGTAGCCCCCGAGCCTCGAAGGGAGTGTTAGCACTCGCTTGGAGGCTTTCGTCGCACTTTTTGCAAGGGGACCAGCCTTTCTCGGTTGCATTTTTGTTCCGGTGGGTGCGCGCGAGCGCACCCGCCGGGTGTAGCCCCCGAGGCCTCGGAGGAGTGGTTACACTCCTTCGAGGTCTTAATACCTTGCGTAATGTTTCGGCTGGTCTGGTCGTTCCCTCATGCGAACTGGCCGTAGCCCGGGTGCACTGTCGGGGCCCAAGCTCTCGGGCTGGTATGTTGACGCTGTCAACGGTTTGGCCGGAGCCGGTTTTTGCGAGAGCAGCCCCCGAGCCTCTGCACAGGGCGAGAGGACGATCGGGGACAGACTCGACTTTTTACATACGCCCCTACGTCGCCTTTCCGCAAGGAGGAGGGGGGGAGTGCGCCATGTTACCCTCGATGGGCACCGAACATGGTGTCTCCGGTGAGCTGCAAGCGGGTAATCCGAGTGGACGTCCGTGCCCCGTTCGTTGGGGGTCGGCTAGGGGCCTAGAGGCACGCCCAAAAGTACCTGCGGGTGATTTGCCGGACCCGGTCCCCTGGCGACGGGGTCCGAGGGCTCGATGCCTCCCTCCGATGGGATTCCGTTACAAGATCGTTCCCGCTGGTCTCGGAAATGTCCTAGGGTACCTCGGGAGCGCAGCCCGAGCCTTGGTTATGTATCGAACGTACCCCTGGTCATCCCTCGCTCGGTGTCTGAGGCGACTGTGAACCCTTCGGGGGCCAGCCTTCGAACCCCTGATCAGTAATGGGCGCGGAGCCCGAGTAGCCTGAGGCGGCCATGGAGCCCTTCGGGGGGCTGGCCTTCGAACCCCTGACCAGTAGTGGGTGTCGGGCCCACGCGATCTGAGGCGACTGTTGAACCCTTCGGGGGGCCAGTCTTCGAACCCCTGATCAGTAGGGGGGGGCCCGGAGCCCGGTTCCTTCGCGGAAAAGGATCCTTTTCGGGGTATCCCCCTTTCCCGGTCCCTGTTGCAAGAGATAGAGAAAGAGGAAAAAGGAAAAGGAAACGAAATCGAACGACGTGGCGTACCTCTTTTTGACGCGGTTATTACGGCGAAGGTGAAGCGTCGCGCGCTTCTCCCGCCAGAGGCGCCGCGTGTCCTGCCGCGGAGTTAATGCGACGGGGCGAGTGGTTGGCGGGGTGGCTGTTACGCGTGCGCGAGCCGCTTGAGGAACGGGTCACGGGCGCACCGTCTTCACGCCGTGGGAGGAGGCCCTCTCGCTGCCCCAGGATGAGACGTGAGCCTGGCTGACGACGTGACTGCTGCGCCCGCCCGCCTGCCACCGCCATTACTGCTGGCCCACTTTCGGTCGCTTTGACCAACGCGCCAGGCTAGCGCTGCTGGGTCGCCTCGAGTCGCGGCATAGGCTCCGCAACCGAAGAGGCGTGACGGTGGCGCAAGTGGCGGTGCGGTTGCTTGCATGCAGCAACTGGCGCGCCGGTTGCTTGACGCGTGGGCCTGGGCTTCTAAGCTGGCGTGTCAGAAGTCGGAGAGGCGCGTCCACCTGGCGCGGTTGCATGCCGTCTGCATGGCTGCCCGCCCCTTCCGCCCGTTGGTCTGGGCAAAAGTGGGGGGTCGCTTGTAACCGCTGGACAGTCGTGCGCACCACGCGCGGCGGTTTGGCTTCTTCTGCCCTGAGCTGGCTTGCATGACATGCGGGACCCAGCCCTCGAGTCGCAGGGGAGGGCCTTGGAGCGTGTTGGAGAAGACTCAGCCCGCGGCGTCTGGGGGCGCATGTAGGGAGAGTTGCCTTTAAAAGGAGGGAGACTCCTTTCAGAAGGCAACCATGTCTTGTTCCTCTCTTATGCGTCGTGTCTTTCCATCTTCCAAGCCCCCGGATGGGGGGTATCCGCCGCCTTTCCGCCTCCTCGTTGGAGGAACGCAACTCCATGGGAGTTGGTACCTCTCAGCCATCGTTCGGCTTCAAGGATTTTCATCACGCAGCCTGGTTGCTTTCTCCCGCCGGTGGTCACCCAAGACGGTGACCTCCAGCTCCTGGATGGGGAGAGGCAAACCAGGCTGTGATCCCGCCCTCAGCATCGGGTGTGTTCGTCATCCTCGCTGGGGCGGGGGTCGAGGCGAGCCGGGACTCTACCTCATGTACGGGTCGGCGAACCACCTCCTCTTCCAGCTTCTGGTGGTGGCAATCGCCCTCCCGCGCTACGACGGAGTCGTCCTCCAGTCATGCCGGGGAAGGCGAACTGTTGCTGTCCAGCTAGGATGCAACATTCCGTCTTCCTCCTCGCATTCGCGGCGAGGACGGCAGCGAGGATCTACCGGAGCGCTTGGGAGCGGCCCGCTCTTTGGCTTTGATGGCTTGTTCGTGTCCCTTGAGCGGGACCACGAACAAGAGCCTTCCGGTGGCCGCGTTCACCCGGGGCCATGGCTGCTGCTGCAGAGGTCACTGGCGAGCCTCACGGCGTTCGCAACCCCGCAGGCCCGAGGTCGCTCGTACCCACGGGGACGGAACCGGAGTTCCGTTTGTGATGGCACTTTGAATGCCAGTGTGTTTGTTCATTGTGGCTGTCGGGGCCTGAACATGTATGTAATTTCGGCACGGAGCCGTGTTTTTTCCTCATTTTCGAGCGCTAAGTCTCGCCTGTTGATTATCTGAACCGCTTTACCAAGCATGAGTCGCCCCATGTCAAGGTGACGAGTGAGGTATCCGTATCCCGGAGGCGTAGGAATCCCTCGGCCCGATCGGCCTTGTTGTCTGGGGCTCCTCTAGCTTAGTTAAAGAGACCCCTCGGCCGCCCTTCGATGAGCCGAGGTTGGGGGTAGCGATATCAGTATGAACAGAGGCGGAGTTGGCTCGAGAATGGGAACCTGGTTGGCCGGAGCCTAGCCATGTTGTCCGTCAGCGGAGCCGACGCCAAAGTCGATCCGCCGAGGCCTCGGGTCGGGCTGGCGCCCTTGGAAGTCTATTGGCCGAGGCCCCAGGGGTAACCGGCCGAGCCGCCTGCTCGGGACGGATTCCCGGAGGGGTCCTCGGACCGCACCGCCGTCCGAGGCTGGGTCGGACGTAGCTGAAGACGCCGTCGATGCCGAGGGTGCTACGGCTCCCTTCAGCGTGAAGACCCGAGCCTGCAGGATCAGATCGTCTTGTGGCGTGTGCCTTCTGCGGCCGCCGAGGCCAGAAAACACACCCTCGCCGTGCTTGCGAAGCTACGTCTTTTTTTCTCTTGTTTCGAGCATCTGGACTCCGTCGGTAACAGGGATGTTTGTGTGAGCGAGAGTTACTTCTTGCGGAAGGGACAAGTGAGGTATCCGTATCCCAGAGGCGTGGGAATCCCTCGGCTCGGTCGGCCTTGCCGCTTACACGTACTTTCACCCGTCCATGAGGCCCTGTCCCCGACTTAGTCGAGAGAGCTTGAGGGACTGCTTCGGCAGGAGAGCTTCCGAGCGTGAAGACTTGTTCGGTCCACGGAGTCGCTTTATCCGAGCGTGAGTTACTTATCGCAGAAGGTGATGAGTGAGGTATCCGTATCCCGGAGGCGTAGGAGTCCCTCGGCTCGGTCAGCCTTGGCTGCTTACGTGTACTCCGTCGTTTCCAGGATCCGCTTTCCGAAGTAGTCAAGAAGCACGAGAGTAATCCTGCTAGAAAGAGATCCTTTTTCGAGGAAAAATTCGACGCAGAGGGGGTCTCCCCCCTTTTAGCCCCCGAGGGAGGGTCGGGCTTTGCCGAGGCTAGGCCGACCCTTCCTTGATGACTAAACTTTGCGCAGGTGCGAGGTATATGAACAACTCGGAAACATCTTAAGGGTAGAAGCGACGTAGCTGTTTGATGTTCCAGGCGTTGCCGTAGATCTCGCCTTGATTGTTGGCCAGCTTGTATGTTCCGGGCTTCAGAACTTTGGCGATGACGAATGGCCCTTCCCAGGGGGGTGTGAGCTTCTGCCTCCCTCGGGCGTCTTGCCGCAGCCGAAGCACCAGATCGCCCACCTGGAGGTCTCGGGACCGGACCCCTCGGGCGTGGTAGCGTCGCAGGGACTGCTGGTACCGCACCGAGTGTAGTAAGGCCCTGTCCCGAGCCTCCTCCAGCTGGTCCAGCGATTCTTCTCGGCCAGCTTGGTTGCTTTGATTGGTGTAGGCCCTCGTCCTCGGGGAGCCGTATTCCAGGTCAGTGGGCAAGATAGCTTCAGCCCCGTAGACCAGGAAAAACGGCGTGAAACCCGTGGCGCGACTCGGCGTCGTCCTTAGGCTCCAGACCACCGAGGGGAGTTCCTTCATCCACCGTTTGCCGAACTTGTTGAGGTCGTTGTAGATCCGAGGCTTGAGCCCTTGTAGAATCATGCCGTTGGCACGCTCTACTTGCCCATTCGACATGGGATGAGCCACGGCGGCCCAGTCCACCCGGATATGGTGATCCTCGCAAAAATCCAAGAATTTTTTGCCGGTGAACTGGGTGCCGTTGTCGGTGATGATGGAGTTCGGGACCCCGAAGCGATGGATGATGTTGGTGAAGAACGCCACCGCCTGCTCGGACCTGATGCTGTTCAGAGGTCGGACCTCGATCCACTTGGAGAATTTGTCGATGGCGACCAGCAGGTGCGTGTAGCCCCCGGGCGCCTTCTGCAAGGGACCGACGAGGTCCAAACCCCATACGGCGAAGGGCCAGGTGATGGGTATCGTCTGCAGAGCCTGAGCGGGCAGGTGGGTCTGCTTCGCATAGAATTGGCACCCTTCGCAGGTGCGGACGATTCTAGTGGCATCAGCCACCGCCGTTGGCCAGTAGAAGCCTTGCCGGAAAGCATTCCCGACAAGGGCTCGGGGCGCCGCGTGGTGGCCACAAGCCCCCGAGTGTATTTTTTGCAGCAGTTCCCGACCTTCGGCGATGGAGATGCATCGCTGGAGGATGCCCGAGGGGCTGCGATGGTAGAGCTCCTCTTCATTGCCCAGCAGGACGAACGACTTGGCGCGTCGCGCTACCCGCCGAGCCTCGACTTGGTCGGGGGGTAGCTCTCCTCGACGGAGATATTGCAGGTACGGGGCCTGCCAATCTCGATCAGGCGTGGCCCCGCTGTGTTCTTCCTCGACGTCCAGTGCCTCGCCCTCGGGGGCCGAGGGTACCTCGGGCTGAGCCGAGGGTGTCTCGGCTTGAGCCGAGGGTGCCTCGGGCTCGGGCACGTCGTCGGTCTTGACAGAGGGTCGATGCAGATCCCGGGAGAAGACGTCCGGGGGGACCGTCGTTTGCCCCGAGGCTATTTTAGCCAGCTCGTCTGCGGTTTCGTTGTAGCGCCGAGCGATGTGGTTGAGCTCGAGCCCGAAGAACTTGTCTTCCAGGCGCCGAACCTCGTCGCAGTAGGCTCCCATCTTCGGGTCGCGGTAGTGGGAGTTCTTCATGACTTGGTCGATGACGAGCTGCGAATCACCACGGGCGTCGAGGCGTCTGACCCCTAGCTCGATGGCGATCCGCAACCCGTTGACCAGAGCTTCGTACTCGGCCACATTGTTGGACGCCGGGAAATGGAGGCGCAGCACGTAGCGCAGGTGCTTTCCAAGGGGCGAGATGAAGAGCAGGCCCGCGCCGGCTCCTGTCTTCATCAGCGACCCGTCGAAAAACATGGTCCAGAGCTCCGGTTGGATCGGGGCCGTCGGCAACTGGGTGTCAACCCATTCGGCCACGAAGTCCGCCAACACCTGGGACTTGATGGCCTTCCGAGGGGCAAACGAGATCGTTTCGCCCATGATTTCCACCGCCCACTTTGCGATCCTGCCCGAGGCCTCTCGGCACTGGATGATCTCCCCCAGGGGGAAGGATGACACCACAGTTACCGGATGAGACTCGAAGTAGTGTCGCAGCTTCCGCCTTGTCAGGATCACAGCATATAGCAGCTTTTGAACTTGTGGGTAGCGGATCTTGGTCTCGGACAGCACTTCGCTGACGAAGTAGACCGGCCTCTGAACGGGCAATGCATGCCCTTCCTCTTGCCTCTCGACCACAATCGCGACGCTAACCACCTGAGTGGTCGCGGCGACGTAGACCAAGAGGGCTTCTCCATCCGTTGGGGGCACCAAGACAGGCGCCTTCGTAAGGAGCGCCTTCAGGTTGCCGAGGGCTTTCTCGGCCTCAGGGGTCCAAGCGAAACACTCGGCCTTCCTTAAGAGGCGGTACAGAGGCAGACCTCTTTCGCCGAGGCGTGAGATGAAGCGGCTCAGGGCCGCGAGGCACCCCATGACCCTCTGTACGCCTTTTAAATCCTTGATGGGCCCCATGCTGGTGATGGCCGCGATCTTCTCTGGGTTGGCTTCAATGCCTCGCTCGGAGACGATGAACCCTAGGAGCATGCCTCGGGGCACCCCGAAGACACACTTCTCAGGGTTGAGCTTGACTCCTTTCGCCTTGAGACATCGGAATGTCACTTCAAGGTCGGAGAGGAGGTCGGAAGCCTTCCTTGTCTTGACTACGGTGTCATCGACGTAGGCCTCGACTGTGCGACCGATGTGTTCGCCGAACACATGGTTCATGCACCGCTGGTACGTCGCGCTCGCATTCCTCAAACCGAACGGCATGGTGACATAGCAGTACATGCCGAACGGCATGATGAAAGAAGTCGCGAGCTGGTCGGACTCTTTCATCCGGATCTGGTGATACCCTGAGTAGGCATCGAGGAAGGACAGGGTTTCGCACCCAGCTGTGGAATCCACGATTTGATCGATGCGGGGCAGAGGGTAGGGAACCTTCGGACATGCTTTGTTGAGACCAGTGTAGTCTACACACATCCGCCACTTCCCCCCTTTCTTCCTCACAAGCACAGGGTTGGAGAGCCATTCGGGATGGAATACCTCTTTGATGAACCCTGCTGCCATTAGCTTGTGGATCTCTTCGCCAATCACTGTGCGCTTCTCCTCGTCGAATCAGCGCAGAGACTGCCTGACGGGTCGGGCTCCGGCCCGAATATCCAGCGAGTGCTCGGCGACATCCCTCGGTATGCCGGGCATGTCCGAGGGACTCCACGTGAAGACGTCGGCGTTTGCACGGAGAAAGTCGACGAGCACTGCTTCCTATTTGGGGTCGAGCCCGGAACCGATCCGGACCTGCTTGGTGGTGTCGCCACTGGGGTCAAGAGGGACGGCCTTAACCGTCTCTGCTGGCTGGAAGTTGCCGGCGTGGCGCTTCACGTCTGGCACCTCCTTGGAGAGGTTCTCCAGGTCGGCGATGAGGGCCTCGGACTCGGCGAGGGCCTCGGCGTACTCCACGCACTCCACGTCGCATTCGAACGCGTGTTTGTACGTGGGGCCGACGGTGATGACCCCGTTGGGGCCCGACATCTTGAGCTTCAGGTAGGTGTAGTTGGGGACGGCCATGAACTTCGCGTAACATGGCCTCCCTAGTACGGCGTGGTAGGTTCCTCGGAACCCGACCACCTCGAACGTCAGGGTCTCCCTTCGGAAGTTGGAGGGCGACCCGAAGCAGACGGGGAGGTCGAGTCGCCCGAGGGGCTGGACGCGCTTCCCAGGGATGATCCCGTGGAAGGGCGCAGCGCCTGCTCGGACGGAGGACAGATCGATGCGCAGGAGCTTGAGGGTCTCGTCGTAGATGATGTTGAGGCAGCTGCCCCCATCCATCAGGACCTTGGTGAGCCTGACATCGCCGACCACGGGGTCGACGACGAGCGGGTATTTCCCCGGGCTCGGCACATGGTCGGGGTGGTCGGCCTGGTCGAAGGTGATGGGCTTGTCGGACCAGTCTAGGTAGAACGGCGCCACCACCTTCACCGAGCAGACCTCCCGGCGCTCTTGCTTGCGATGCCGAGCCGAGGCATTCGCCGCATACCCTCCATAGATCATGAAGCAGTCGCGGACCTCGGGGAACTCTCCTGCTTGGTGATCTTCGTTCTTGTCGTCGTCGCGGGCCCTGCCACCCTCGGCGGGTGGCCCAGCCCTGTGGAAGTGACGCCGAAGCATAATGCACTCCTCGAGGGTGTGCTTGACGGGCCCCTGATGGTAGGGGCACGGCTCCTTGAGCATCTGGTCGAAGAGGTTCGCACCTCCAGGGGGCTTCCGAGGGTTCTTGTGCTCGGCGGCGGCGACAAGGTCCACGTCAGCAGCGTCGCGTTTCGATTGCGACTTCCTCTTGCCTTTCTTCTTGGCGCCGCGCGGAGCAGACGCCTCGGGAGCCTCTTCCGATGGGCGGCCCTGGGGCTGCTTGTCCTTTCGGAAGATAGCCTCGACCGCCTCCTGGCCAGAGGCGAACTTGGTGGCGATGTCCATCAGCTCGCTCGCCCTGGTGGGGGTCTTGCGACCCAGCTTGCTCACCAGGTCGCGGCAAGTGGTGCCGGCGAGGAACGCGCCGATGACATCCGAGTCGGTGATGTTGGGCAGCTCAGTACACTGCTTCGAGAATCGCCGGATGTAGTCCCGGAGCGACTCCCCCGGCTGTTGCCGGCAGCTTCGAAGGTCCCAGGAATTCCCGGGGCGCACGTACATGCCCTGGAAATTCCCAGCGAAGGCTTGGACCAAGTCGTCCCAGTTGGAGATCTGCCCCGGAGGCAGGTGCTCCAACCAGGCGCGAGCAGTGTCGGAGAGGAACAGGGGGAGGTTACGGATGATGAGGTTGTCGTCGTCCGTTCCACCTAGTTGGCAGGCAAGGCGGTAGTCCGCGAGCCACAGTTCCGGTCTCGTTTCCCCCGAGTACTTCGTGATAGTAGTCGGGGGTCGGAACCGGGTCGGGAATGGCGCCCGTCGGATGGCCCGACTGAAGGCCTGCGGACCGGGTGGTTCGGGCGAGGGACTCCGATCCTCCCCGCTGTCGTAGCGCCCCCCACGCCTGGGGTGGTAGCCTCAGCGCACCCTTTCGTCGAGGTGGGCTCGACGGTCGCGTCGATGGTGCTCGTTGCCGAGGTGGCCCGGGGCCGCAGGCGCGGTGTTGCGCGTGCGCCCGGTGTAGACCGAGGCTTCCCGCATGAATCGGGAAGTCGCGGCATGAGGTTCCGAGGGATATCCTTGCCTTCGGGAGGCAGTGCTCTCGGCCCGTCGGGCCGCAGCGCCTTCCAGGAGATCCTTGAGCTCTCCCTGGATTCGCCGACCCTCGGTGGTTGATGGCTCCGGCATCGCGCGGAGGAGCATCGCTGCGGCTGCCAGGTTCTGACCAACCCCGCTGGATGCGGGCGGCGGCCTGACCCTGACATCGTTGGCGACGCGGTGCTGGAGACCTTGGGGCAGGTGACGTATTTCTCCAACCAGGGGTTGGTCCGCCCATACCTGCCCGACGTCCCGACGGATCGGCTCAAGCGCTCCTGTTCCCTCGTCGAGCCTGGCCTGCGCCTCACGGACTTGATCGAGTTGTGGGTCGTAACCCCCCGCCGGAGCGGGGACCACAGCTAGCTCCCGTGGGATGTCGGCGCGAGGCACCGGCCTAGGAAGATCACCGTCCTCCGGCACGCCGAGACGGTTGCCCTCGGAGGGATCCCCTAGCTCGATGTGGAAACATTCGCGGCTTGGGCCGCAGCTCTCGTCACCAAGGCTGTGGCTTCCGTCGGAACCGTCGGATAGGCAGTAGTCACATGCGGTCATGAAGTCCCGCATGGCACTGGGGTTGCTAAGTCCGGAGAAATCCCAACAGACGCTGGGGTCGTCATCTTCCTCGGACCAAGAGGGCCCGTAGGTTGAGACGTCCGTCAGCTGGTCCTAAGGCGACCGTATACGAAACCCCAGTGGGGTTGCATTCGCCTCAATGAGAGCGCCCGCCAAAACGAGGTCGTTTGGCGGGTTGAGGCCGAGTCGAAATGACGCAAGATGGGAGTTAGCCGGTACCTTTTGGTCAACGAGGAGTGACGTGGTCACGTCGGGGACTGGTTGCACCGTCATCTCAGGTACGAGGGCGACGTCCTGCAGGCTTTCCGCGAGCGCGCCGGCGTTGTCTTCTTGCTCGGGGTCAGCGTGTCGCGGGGGGACGGCGCTTGCCTTCGTCTTGAACGCGAGGTCGACGTCCGGCGTGCCTTCCGTCGGGGGCGTCGATTCGCTCGACGGCCAACGAAGCGTGTCCTCCCGCTTGGCCTTGATGGCCCCGCCTCCTCCTCCGTTGGTGGGGGAGAGAACGGGGCGAGCTCGAATGTTGCTCTTCCACCACGCGGGGAAGATGTCGTCGATTCCGCCGCCGGCGAGCGGGTTGTCGGCCGCCATTGTCGTTGTCGCGCGGCGGTGGAAGAAGTATCATGTCATAGCTGCCGTCGAAGGACATGAACTCAAGAGTCCCGAAACGAAGCACCGTCCCGGGCCGGAGAGGTTGCTGGAGACTGCCCATCTGGAGCTTGACGGGGAGCTGTTCGTCAGCACGCAGCAGGCCCCTACCTGGCGCGCTAACTGTCGGCGTTTCGAGACAGGGGGGTCCCAAAGCCGACGAGTGAGTGTGCTGCGTGCCCCAGCCCAGATGGGTCGAGCGCGTGGGCGAGCGCGAAGGGGGGAGAGGCGAGGTGGCCGGAGTCGAGCGTGAGAGAGGTGGAAGTCCCGCGGCCTTCGTGTTCGTCCCGCGCCCAGGTCAGGTGCGCTTGCAGTAGGGGGGTTACAAGCGTCCACGCGGGTGAGGGAAGCGAGCGGCCCCAAGAGAGCGCCTGTCCCGTCCTCGGTCCCGCGCGGCCAACCTTTTTCTAAGAAGGCCCTGGTCCTCCCTTTTATAGTCGTAAGGAGAGGATCCAGGTGTACAATGGGGGGTGTAGCAGAGTGCTACGTGTCTAGCGGAGAGAGAGCTAGCGCCCTAGGTACATGCCAATGTGGCAGCCGGAGAGGTCTTGGCACCTTGCTGGCGTGATGTCGTGGCTGTCGGAGGTGCGACGGTGCCTGGCGGAGGGACAGCTGTTGGAGCGGTCGAGTCCTTGCTGACGTCGCCCTGCTTCCGTAAGAGAGCTGGGGGCCGCCGTCGTCACAGAGCTTGTGGAGCGCCATCATTGCCCATCCGGTGGAGCTGGCCGGATGGGACGCCGGTCTTGTTCTCCGTGACCCGAGTCGATTCGGGGCAGGACGATGATGACGCTTCCTGTTGACGTGGCGGGTCTGTGCCCTAGGCGGGGTGACGTGGGGGCTCCTCCGAAGTCGAGGTTGAGTCTGTCTTCTGTTGCTGAGGCCGAGTCCGAGCCATGGGGTCGGGCGAGGTGGAGGCCGTTTGGCCAAGGCCAGGGCGGAGTCCGAGTCCTGGGGTCGGGCGAGGCGGAGTTTCATCGTCTTCCGGGTCTTAGCTCGAGTCCGAGCCCTGGGGTCGGGCGGAGCGGAGTTCGCCGTCTTCCGGGTCTTAGCCCGAGTCCGAGCCCTGGGGTCGGGCGGAGCGGAGTTCGCCGTCTTCCGGGTCTTAGCCCGAGTCCGAGCCCTGGGGTCGGGCGGAGCGGAGTTCACCGTCTTCCGGGCCTTAGCCCGAGTCCGAGCCCTGGGGTCGGGCGGAGCGGAGTTCGCCGTCTTCCGGGTCTTATCCCGAGTCCGAGCCCTAGGGTCGGGCGGAGCGGAGTTCGCCGTGGCGCCTTTGGCAAGGCCTGACTGTCTGTCTGACTCACCCTTTGCGTTAAATGCTCCTGCAACTCGGTCAGTCGGTGTGGCGATTTAGTCAGGGTCGCTTCTGAGCGAAGCCAAGGCCTCGGGCGAGCCGGTGATGTGTCCGCCATAAAAAGGGGGGCCTCGGGCGAGACGGAAGTCTCTCGATGTCGGCTGCCCTTGGCCGAGGCTAGGCTCGGGTGAAGCGCGATCGAGTCACTCGTGTGGACTGATCCCTGACTTAATCGTACCCATCAGGCCTTTGCAGCTTTATGCTGATGGGGGTTACCAGCTGAGAATTAGGCGTCTTGAGGGTACCCCTAATTATGGTCCCCGACAACATAGATCTTCTATAAAATTATAACTCCTTAAACGTAACTCCGATTTTAGTGGTTCTCGTTCCCAAGATCTCGTAGCAACGCGTAGATCATTATTATTTAGTTTGTACTTATGTTTGGTGTGATGTTAATTTTATCTATACCATGTCTGTTTGTATTGCTACGACTAGCAGTGAGGTCGAAGATCTGAAGAATCACCCTGGTAACTGGAATCTCAAGTGCCAGGCAAGTTATGCCCTTGATCACATTTGTTACCCAATAATGTTCTTTAATATCACTTATTCATGCATAGGTTTAATTTTGATGGAACCCAATAGGTCACCCTAGTCTGTTTATCCTTTTACCTTGTTTAACCCTGAATTATTTGGGTAGTTATGCTATTGCTTTATACGATTTTGGGATAATATTTCTTTACATCCATGTTCCAATTATTCTGTTATGTTATTTATGTTCATAATAAGATCATTATGTTAATTGGAACATGGAGCGACCACTCAGGAAAATAGTGCAATCACAAGAGTTTAATGGGACGCCCTTGGCTGATTAATTAGGAAAGCTAGTGGATGACTACCTTACCCGAAAGGGGCAATGGCAGTAGGGGAGTGGTCAGTGTAGGGAGGTCCTTGGGTTGACTTTGCTGTGATGGCAATCAGGCGAGGGATTCCTGCACTGGAGCTTCCTATAAACTGTAGCGGGTTTTTTGAATCTAGTGGAACTTTGTAAAGGCCTTATAGTGTTACCCTGCCTCGCTTCCTTAATAGAGGTGTATGGGATTCATGACCCCTTGGCAGATGAGTAACACGGCTTGTGGGTAAAGATGCGCAACCTCTGCAGAGTGTAAAACTGGTATACTAGTCGTGCTCACGGTCATGAGCGGCTCGGGCCCTCACATGATTAAACTATGGAACCTAAATTCAATCTGTCATTTGCATTGCATGGGATTTGTTATTAATTTTGTTCTATTATTTATTATGGTTTGGTATTTACTTACACTTAGTAACTGCTAATAAAAGTTTGACCAACTTATAAAAGCAATGCTCAGCTTCAACCTTTATTTTATTGATCAGCATTACACATCACATGAACTCCCATCTTTTGTGAGTTCATGCCATATTATTCCCCACAACTTGTTGAGCTATGAACGTATGTGAGCTCACCCTTGCTGTCTCACACCCCCCCCCCCACATGAGAAGAACAGGTGGTTCAAGTGGAGCCATGTATCGAGGAGTTCGATTCGATCTAGGTGGCGTCTCCCAGTCGACTTTCTAGCGCCAAGGATGGATTTTAGATCCTGTTATATTATATTTTGTAAGACTTTCGCTATGTAATAAGTACTTTGATTTTATTGTGACATTTATCTATATACACTCTGTTATTATATATGTTGTCTTGTTTGGCGCATGTATGAGATGCACCCGGCTTTGTTCCTTGAAGCCCGAGGTGTTACAGATACCATGACATATGATAACACTAATGAGTCTTTATGGTAAAAACATATTAGTAAGAGTCTATATGTACCAAAGGTCTGGCATGTTTGAGAGAATCATATTAGCTACTGTTGTCTCTTCCTATGGTTGCAGACGCTCGATACGTCGACATCGCTTCTCTCGATATGCATGGTGTTAGCGCACCGGCATTATGATATTTCATCTTCACACGTATGGATATACCATGGTGATACTGTTGTTACTGTGGTGTTGATCAATAACGAACTTGAGGAGGATGGGCAAATGTGTTGTTGTTGGTACGCAAGGACATTCGATGACTTCCACTACATCAATGATCCTTCCACTGTGTTGCGCGTCTAGTAGTAAAAATCCATGATTCTGTAGTTACATGCAATCTTGGTTAAACATGGTAGATATGCTAGTGTGTATCGTGCATGATTTCCATCAGTGGTACCAGAGCTAGGTCATGCATAATTTTTGATCTAGAATATTTGCATATAGGTGATACTCCTAGTATATTGCATCTATTTTTCTTTGGTTGTAGCACCACTTAGGACAAATGAGGTAATTGCCGGTATAGTCGCATATCTCTACCGACTAGAATCACCGTAGGGATAACAACATGTATCTTTTAGATTGAGAAAGTCAAGAAATCTGAATTGGATATACTGTTATGGCTCTATGTCACACAATTGTTAATATAATTTGCAGTAAAAATAGAGACATTTAGCTTGTCTCGAAATCAACTTGATTTGATTAATCTGGTGATATTTATATAGAGCTTTCATTGATGTGACCAGGAATTTCTGAGTGTACGACACAGATTATTTGGACAAACCATTTTCATACCGCATGGTAGTATCCGGCTCTCCACCTATGTGACACCCGGTTTGCAAAGAAGAGAAGTTGGAGGGTATTCTTTTTGTTTTTTTCTCTCTTTCGGTGGTTGCGTTTTGGGAATTTGGAATTTGAGGAAAAACATTCACCAGTAGGGCAGTAGAATTTCTTTGGTTAGGCGCTTGCATCGGGGTCGGGAGCCGTCGCGTGGGCGTGTTGGGCCGCAAATCTTGTTTTGGCCCACTAACCCCCATAACCCTAGCCGCCCTCCCCCTAACCCCCCCATTCTTTGTGTAGCCGCCCCCCTCCCATCTCCTCCTTTCTCAAGCACTTGCAGCCACACATCAAACCCTAGCCGCCCCCCCATCTCCTCCTCCCATGGTGCCATTCGTTGCCGCTCGGATCTCCGTCGCGTGGTGCAAATCTTCAACGGTTTTCGGTGGAGGGAGGAAGGGAGGAAGAAAAGGGGGAGAACCCAAGGTGATTTTTGTGTTTATCTCTTGTTCATTTTATGCGTCAATCCAATTGTTTAGATGTTGCGTGTGCGATTTGGTAGAAGGGCTGTCCAGAATTTTAAGGGGGTGGATGAACAGCAGCAGAATTAGTGATTTCTGGTCATTTTTCGTGGAGAATTAAGGGGAATCAGTTTGGGAATCATGTAGAACTTTGACATACCTTTCCAACGAGTATTTATGCGCTCAATTTGGAGTTATAAATTAAAAGTTATCACCGTTTGAAACCGGGTAGGTGGCTGTCCAAAAAACAGATTTTCAGGGGGATGAACAGCAGCAGTATTAGCAGTTTCTGGGGATTTTTCGGGAGTAATTAGTGTTAATCAGTATGAGAATCATGTAGAGCTTTATGTTATCTTTCCAACAAGTACTTATGCGCTCGATTCAGAGTTATAATTTAGGAGATATCGTTGTTTGAATCCGGTTATGTTGCTGTCCAAAAAAACAGATTTTTCAGGTGGGTGAACAGCAGTGGTATTAGCAGTTTCTGGGAATTTTTCGTGGGTAATTAGTGTTAACCAGTATGATAATCATGTAGAGATTTGTCTTATCTTTCCAATGAGTACTTATGCGCTTGATTTGGAATTATATTTTAAAAGATATCGCTGTTTGAATCCGGGTATGTCGCTGTCCAAAAGACAAAGAAAAACAGATTACATGGTTCATCTTGTGGACTGTTTTGGGCTAATTAGATATTAGAATTTAATTATAAATTGTATACAAAACTTGTGGGGAATTTTATGTAGATGCCTCTGGAGTTTTTGTTTGTTACCACTGCTGTCATAATTTTAAAGTTATGAAATTATTAAGCAGCGCCGCTGCAGTTTGGTGGGTGTAGGGAGAGATGTAACCCGCGGCGGGGTTTGAGTTTGTTCGTAGTTGCGGCGTCGCTTATGAGCCTGATTATGTGAAATTGGTGCACTAAGTTGGGTGTCAAAAACAGGTGGTGGACTTCCAGATCGTACTTAGGGATTTGCCCGAACTTCCGGTAAAGGCAAGTAAATACAGTGGTGGTTGCTACCGTTTGGTTTGCATCCTATTCCCTGTTATTGAGTATGCATAAGTTTTAATTATGTTAATCATTGAATTCTATGATGAAGTTTATTTGTTTGGAAGTATTAATTCTCAATTGTCTAATATTGTGGATGATCATAATTTGGTAATGATATATGTGGTTGATTCCCATCTTGGATGGAGTTGAAGTATCTTTTTGAATCATGTTATATGAAGTGTTGTAGGCATGACATGCACATCGCATCATCCATCTTGCATTTTGAAGTTATGTTGTGATCTTATGGTCCGACCGTACCGGTACATTTTTAGCATCGTACGTTGCCCGAGGAGGGGTATGATGCGGCTTCATATCCTTAGTGGTATGAAGGCAGAAGTCATCCTTGCATTTGCAGACATTTGCACTCATGAGGAATATATGAAGTGTGACATTACTATGTTACTATTGTGGTTTCTACCTGCGAGGTGTGGTAACTAGGTGTGTTGTACATTGTATACGTGCTGCACCTTCATAATAAGAAGGGTGTGGAATCAAGTGGTGGTAAAACAATGTTCTTATGTGGTTAAACTGTTTGATATCATTTTACTTGCTGAGATGTGTCATCTCACTCTTGCATTACTCAATGCAGGTACTTGATACATGTTGGGAATGAGGGGAGTAGCAGCACGTCCACTTTTACTCTCACAATAACGCTGCCCAGGCGCAGCCATGATTTAATTAAAAACTTATTGTCAAAGGAAGTTTGTTTTCTTTATATGGTCGTGCGCACTGGTTAATTCAGTTCAGGTCGTATGTTTATCTTCCCTTGCTAGCCGATTAATAATACTTAGTATGTTTTAGTCATGATATATGTTTATACTCTGTTGCCCCCTCTTTTATGCAATCTTGCAAAGGGGATGCTGCTGAAATTTTATATATGGACGTCAGAAGTGTAGTTCAGTAGCATTCCGGGTTGTTGGTGGAACCCGGAGTGTTACAGTTGGTATCAAAGCATAGGCTTTAGATCTACGCAATTTGAAGATAAATTTGACACACTTGCACATATAGGAAGGGTATGGGTTCATATATCTTTCATATTAGTATTTTATTGTATAGATGACTAGAATTTCCTTACTCCAAATCCCTTTATGGTTTGATGGGGTATGTCGTTAACGACGTAATGCTTGATATGAAATGTTACTTCTATTTAATATTGGTTTCTTGGTGTGGTTGTTATTGAAATTTATTATGCAAGTGAAGCTACTAATGTACTTGTTTTATATACATATCGTCATTGTTGGGGACTTGTTCTCAAATGCTAAGAATTAAGAACAAGGCAACACAAGAAATGTTAAGTGTTAAGGTCCTTCGTCCTCCATAACAATATATCCCTTCGGGATATAAAGCATCTCGGACGAAGGTTACGAAGGACATACCTTCGTAAGCATAACAACGAAGAATGAAGCATTTGCATAAATCATAGAATATGAAATAAACATTTGAATATTGTCATAGAATAATCTCTACTTGTATTAATGAATATAAATGACTTCGAATTACAAATGTACCTTCGATCCTGCGGAAGGCAAAAGTACAAGCGTGATGCGAAAGCAAATGACAGGTCAGCGTGAACAGTACGGGAGTACTGTTCATCTATTTATAGACGCGGGACGCAGCCCACGTAAAATTACATCCATGTCCATTACATTTGTTAACGGTTTATGGAAATCTATTGAGGACCCCGAAGTCTTTTTATCTTTAAGTCGGTTCCCCCTTGTGCTATCGCGCCGAAGCTTCCCTGCGTACAGCTTCGGCTGCCCTCGACCTTCGTCTGGCTCAGCCTTCGTCCTGGTCGTGCTCCATATCCATAATTCTGAATCCGAAAATACCTGTTCATATAATTCACTTGGAAAGCATTGTCAAATCATGTTTTTGAGGACCTTCGGAGGACGAAGGCCCCCAACAGTAGCCCCTCGCAATATTAATTTGTAAATAATAAATTCAGATTGCGATATGGACGAAGGCCTTGAGCCGAAGGTCCGAAAAAACACCTTCCCTTTGCTAGAATAGCAACATTCACTGACAAGCGGGGCCTTTTAACTTTCAACGCCCTAGGCGTATAAATAAGAACACATCGTGAATTCATTTGGTACACACGCTTGCCTTTTGCTTCGGCCCACTAAAAATTTTTAGCTCTTGTTCATTGAGATTTGCTGGTCTTTTTGACTTCAAAGCTTCGGCCTCGGGAACAAATTTTTAGTGTTTCCGAAGATGTCTGAAGACAAGAAGATCCCTGCTGAGACGAAGCTGAGTCTCGAGGAGGAGAAGAATCTGGGGTTCCTGATAGCGATGGCAGAGACTAATACAGAGAAAATCACGAAGGAGATTCTCGAAGGTTTGTCCGAAGATACTGATGACAGCGACAGCTATGATGTAGAAAGTGATGGGGAAGAGGCCGAAGATCGACCGTGGCGACCAAGTCACTCAGTTTTTGGGAAAACAACCATCAAGCAGAGTCACATTGATAATATGAGGGGGCGATACTTCCGAGACATATCTATTGTGAGAGCTGATGCCGGGGAAAAGACTTCTCCCACCCCTGAAGAGGATGAAGTTGTGATTTTCCGAAGCTTCCTCAAGGCTGGGCTTCGATTCCCCCTGAGCAATTTTGTTGTTGAGGTACTGAAAACATTCCAAATCTACCCTCATCAACTCACTCCCGAAGCTATTATAAGAATGGGGATTTTTGTCTGGGCTGCGAGAAGCCAAGGTTTGGAGCCAAACGCTAAAAGCTTCTGCAACATACACGAGTTATTGTATGAGACAAAGCCCTGGGGAAAGGAGCAATACCACAACAACTTTGGGTGCTACAGCTTCGGCGCCCGCTCCGGGTCAAGCTACCCTGTGCCAACCTTTCGGAAGAGGTGGCCCGGAGCCTGGATGTCTGAATGGTTTTATGTGAAAAATGATCTAACAGCGCAAAATAATGTCAAAAGTATCATTATGTACCCAATTTGGCAACGCTTCGGACTTCGAAGGCCGAAGGTTGAAATGGATGAGGCAGCCGAAGAATGCCAAAGAGCCTTCGGCGCAGTCTGCTCCTTCATTGGGACAAGGGACTTGGTCCAGGAGCACATTGCCTTCAGGGTATGGCCACTTGCAGAAAAGTGGGAAATGCCGAAAGAAACCATCAAAGAGTCCGACGAAGGCGGACTAGTCAGATTAAAATACACATTCAAATATGCAGATAAATTTATTGAACCTGATGATGACTGGCTGAAAAGCATTGAAACATTAAGTGATGAATTACTTGGGGCATACTCGAAGGCTGAAAATACTGCACTATCAGCAGCCTTCGGAGGCCGAAAGAAGAAGAGACTGAACCGAGTGTTTGATGCAATCGGGTTCTTCTACCCTGATTATTGTTATCCCATCCGAAGGCAAAAAAGGAAAAATATAACCTCTGAAAAAAGAAGAAGCTGAAACCGCTCCTAGCGAGCCAGAACCAAAAGGAAAAAGGTTGAAGGTCTTCACACATCGACCACGCCATATTGAACCAGCTTCGGTGCCGGAGTTTACCGGGAAAACTTCTTCAGCCACCGAAGCTGAAAAACTAATCAAGTCAGCCTTGTTGCCAGAGATCGCAGAGACGGCCGAAGTGCCACCAAAGATTGAATCAGAACAGTCAGACATTTTGTTGTCAGAAACAAAAGAGAAAACCGAAGCGCCGCTCACAGAAAAAATTGAGGAAGTAAGAGAAGCAACTGAGGGCTCCAAAACATTAGAAGTTTTGAGTCCTACAGCAATCGTTGGGACAGCAAAACACCAAAAGGGGCCATTAGTGACCCCAAAAAGGAAAAGAATGGTAAATGTACTAGACGTCTTGGAGACGATTAAGTCTTCAAGTACAATTTCAAAAAAGAGTGTTGATGTTGCTGAAGGTTCTACTGAAGCTTCGGCTCAACAAGCTGAAGCTGAAGCTGGGCCTTCAGAGCCCTTCAAAGAACAACCTTTTGAAGCTGAAGCAGTAAAAATTCCGGAACCAATATTAGTTGAAGAAACGGGCACCGTCATCCCCGAAGCACCTGCCGGCATGCATGATTACATCATACGACATGCTTCGGGGAAAAAGCTATCTGAGGAAGAAGCTTATGAGGCCAACCATTATGCAAAGGAGCTGAAATATCCGAAGGGGGCAGTAATATTCAATGGAACAAACGAAGATGACTTCTTATACTGCCTGCCTGATAACAAAGAGCTATCCGTCTGCCGAGAGATGGCGAGAAGCATAGGCTTTCCGAAGCTTGAAGCTGGGTTAAGTGCCATGACGAAAGAGGATCTCGCAGACAGCCTTGCGTATAATAGCTTGAAGGTACCGGAATTAAACACTTGAAAAAAAACCCCCTTATTATTTTTACGCACATCATTCCTTTTTCCTTATTTGAATTCTTTTTCGTATAGGGCCTGATCCTAAGCAACGCGCTAAGAGCGCAGAAGAGCGCCGAAGATGAAAGTTATGAAATTGCGTTTAATAATTTACGCTCCGAAGTTATCAAGCTGAGAAATGAAGCTTTGGAAAAAGATAAAATTCTGTTTACATTGGTGGATAAAGTGAAAAAAGACGAAGCCGCTTCAAAGGCCCAATCCGAAGCTCAAAAACGCGAGATTAAAGATCTTCGGAAACAACTGGCTAGAGCTAAAGAGGAGCGCGCGCTTGAGGAAACGAAGCGTGAACTTAGTGATTTTATGGTCAACAAATTGGAATCAAGAGTTAAGGAGCTTCGCACATCGCAGTGGAAATGCTATGTTAAATCTATAGAATGCGTGAATAAAATTAAAAACAGCTTTGCTAGCGTCGGCGCCTTTTCCAGCGAAGAGAATTTTTCTCGAGGCAATCCCGAAGATCCGCTGGAATGGATTAGCCACGAAGCAGAGGCCTTCGAAGAAATTCTGAACAGCCGTGGCGATATATGCGCTTTTTCAGGCGCTAGAGGAATTACTTCTGTGTTAGAAAAGAAGGGTTGCGGGCACGTAAAACTTTTAGCTCAGTCCGAAGCTACCTTACCCTTCGAAGATATCAAGGACCCCTCAGCCGAAGCAAGCGTGGTTGCTGGCAAATTTTTTACTGATATCTGGAACGACGGCGGCCGAGGAATGGCACAAGAAATTATCGAAAGGAGCGAAAAAGGCATCCACGAAGCTAGGAAAGTGGCAGAGACTGCCGAAAAAAGTACGGAGCCCGAAAGACAATTAGGTATTAATTAGTCGTTCTTATTGTGTTGCAGTTTTTGTTTCACACTCTACTCACAGTTTATAATAGTAATGAAAAAATGTTCTTTTGCTCCCGAAGGTACCGCATCGACTGTCGATCCCCAAACAAAAGGGGATGATGAAATTAAACAAATGGCCGAAGCTATCATGGACAAAGTTGTTGATCAACTTTTAAATGAAGTCGCCGAAGCAGTTTTAAGAGAAGACTAGATGTTATTTAGAAAAACAGTTAAATTGTAATCTATGTAACATTTGTACATTTGAATGTAATATACAAGTTTCTTTCCATTATTCAATTCTTTACGATGCATGAAACTGTACATACATACCATTTTTGAGCCTTCGGCGAAAAAACACCTTCCCTTCTTTTCATGCTTCGTGAAGAAAACATTCTTCGTTAAAACTGTTCCGAAAAAACACATCCATGCTTCGTAAAAACAACCACTGAAGCTAATCGTCCATGCTTCGTGAAAGCATTCTCCGAAGCTATTTTCCGAAGATTATCATTATATTCCCTTGTGACTTTGCACAATTTGCATTTTCTCAAATCATTCTTTCGAAGGTTAGTACTGTGTGCCCTTCTTTTTGCCGTATGCAACATGATGTATGATGCTTATGCTATGCGAAATGATGTGATGATGTTATGTTATGCAAATGACGTCTGTTCCGAAGATACACACAAAACACATTCGTAAGCTCTGCATTCCCTTAGGAACGTCTTTGGAGCTTCTTCGTCTTTTACTTAGACGATCTCAGCGTTGACTTTTCGCTGTAAGCCTCCCTTAGGAGCTTCTTCGCCCTTTACTTAGGCGGTATCAGCGTTGACTTTTCGCTGTAAGCCTCCCTTAGGAGCTTCTTCGCCCTTTACTTAGGCGGTATCAGCGTTGACTTTTCGCTGTAGGCTCTGCATTCCTTTAGGAACGACTTCTGAGCAGAAAACTTACACTGCGCTCCCTTTGGAACGGCTTTTTGTGACTTCACAAACTTACTCTGCGTTCCTTAGAACGACTTTTCGTTACTCCGAAGGATTTTTAATTCGAAGGTCCTCCTTGGTAACGGAAAAAATTTTAAGCTTCAGCAACTTAAGCTTGTGGATCAAATAGATCTTCCTCGTGGAAAACAACGACATTATTACATGAAAACTATCAATGTTTTTTTTTTTTTGCTTGACAGAAAATAAAACTGAATAAGAAAGACTGCTATCAAAGGTAGGATATGTGTCAATAAATGTGTTTCGACTCTGGCACAGTGCTGTTGACTGTGCGAGCTTCGGACTGCTCTCTGAAGTCCCTCTGCTGTGGAACGTATTGACTCCCTTCTGGCTGTTGACCTTGCTGCAATGGAGGTGGGGGCGGAAGCTGTTGCCAGGAAGCTTGAGGTTGACTTGCGGAAGCTACGGAAGCTGCAGGGTGGTTGTCTATGTATTGTGGGATATAAGGCGGATGACACGAAGCAGTATGCATGACCTGCTTCGGCTGAGCTTGTTGAGATGCAGCTTCGGCAATTTCCTTTTGCTTCTGGATTGTAATGTGGCACGACCTAGTGGTATGGCCCTTGCCTTCTCCACAGAACAAGCAAAACAGTCTCCTTGGCTGATCTCCGAATCTTCCGCCGAAGCCCCTGGCGCCTCTGCCTCTTGGAGCTGGTGGCCGGAAGGAAGTTTGTTGTTGTCCCGAAGCCTGTGAGGAGCATTGCGGTCTGTTCTGATTCCCCTTATCATCATTCTGAGTGTTGTGGATGGATCGGACATGCCTCGGGTAATATCTCCCTCCGAAGCCCCTGGTCATTTCAGAAAATCTGAAGGCTTCCTCCCTCCTTTGGCGAAAGTCATTATCAGCCCGAATGTACTCGTCCATCTTTTGGAGTAGCTTCTCCAGAGTCTGAGGAGGCTTCCTAGCAAAGTATTGGGCTGCAGGTCCAGGACGAAGCCCCTTGATCATAGCTTCGATAACAATTTCATTGGGCACCGTTGGTGCCTGCGCCCTCAATCGTAAAAACCTTCGGACATACGCTTGAAGGTACTCTTCGTGATCCTGAATACACTGGAACAGGGCTTGAGCTG
The DNA here is from genome assembly GCF_902167145.1 of Zea mays. NCBI lineage: Eukaryota > Viridiplantae > Streptophyta > Magnoliopsida > Poales > Poaceae > Zea > Zea mays. The sequence goes on along the minus strand of NC_050101.1, from coordinate 109,145,367 downwards.
TGACCGGCTTCGTCTGAAATCCTTGAAAGCTGGTCAGTAACATATCCTTCAGCTTCTGCCATGAGGTTATTGTTCCTGGCCGAAGGGAGGAATACCAGGTCTGAGCAACATTCCTGACGGCCATGACGAAAGACTTTGCCATGACTGCAGCATTGCCCCCGTACGAAGATACCGTTGCTTCGTAGCTCATCAAGAATTGCTTCGGGTCGGAATGACCATCAAACATGGGGAGCTGGGGTGGCTTATAGGATGGTGGCCAAGGTGTAGCCTGCAGCTCAGCAGACAGAGGAGAAGCATCATCAAAAACAAAATTTCCCTGATGGAAATTATCATACCAGTCATCTTCGTTGACGAAGCCCTCCTGATGAAGGTCTTTCTGATGAGGCCTTCTGTTCTGCTCATCGTGAGTAAGATGGCGGACTTCCTCAGAGGCTTCGTCTATCTGCCTTTGCAACTCGGCTAGGCGGGCCATCTTCTCCTTCTTCCTTTGTACTTGTTGGTGTAGCATCTCCATATCCCTGATTTCTTGGTCTAGCTCCTCTTCCTGAAGTGTCGGGCTGACAGCCTTTCTCTTCTGGCTTCGGGCCTCCCGAAGAGAGACGGTCTCCTGGTTGATGTCCAACGGTTGCAGTGTTGAAGCCCCAGTCGCTGAAGCTTTCTTCGGCGCCATAGCTTCCGAAGGTGTTCAAAAAAGCTCGAAATGGAAGTGAGTTCACCGGAGGTGGGCGCCAATGTTGGGGACTTGTTCTCAAATGCTAAGAATTAAGAACAAGGCAACACAAGAAATGTTAAGTGTTAAGGTCCTTCGTCCTCCATAACAATATATCCCTTCGGGATATAAAGCATCTCGGACGAAGGTTACGAAGGACATACCTTCGTAAGCATAACAACGAAGAATGAAGCATTTGCATAAATCATAGAATATGAAATAAACATTTGAATATTGTCATAGAATAATCTCTACTTGTATTAATGAATATAAATGACTTCGAATTACAAATGTACCTTCGATCCTGCGGAAGGCAAAAGTACAAGCGTGATGCGAAAGCAAATGACAGGTCAGCGTGAACAGTACGGGAGTACTGTTCATCTATTTATAGACGCGGGACGCAGCCCACGTAAAATTACATCCATGTCCATTACATTTGTTAACGGTTTATGGAAATCTATTGAGGACCCCGAAGTCTTTTTATCTTTAAGTCGGTTCCCCCTTGTGCTATCGCGCCGAAGCTTCCCTGCGTACAGCTTCGGCTGCCCTCGACCTTCGTCTGGCTCAGCCTTCGTCCTGGTCGTGCTCCATATCCATAATTCTGAATCCGAAAATACCTGTTCATATAATTCACTTGGAAAGCATTGTCAAATCATGTTTTTGAGGACCTTCGGAGGACGAAGGCCCCCAACAGTCATGATGTTTTTTTGGGATGCAATGTTTTCTAATCTCTGAGCTATTACCATCATATATTTCTATATGCTTGACTGTGGATGTTTTTTTCCAAAAGGATTCTTGGGTTCTAGTACTTGTAGGACCGATTGTTTATTGAGCTTGTGTATAGAGGATCTAATCCGACTTGGTATAGTGTGAAAACACTATACAATGTAGTTTTATGGTGTTGTTGAGTTTGATTGACTGTTGGGTTACAACCCAACTTATCAATGTAATATTTCCATGGGTGCAGTGCTTTACAACTCACCTTTTTTTTGGCTAGTGTGGCTACTTGCCAACTTGATCTTAGAGTACAATAGGTTTGTCTCCATAGAGCAAAGGCAATGTTGTACTGTCTATGAAATCTTGAGACTGGTAGAACTCAAGTGAATTTGTAAGATGACGTGGATAGATAAGTTCAACCATGTTTACATGATAGGTTTTCTTATTGTGTGCAACCTTAACTTTAATAATAAATAGGGTGATTTCAAGTGGATTTTATGTCTATATTATAGTTGAAGAGGCATGCATGTTTTCCTTCTATGGTTTGTTTCTATAGCCAAAAAGGTTATGCATAATTTTTATTTGTTGGAGGCTAGTCATGTGGACGATATGGACAACCCGTTTTATATTGTTTTTAATCGCCGATGATATATGGTAGTTTTTTTATATGATCAGTTCTCTATGCATGCTTGTTGAATTATTATTTGGACCGCTTTATCTTAAACAAAGTCAATGTTTAACTGGAAGTTGCTTATGTTTGTTAGTCATCTATCTCTATAATGATGTGGTTGTTGCATCAGATGGAGATTTTTTATATGAATGATGGTTTGATAGATCATGTATGTCTACTACTTTGAATTCATCCTATGACATCACTAGGTACAAATTGTTCAAGTGCAATAATAGGAGGTATTGTTGTATGTGAGGTTAATCAAGGTAGTTTGGTTAGGTGGATTGTCTTATTGAAGTCCAATTACTCCTGTTGAGCATAGTATCGTGTTATTATTTTAGTGTTGAAAGTAATATTTATGAAGCTTTTACATGAGTCTGTGTCAAGAAGTACATTAGTTTTTCTTGTTGTTATCCCTCCATTGCTTTATGAGTATTGCAAATTTTATCTCTTTTGAGAGGAGAAAAAGATGTTATATGACATGAGCACCATTTGCTTCACGTCAACAGAATAGTTTTGGAGATTTCTAGTAGTTGGATTCTAGTGTAATAACAACCATGTTTTATAGTGCTAGAGACGGGTATGTCAGGTGTTTCATACATTGTCGATACATGGATGTTTGACCTTAGTGGCATTAACAAACGAGGTTGTTGAATTCATTGATTGTTGTGCTTAGTGTTCTAACCTATTTGGTAGAGTGTTATTTAAAGACTTTGTGGAGTTGCATCCCAGTTTGGTAGTGGAAAATCCTAGTGTTGATTGCACCTGCCAATGACTTGGGTTTCATTTTATATTGTTGATAATGTGTTGTTTGGTTTCGGGAGGCATTTTAAATTAGTTGGAGGCTGAATCAGGCTTCACTTATCTAGAATGTTTTGTAGTATGTTTCTTTATCTTTTCATAGGATGCTTAATCACCATGTTTGGTCTAAACATTTGAGAGATATGGGTTTCTTAAAACATCTTTGTTGGTGTCTCTAGCAGAGTGAGTCTTTAATTTTGTACGGAAGAGTAGACATTGAAGACTGTATAATTTGGTCTTTGTGGATTATGAAAGTTTTAGTAATTTCATGATCTTCTCAAAGAGTATGGGTTTCTAATTCTCATTGCATATAATTGGAGTTACGTTGCTCTGAAGTTGTTGCACTGTTGTGTCTGAACTTTAGGCGTCGTTATAATCACCAATAAATCGACCGCGTTTTGATAGTTGCAGAGCACAAATTTGCGAATTCTCTTTAAGCAAAACTTGTAGGTATTTTCAGTACCTTTTTAATGGGTATTTACTTGCAACTGTCTGTTAAATAGATTTGGAGAGGTGGTTGCCCGGATATAAGTCGAATCTCTAATGTGCAGTATCTCAGGCTGAGTTTAGTTGTAGGTCATGCAGAGTTGAGGGCTATAAGGATTAATTTGGGTGCAACTTTATTGCAAAAGTCGTGGACAATTTTCAAAACTTTTCCAACGTGTGTTCGTTGTAGTTTAAGTTGAGTATAGCAGGAGTTATAGGTTTTTGAATTTTAGTTGTCCATTGTTTCAATCCTATCAGTTTTGCAACAAAAGAGTTGCATTGTTTTATCGGTTTGGAAACCAATTCCGAGACACTCATTATAATAAAAGTTCTAGGGAATGTTATAATCTTTTCAATGAGTTTATATTTGCAAAATTTTGTTAGCTGCAGGGAGTTATGATATCATGTATAGAATGTGCTTGGATGAATATGTGGGCAGACATAACATGCTTAAATTGATTCATGTTTGCATGATGTGAGATTAGGCTTAAATGATTTAAAAAGTTATCATATTGCTTCTATACTTATATTTGTTCTAGGTGTCTCGTAATGAAGAACCTAAAGTTATTAGTTTTTCAATGAACGCTTAATCTTAGAAGAGTAATGAACCTGATAAAATCTATTGCTTGCTATTGGGACTGCATGACCAGTTTTAGTTATGCAGCTAGTTCAATAAAGTAAACCATCTTTTCTGTAGAGATGTTATATATAAAAGTTGTAGCCAACTTCTTTATCTTACTTGTGTAAAAATTTCATGACCATAGGTCTAGTAGTTTGGGAGTTATGATTTTCTCAAGTCCAGTCTTGAAATCTGTGCAGATTCTGTACAGATTTCGAAGCTGACCTTGTTTGCCCAATTTAAACTTCGAATAACTTATTATAAATTATAAATAAGTTGTAGTACTTTTCTTAATCGTTTCAACAAATTTTGGATTAATTTTTTTTGGAGATCTATAAGTTAAGTTACAGCTGTTTTAAGTGTGATCTCTGAATCTGTCCAAATTTGGACAGCAGAGCCTTTCTCGTGTCTTTTGACCTTAATATGCATTGAATTAACTTGATATGTTTATAAATGAATTATAGACAATTCTACTAGCTTTCTAAAAAGTCTGGGAGCACCTGAATTGGATGATTGAGACTCCAATTATGGATTTTTGAATTGAGTAGTTGAATTATGTCCAAGTCTGGACAGAATTTACGTTTAACATTGTTTGACCTTTCTAAGTGTCAAATCTTGTTGTGATGTTAATACCAAGGGTATAGTGGACTTTATAAGCTTTCCATAAAGTCCTAGTTTACTAATTTTCGATGCATATTTTGTGAGTTAGGAGCAAAACAATTAACCGTTGTGCTGCTATCTAGAAATATGCAAGCATTAAGTTGCTCTCTTGAAGTTGCTCTTGTTTCGCTAAGTTTGGTTTAGGCTATAGGAACATTATATGCCTTGCATTCATATATACATTCCTTGAAGTACTTGCATATGTCAATGATTGATTTGGTGTCAGGAAAGCTTGGTCCGAGGTATATAGGACCGTCTACTATCTTGGCCGAGTTGGCAGCTGGGCTTAGCACATGTAATTGTCGGAATCTATGATCAGAGTACACCAAGTATTCCATGTCTTTATGTTGAGGAAGTATTTGCGGAATCCAGACCATCAAATCGAGCTAGAGCCGATTCCTGTGTAGCAAGAGCAGACTCTAGAGTGTCGTCTGCTACGTATCTTAGAATCCTAGGAGCTTGAGGAGCTGATGCAGCAGAAGTACTCGAACTTTTCTTTATGTGTGAGTTTTGTTGATTCATTAATCTTTCTTTTGTTGTTCCGATAGAAGCGTCGGAATTCGAGGTCGAATTCTTTTTAAGGGGGGGTAGAGTGTGACACCCGGTTTGCAAAGAAGAGAAGTTGGAGGGTATTCTTTTTGTTTTTTCTCTCTCTTTCGATGGTTGCGTTTTGGGAATTTGGAATTTGAGGAAAAACATTCACCAGTAGGGCAGTAGAATTTCTTTGGTTAGGCGCTTGCATCGGGGTCGGGAGCCGTCGCGTGGGCGTGTTGGGCCGCAAATCTTGTTTTGGCCCACTAACCCTCATAACCCTAGCCGCCCTCCCCCTAACCCCCCATTCTTTGTGCAGCCCCCCCTCCCATCTCCAACTTTCTCAAGCACTTGCAGCCACACATCAAACCCTAGCCGCCCCCCCCCCATCTCCTCCTCCCATGGTGCCATTCGTTGCCGCTCGGATCTCCGTCGCGTGGTGCAAATCTTCAACGGTTTTCGGTGGAGGGAGGAAGAGAGGAAGAAAAGGGGGAGAACCCAAGGTGATTTTTGTGTTTATCTCTTGTTCATTTTATGCGGCAATCCAATTGTTTAGATGTTGCGTGTGCGATTTGGTAGAAGGGTTGTCCAGAATTTTAAGGGGGTGGACGAACAGCAGCAGAATTAGTGATTTCTGGGCATTTTTCGTGGAGAATTAAGGGGAATCAGTTTGGGAATCATGTAGAACATTGGCATACCTTTCCAACGAGTATTTATGCGCTCAATTTGGAGTTATAAATTAAAAGTTATCACCGTTTGAAACCGGGTAGGTGGCTGTCCAAAAAACAGATTTTCAGGGGGATGAACAGCAGCAGTATTAGCAGTTTCTGGGGATTTTTCGGGAGTAATTAGTGTTAATCAGTATGAGAATCATGTAGGGCTTTATGTTATCTTTCCAACAAGTACTTATGCGCTCGATTCGGAGTTATAATTTAGGAGATATCGTTGTTTGAATCCGGTTATGTTGCTGTCCAAAAAAACAGTTTTTTCAGGTGGGTGAACAGCAGTGGTATTAGCAGTTTCTGGGAATTTTTCGTGGGTAATTAGTGTTAACCAGTATGATAATCATGTAGAGATTTGTCTTATCTTTCCAATGAGTACTTATGCGCTTGATTTGGAATTATATTTTAAAAGATATCGCTGTTTGAATCCGGGTATGTCGCTGTCCAAAAGACAAAGAAAAACAGATTACATGGTTCATCTTGTGGACTGTTTTGGGCTAATTAGATATTAGAATTTAATTATAAATTGTATACAAAACTTGTGGGGAATTTTATGTAGATGCCTCTAGAGTTTTTGTTTGTTACCACTGCTGTCATAATTTTAAAGTTATGAAATTATTAAGCAGCGCCGCTGCAGTTTGGTGGGTGTAGGGAGAGATGTAACCCGCGGCGGGGTTTGAGTTTGTGCGTAGTTGCGGCGTCGCTTATGAGCCTGATTATGTGAAATTGGTGCACTAAGTTGGGTGTCAAAAACAGGTGGTGGACTTCCGGATCGTACTTAGGGATTTGTCCGAACTTCCGGTAAAGTCAAGTAAATACAGTGGTGGTTGCTACTGTTTGGTTTGCATCCTATTCCCTGTCATTGAGTATGCATAAGTTTTAATTATGTTAATAATTGAATTCTATGATGAAGTTTATTTGTTTGGAAGTATTAATTCTCAATTGTCTAATATTGTGGATGATCATAATTTGGTAATGATATATGTGGTTGATTCCCATCTTGGATGGAGTTTAAGTATCTTTTTGAATCATGTTATATGAAGTGTTGCAGGCATGACATGCACATCGCATCATCCATCTTGCATTTTGAAGTTATGTCGTGATCTTATGGTCCGACCGTACCGGTACATTTTTAGCATCGTACGTTGACCGAGGAGGGGTATGATGCGGCTTCATATCCTTAGTGGTATGAAGGCAGAAGTCATCCTTGCATTTGCAGACATTTGCACTCATGAGGAATATATGAAGTGTGACATTACTATGTTACTTTTGTGGTTTCTACCTGCGAGGTGTGGTAACTAGGTGTGTTGTACGTTGTATACGTGCTACACCTTCGTAATAAGAAGGGTGTGGAATCAAGTGGTGGTAAAACAATGTTCTTATGTGGTTAAACTGTTTGATATCATTTTACTTGCTGAGATGTGTCATCTCACTCTTGCATTACTCAATGCAGGTACTTGATACATGTTGGGAATGAGGGGAGTAGTAGCATGTCCACTTTTACTCTCACAATAACGCTGCCCAGGCGCAGCCATGATTTAATTAAAAACTTATTGTCAAAGGAAGTTTGTTTTCTTTATATGGTCGTGCGCACTGGTTAATTCAGTTCAGGTCGTATGTTTATCTTCCCTTGCTAGCCGATTAATAATACTTAGTATGTTTTAGTCATGATATATGCTTATACTCTGTTGCCCCCTCTTTTATGCAATCTTGCAAAGGGGATGCTGCCGAAATTTTATATATGGACGTCGGAAGTGTAGTTCAGTAGCATTCCGGGTTGTTGGTGGAACCCGGAGTGTTACAACCTAGCATGGTTTTACAGAGAATATTATGAATAATATGACCCAAATATAGAAACCACATATAGGACTTGATGATGTAGATCACCATGATAAATGGATGACTTCTATCCTACATTTAATATAATTATCTGTGATGGTTTATTTTCCTACCTTTCTATCCACCCATGTACTAAATATGATAGGATAGTTTCCCTAAAAATTAAGAGTTTATTTTGATACCCTTCCAATTACTACATTTATATAGATTCTAATCATCACTTGGTTGGTCTACCAAAGCAAAGTGTCATCGATTATTTTAATCTAATAGGGTAAGTCCTAGACATTTGCTAAAGATGAAGGGCAAAGGTGAGGGCAAGGCTAAAGATGAGATCTCAAAGCTAAATGCAAAGTCTAAGTCTGGCCTTTCTTCTAAAGACAAAAATTTCATTGTGGTGACCTTGAGAAACGGTCTAGGAACTACAAGAAGTACTTAGAAGACAATAAGGAAATTGAGACTTCTATTTTGTGTATATATGTTATTGAAATTAATCTGGCTATTTCTTTTAGTGAATCATGGGTATTTGATATCAGATCGATGATTCATACTTGTAAATCATTGCAAGGACTAAAAAGGACTAGAATATTTGCTACAAATGAGTTGAATATGTGTGTAGGCAATAGAGCAAAGGTTGTTGCACTAGCCATCGACACTTATCAAGTGCCACTTGTACACATTTTAGAAAGATCTTAACAAATATCTAATGCAGAGAATTCCTAATTTTCAATAGCAACAGATATCTAAGTTTTATAGCTTTCCATGGTTATTATTGTAGAAGATTTTAAAACCTTGCCTTATGCCCTCATTTCATGGCTTCATGATTGTTATAGAAATTTTAGCACTCTCATTGTCACATAGGAGAGGGACTTTGCTCAATTTGTAGCCATTGTCCCTAAGGGTTTGCCTCATCTAAAGTAATTGCGCACAACAATGTCCTACGGCAATATACTCGGCTTCGGCGGTAGAAAGAGCTACTGAGTTTTGTTTCTTTGAAGCCCAAGACACCAGGGATCTCCCCATAAAGTGACAAGTCCCTGATGTGCTCTTCCTGTCAATTTTACACCCTGCCCAATCGGCATCTGAATATCCTATTAAATCAAAGGTGGATCCCTTAGGGTACCAAAGACCAAACTTAGGAGTGTAAACTAAATATCTCATGATTCTTTTTATGGCACTAAGGTGAACTTCCTTAGGATCGGCTTGGAACCTTGCACACATGCATACGGAAAGCATAATATCCAGTCGAGATGCACATAAATAGAGTAAAGATCCTATCAACGACTGTATACCTTTTGATCTATGGATTTACCTCCCGTGTCGAGGTCGAGATGCCCATTAGTTCCCATGGGTGTCTTGATGGGCTTGGCATCCTTCATTCCAAACTTGTTGAGTATGTCTTGAATGTACTTCGTTTGGCTGATGAAGGTGCCATCTTGGAGTTGCTTGACTTGAAATCCTAGAAAATACTTCAACTCCCCCATCATAGACATCTCGAATTCTTGAATCATGATCCTACTAAACTCTTCACAAGTAGATTTATTAGTAGACCCAAATATGATATCATCAACATAAATTTGGCATACAAACAAATCTTTTGCAATGGTTTTAGTAAAGAGAGTAGGATCAATGTTGGGGACTTGTTCTCATTTGCTTCGGCTTAAGAACAAGGCAACACAAAGACAAGTTAATTGTCAAAGCCCTTCGTCCTTTAAGACATTATTTCCAAAAGGATATAATGACCTTCGGACGAAGGATATGAAAGACATACCTTCATAATCATGATATATAACAATGACAAACAGAACATGTGAAATATAAGTGGATAATCACATGTCACTCAAATATATTTGTTATTATATAATCATGAATAAATAAGAACAATATTTGAGTGACATTTATACCTTCGGCTTTACAGAAAGTGAAAGTTCAAGCGTGACACAGAAGTGAATACAAGTCAGCGTGAATAGTATGGGGGTACTGTTCACCTATTTATAGGCACATGATGCAGCCTGCGTAAAATTACATTCATGCCCTTCATATTCACTATTGACTTGATAACAATTTGTCGAGGACTAGATAGCCTTTTCCTCCTTAAGTCGGTTCCTCTTTTTGCCACTGAGCCGAAGCTTCCTTGCGCGCAGCTTCGGCGCTGGTTCAACCTTCGTTCTGACTCTGTTGTCCATGTACAGCTTCGTCCCGAGTTCGAAGATTCCTGCACATATATTATGCTTGGGAAACATTGTTAATCATATTTTTGAGGACCTTCGGAAGATAAAGGCCCCCAATAGTCCAATAGTAGCCCTTGCAGTATTAATTTGTTATGATAACGAATTCAGACTGCGACGTGAATGAAGGCCTTAAGCCGAAGGTCCGAAAAAACACCTTCCCTTTGCTAGAATAGCAACAGTCAATGACAGACGGGGCCCTCCAATTTGGAGCGTGCTGAGCGTATAAATAAGGATTCATACCAGCTGCATTTTGATACCCTGCTTTGTGCCATTTGCCCTATTTTCTCAATTTTATAGCTCTTGCTCACTAGCGCTTGATAGTTTTTCAAGTTCTTTGATCTTTGGCTTAAAAGACGACATGTTTGGAGAAAAATGTCAGAGGGGAAGAAGGTTGCTGCTGAGACGAAGCCGTCTGAAGAGGAGAAGGTATTTGAGAAGAAGAAGACTGTCGATCCTTATATTGCTAGATTTGTTGAATCGATGGAAAAAACAAACATAGAAAAAATTATTAGAGACTCCAGAAGGCTTATCCGAAGATACTGGTGACAGCGACAGCTTTGATGTGGAGAGTGATGGCGAAGATTCTGAACATCGGCCCTGGCGGCCAAGTCATACAATATTTGGAAAATCAACTATTAAACAGAGTCATCTTGACAACATGAGGGGAATGTATTTTCGGGATATGTCTATTGTGAGGGCTGGTGGGGACAAGAACGCCCCTGCCCCTGAAGAGGACGAAGTTGTGATTTACCAAAGCTTCCTCAAAGCTGGGCTTCGGTTCCCGCTGAGCAAATTTGTGGTTGAAGTGTTGAAGATGTATCAAATTTACCTTCACCAAATCACCCTCGAAGCTATTATTAGGATGGGGATCTTTGTCTGGGCTGTGAGGAGTCAAGGGCTAGAGCCAAGCGCAAAATGCTTTTGCAGTATACACGAACTGCTGTATGAGACGAAGGCTATGGGTAAAGAACATTATCATAACAACTTCGGTTGTTATAGCTTTGTTGCACGCTCTAGTGCCAGCCACTCAGTGCCAACCTTTCGGAAGAGATGGCCCAGAGCTTGGATGGAGGAATGGTTTTACGTGAAGAATTACTTAAAAGTGAGGGAAGACATTAAAGGAATCATCATGCGCCCCATCTGGTCCATGTCCGGCCTCCGAAAGTCGAAGGTAGAAATTGATGACGCAGCCAAAGCCTGCCAGAGGGCCTTCGGCACTGTTTGTTCCTTTATTTGCACACGAGATTTAGTTCAAGAGCATTTAGCCTTCAGGGTATGGCCGCTTGTGGAAGGCTGGGAAATGCCAAAGGAGACCATCAATGATTCTAGCGAAGGCGACCTGGTGCGTCTGAAATACACCTTCAGGTTTGGAGATAAGTTTGATGAACCGAATGATGATTGGCTGAACTACATTGAAACTACTAGCGACGAGCTACTTGGGGCGTACTCCAAAACCGAGGACAATGCCTTGTCCACAACCTTCGGTGGTCGGAAAAAGAAAATATTAAACAGAGTTTTCGACGCCATTGGCTTCGTGTACCCTGACTACCGCTACCCGCTGCGGGGGCAAGGGAAAAAGAGAAAGACTTCTGCTTCGGACACCCTAGATGAGCCTGTGCCGAAAGGCAAAATATTGAAGGTTCTTACCCACAGGCCGCGTTACATTGAACCGGCCATGGTTCCTGAGTTTGGCGCAGAGGCATCTTCTGCTGCCAAAAGAAAAGAAACTGCTTCAACTACGCAGAGCACCAAAAAGTCGGCTGCATTGTCGAAGGCACCTTCGGTTGAGTCAGTTGAAATGAAGGTTGACAAAGATAAGGCTGAAAAGTCAGAATCTGAGGAAATAACAAAGGTGCCAGAAATTTTAAGCCCTTCAATAGAAGCAATAATGCTGAAGACACAAAAAAGTTCTGTCACAACTCCTAAGAGGAGGAGGATGGCAAATGTACTTGATGTTGTATTAGAAACGGCAAAAACCTTGAATCTTGCTCCCAGAAAAATTGCCAAAGCTTCTAAGGCAGAACGTGAAGCTGAGACGAAACAAGGAGAAGTCAAAGCTACAATAATTCAAATTGAAACCGAAGCTGGGCCTTCAGAGCCCATTGAGATAAAGCCTGCCGGAGAAAAAGCAACAGAAGAAAAAACCACAGAACAAGTTTCGCCTAAAAATGTTGCAACTCCTGCTCCCGAAGCTTTGAAAGAGAGCATTGATTACATCATTCGCCATGCTTTGGGAAAAGTACTTTCTCAAGAAGAAAAAAGAGAAGCTCATCATTATGCCCAAAAATTGAAATACCTGAAGGGGGCATTAGTGTTTAATGGCAGTGGGGAAGAAGATTTTTTGTACTGTCTCCTGGATAATAAAGAGATATCCGTCTGCCGGGAGATGGGTAGAAGCTTCGGATTTCCGAAGCTAGAAGAAGGCCTTTCAATATTATCAAAGGATGAATTGACTGACAGTTTAGCGTATAATAGCATAAAGGTATAAAAGTCAATTTTGTATTTTGAAAACGAAATATTTCATTTGTTTATACTTAATCTTGTCCTCCTATTGCAGGGCTTAATCCTTAGCAATGCCCTTAGAGCACAGAAAAACATTGAAGATGAAGGGTATATAATGGCTCTAAACAACCTTCGTTCAGAGGTGATCGAGTTGAGGAACGAAGGCCTTGAAAAAGACAAGATATTGATTTTATTGGTAAACAAAGTGAAAGAAGATGAAGCAAGTTCCAAGGCTCAAGCTGAGATCCAAAAGAATGAGATCGAAGACCTCCGGAAACAATTGGTAGAGGCCAATGAAAGATGTGCTATCGTAGAAGCTGACCGAGAGGCCAGCGAATATTGGAAAAACTATTTAAAAAAACGGTTGAAGAACTTCGCGCATCCAAGGAAAGATGCTTTGTAAAATCATTGGGCTGCGTGAACAAGATAAAGGCTAGCTTCGCCAACGTGGGCGCCTATTCAAACGAAGATAACTTCATACGAGGCGATCCTGAGGGTGTTATCGAGTGGATAAGCGGAGAGGCTGAAGCTTTTGAAGAAATTCTGAGTGATCATAGGGATGTCTGTGCATTCTCCGGTGCAAGAGGAATTTCAGCCATCCTGGAGAAGGTGGGCTGCGATCATGTCAAAACCCTGGCCCAGGCCGAAGCTGCCTTCTCTATGGATGACACAAAGGATCCCTTGGCTGAAGCAAGTTCAATGGGCAGAATTTTTTTTACCGACATCTGGGCAAATGGTGGCGGAGAAATAGCTCACGAAATCATGAAGAAGAGCGAGAAAGACATCCATGAGGCCTGAATACAAGCTAAGCAAGCTGAAGAAGCTGCAGAGCATGAGAGGCACATAGGTATTGTTTCGCGGCATCTAGCTTTGGCATTTGTTTTCATGACTTCGAACTGATTAATTTTTTCTACTGTAGCTGAACTATCTCCTCCGCTGGAGCCGTTCGACCCCCTGGCCGACCCGGAGATGAAGGAAGCAATAGAGATAATCAATGTGGCCAAATATATTGTTGACGAAGTTGTTAACAAGTTGTTAAATGAGGTTGCAGAAAAGGTCCTAAAGGAAGACTAGGACTTTATGTAAAAACATTTTGAAATGATCCCCGTAACTTTATTGTAACAAGGCTGTTATGTTTGATGTGTATGTTTTTGAATCTAATATGTAAATTATTTGTAATTAACTTCTTTGCGATGCATGAAACTTTGTATACATACCATTTTTGAGCCTTCGGCGAAAAAACACCTTCCCTTCTTTTCATGCTTCGTAAAGAAAAAAATCCATGCCTTGTGCAAATATCCAGGCTTCGTAAAGAATATCCATACTTCGTAAATGAAGGATCCCTTCTTTTGCAACAAAGCTGATGAAGCTGTACCTCTTCAACACTTGTTTTGTGCCTTAGCACAATTTCATATTTTTGAAGCATTTTTCGAAGGTCAACTTTGTATCCCCTTCTTGTGCCATTGATGCAATATGATGTATGAAGTTATGCTATGCGAAATGATGTGATGACGTGATGCAAAATGATGTTTATGCCAAAGGTGCACAATCACGCTTCTACACTTGGAACACAATCACTTTGTTCCCTTAGGAACAATCGAAGTCTCATTGCCGTTTATTTTTCGGCTTCACCGCTTATTTTTCGGTGTAAGTTCTGCATCACTTTAGGAACGTTTTTTTGAACTTCTTCGCCTTCTATTTCAGCGGTATTTTTCGCGTTGACTTTTTGCGCTTTGCCTTATATTTCGGCGGTATTTTTTGCGTTGACTTTTCGCACTTCGCCTTATATTTCGGCGGTATTTTTCGCGTTTACTTTTCGCGCTTCGCCTTATATTTCGGCGGTATTTGGCTTTGCATTCCCCTTTGGAACGACTTTTAAGTTGAAAACTTACACTGCGCTCCCTTAGTAACGGCTTTTTGTAGCTTCGGCATAACTTACGCTGCGCTCCCTTAGGGACGACTCTTTGTAGCTTCAGCAATTTTCTAGCTTTGCATATTTGTGAAGAAGATGCATTTTATTTTAATAGAAGCAAAATTGTTCCAGGGAATTAAAACCAGATTTACATTACTTGTTTCTTTTTGAAAAAGAAAACGATATAGAACATAAAAGTATTTTCAGATGTAGGATATCTCAATAAATGTGCTTTGACTCCGGCACAGTGCTGTTTACTGTGCGAGCTTCGGATTCATCTCTGAAGTCATGTTGCTGCTGAAGGTGCTGGCGCCCTTCTGGCTTTTGGCTTTGAGTATAAGCAAGGGGCAAAGGTGGTGGCAGTGGAAGTTGAGGCCAGGAAGCTTGTGAATGGCTTGCCGAAGCCACAGAAGCTGTAGGATGGTTGCCCACATATTCTGATATGTAAGGAGAATGGAATGAAGCAGTATGTAGGACCTGCTTCGGCTGATTCTGTCGGGCTTATGCTTTGGCGATCTCTTTTTGCTTTTGAATGGTAATCTAGCATGCTCTTGTCGTGTGGCCCTTGTCTTCACCATAAAATAAGCAATAGAATTTTCTAGGCTGACCCCCATATCTACCTCCGAAGCCCCTAGCGCCTCTACCCCTTGGAGCTGGCGGCCTGAAAGAGCCCTGGTGCCTTGAAGACAGTGAGCTTTGCTGTGGCCTCTGAAGTTGACTTCCTCTATTGTCATTCTGAATGGAGCTATGAATAGATCTGACGTGCATAGGGTGAATCCTTCCTCCGAAGCCCCTAGTCATCTATGAAAACTTATAAGCTTCCTCCCTTGTTTGGCGGAAATCATTATCAGTCCCGGATGTATTCATCCATTTTCTGAAGCAACTTCTCCAAAGTCTGAGGGGGCTTCCTGGCGAAGTATTAAGCTGTAGGCCCTGGCCGAAGGCCCTTGATCATGGCCTCAATGACAATTTCATTGGGCACCGTAGGCGCTTGTGCTCTCAGGCACAAGAACCTTCGAACATACGCTTGAAGGTATTCCTCATGGTCTTGCGTGCATTGGAATAAAGCCTGAGCAGTGACTGGCTTTGTTTGGAACCCTTGAAAACTGGTGATTAGCATGTCCTTAAGCTTCTGCCATGATGTGATTGTCCCTGGCCGAAAAGAAGAGTACCATGTCTGTGCCACACTTCGGACTGCCATGATTAAGGACTTCACCATGACTGCAGTATTGCCCCCATACGAGGATATAGTTGCTTCGTAACTCATCAAAAACTATTTCGGGTCTGAGTGCTCGTCATACATGGGGAGCTGAGGTGGCTTGTATGATGGGGGCCATGGGGTAGCCTGCAGTTCTGCTGCTAGAGGAGAAGCATCATCAAAAACAAAGTTTCCATGATGGAAATCGTCATACCAGTCATCATCATTGTAAGAATTGTATTGGCGAAGCTCTCTTTGTGGAGGTCTTCGGTCCTGGTCATCTTGAGTGAGATGACGTATTTCTTTGGCAGCTTCATCGATCTTCTTCTGTAGTTCAGAGAGACGAATCATCTTCTCTCTCTTCCTTTCAACTTGCTGGTGAATAGCTTCGAGATCCCTTATCTCCTGGTCCAGCTCCTCATCATGGGGTGTCAGACTTGTAGCCTTCCTCTTTTGAGTTCGGGCTTCACGCAGTGTGTCCTGGTTGACGTCCAGTGGCTGCAATGCAGCCCCTAGTCTTGAAGCTTTCTTCGGCAGCATAACGAAGGTCGCAGCTTGCCGAAGGTTGTGGAAGTGAGTACACCGGAGGTGGGTGCCAATGTTGGGGACTTGTTCTCAAACGCTTCGGCTTAAGAACAAGGCAACACAAAGACAAGTTAATTGTCAAAGCCCTTCGTCCTTTAAGACATTATTTCCATAAGGATATAATGACCTTCGGACGAAGGATATGAAAGACATACCTTCGTAATCATGATATATAACAATGACAAATAGAACATGTGAAATATAAGTGGTGTTGGGGACTTGTTCTCAAATGCTATGAATTAAGAACAAGGCAACACAAAATGTTAAATGTCAAAATCCTTCGTCCCTCGAAGCATTATTTCCCTAAGGATATAATGATTTCCGGACGAAGGTTACGAAGGACATACCTTCATAAGCTCATTATATAGTGACGAAGGATGAAATGTAAAGAATATAAAAGATAACATAAATAATCATTTATTATTGAGTATAAATAAAAATATTATTGAATCACAAGTGTACCTTCAATCGGAATGAAATGACAATACAAGTGTGACGCAAAAAGCGAATGCCAAGTCAGCGTGAACAGTACAGGGATACTGTTCACCTATTTATAGGCACGGGACACAGCCCTTACAAAATTACATTCATGCCCTTTACATTTGATAATAATTCTATAGTAGTCTACCGAGGTCTGAATAGCCTTTTCATCTTTAAGTCGGTTCCACTCTTTGCTGTCACGCCGAAGCTTTCCTGTTCACACCTTCGGCTCTGTATCAACCTTCGTACAGCTTGGTGATCAGCCCATCCATCTCAATCCTCCTTCGTCTAGCTTAAGCTTCGTCCTGATCGTACTTCATGTTCATAATCTAAGTCCGAAGATACCTGTTCGTACATTTCACTTGGAGAATATTGTCAAATCATGTTTTTGAGGACCTTCGGAGGACGAAGGCCCCCAACAGTAGCCCCTCGCAATATAAATTTGTTAGCGATAAATTTAGATTGCGATATGGACGAAGGCCTTAAGCCGAAGGTCCGAAAAAACACCTTCCCTTTGCTAGAATAGCAACATTCACTGACAAGCGGGTCTTTCGACTTTCACCGCACTGGGCGTATAAATAAGATCATACCCCAAACTCATTTTGGTACGCACACTTGCTATCTGCCCCCGCTTACTCAATTTTAGCTCTTGCGCGCAAAAATTTACTGAGCTTTTAGTTTTGAAGCTTCGGCATTGAAAACAGTTTTTAGCATTTCCGAAGATGTCTGAAGACAAAAAGGCCGATCCCGAGATGAAGCTGAGTCTCTCTGAAGAGAAGAACCTGGGGTTCCTTATAGCTATGGCGGAGACCAATACGGAAAAAATCACCAAGGAGATCCTGGAAGGCTTGTCTGAAGATACTGGTGACAGCGACAGCTACGATGTAGAAAGTGGTGGGGAAGAGTCCGAAGACCGGCCATGGCGGCCAAGTCACGCGGTTTTCGGGAAAACCACCATTAAGCAGAGTCATATTGATAATATGAAGGGGCGGTATTTTCGAGATATATCTATTGTGAGAGCTGATGCTGGAGAAAAAACTTCTCCCACCCCCGAAGAAGATGAAGTCGTAATCTTCCGAAGCTTTCTCAAGGCTGGGCTTCGATTTCCCCTAAGCAACTTTGTTGTTGAAGTTCTGAAAACATTTCAAATCTACCTTCATCAAATTACTCCCGAAGCTATCATAAGAATGGGGATGTTTGTCTGGGCTACGAGAAGCCAAGGTTTAGAACCAAATGCCAAAAGCTTTTGCAACATTCATGAGTTGTTATATGAGACGAAGCCCTGGGGGAAAGAACAATATCACAACAACTTTGGGTGCTACAGCTTCGTTGCCCGCTCCGGGTCAAGCTGCCCTGTACCAACCTTTCGGAAGAGATGGCCCGGAGCCTGGATGACTGAATGGTTCTATGTAAAAAATGACCTGACAACGCAAGAAGATGTCAAGAGTATCATTATGCGCCCCATCTGGCAACGCTTCGGACTTCGAAGGCCGAAGGTTAAAATGGATGAAGCAGCCGAGGAATGCCAAAGAGCCTTCGGCGTAGTCTGCTCTTTTATTGGGACAAGGGACTTGATTCAAGAACATATTGCCTTCAGGGTGTGGCCACTTGCAGGAAAGTGGGAAATGCCGAAGGAGACCATCAAAGAGTCCGACGAAGGCGGACTGGTCAGACTAAAATACACATTCAAATACGGGGATAAATTTCTTGAACCTGATGACGACTGGTTGAAAAGCATTGAAACATTAAGTGACGAACTGCTTGGGGCATATTCGAAGGCCGAGAACACTGCATTATCAGCAGCCTTCGGAGGCCGAAAGAAGAAAAGACTCAACCGGGTATTTGACGCAGTCGGGTTTGTCTACCCTGACTACCACTATCCGGTGTTGGGTCGCAAAAGAAAGAATACTTCTTCTGCAGCAGAATCTACCACAAGTGCCACTAATGAACCAGCGCCGCAAAGGAAAAAGATGAAGGTGCTCACCCACCGAGCGCGCTTTATTGAGCCGGCCACAGTGCCAGAATTCATTGATGAAATTTCCTTGGCCTCTGAAGCTACAGAACCAGCTCCAGTGCCGAAGATAGAAGAGAAATCTGAAGCACCTTTAGCAGAGAAGGCGGAAAAATCGAGAATTGAAGGACAAAAAATATTGGAAATCTTAAGTCCTTCAGCGAATGCTGAAACAGGAAAAATCCAAAAGGGCCCATTGGTGACCCCAAAAAGAAAAAGAATGGTGAACGTACTGGATGTCTTGGAAACAATTATGTCTTCAAGCACAACTCCAAAGAAGACTGTTGAACTTGCTGAAGCGTCTACTGAAACTTCGAAGCAACAAGCTGAAGCTGAAGCTGAAGCTGAAGCTAAAGCTAAAGCTGAAGCTGGGCCTTCAGAGCCCACCAAGGAACAATCTTTGGAAACCGAAAAAACATCAGAACCAGTTTTGGTTGAGAAGATTGACACTGCCGTCCCCGAAGCTCCTGCCAGCACATGCGATTATATCATACGACATGCTTCGGGGAAAAAATTATCTGAAGAAGAGACTCATGAAGCTAATCACTATGCCAAAGAGTTAAAATATCCAAAGGGAGCAGTGGTGTTCAATGGGACAAATGAGGATGACTTTCTATACTGCCTCCCTGATAACAAAGAATTATCTGTTTGCCGAGAGATGGCTAGGAGTATGGGGTTCCCGAAGCTCGAAGCTGGATTATGTGCTATGACGAAGGAGGATCTCGCGGACAGTCTTGCGTATAACAGCCTAAAGGTATGGGAATTAGTCGTTTTGAAAAAAATTTACAATACGTAATTCATTTTTTTATTCTTATTCCAAGTCTTTACATATAGGGCTTAATCCTAAGCAACGCATTAAGAGCACAAAAGAGTGCCGAAGATGAGAGCTATGAAATTGCGTTCAACAACCTTCGGTCAGAAGTTATTAAACTGAGAAACGAAGCTCTGGAAAAGGATAAAATTTTGCTTACATTGGTAGACAAGGTAAAAAAGGACGAAGCTGCCTCAAAGATCCAGGCCGAAGCCCAAAAACGTGAGATTAAAGATCTTCAGAAACAGCTAGCTAGAGCTAGAGAGGAACGTGCGCTTGAAGAAACAAAACGAGAGCTTAGCGATCATTTGGTTAATCATTTAGAGTTAAGTACTCAGGAGCTTCGTGCATCCCAGAGGAAATGCTATGTTAAATCTATAGAATGCGTCAAAAAGATAAAATCCAGCTTCGCCAGCGTTGGCGCATTTTCTAGTGAAGAAAGCTTCTCCAGAGGCAATCCCGAAGGTCCATTGGAATGGATTAGTCATGAAGCAGAAGCTTTCGAGGAAATCCTGAGCAGCCGCGGTGATATCTGCGCATTTTCGGGCGCCAGAGGAATTGCTACTGTTCTAGAGAAGAAAGGTTGTGATCATATTAAGCTGCTTGCGCAATCCGAAGCCACTTTATCCGCTGAAGATATTAAAGACCCCTCGACCGAAGCTAGCCAAATTGGTGGAAAATTTTTCACCGACATCTGGGATAATGGTGGCCGAGAAATGGCAGGAGAAATTATTCAAAGAAGTGAAAAGGGCATTCACGATGCTAGAGAAGTGGCTAAGGCTGCTGAAAAGAGCACAGAGCCCGAAGGTCAATTAGGTATTAATTAATAGTTTGTATCGTGTTGTAATTTTTATTTCAAACTTTGTTCGTGGTTTGTAATAGTAATGCAAAAATATTCTCTTCCCTCAGAACCTGCTGGATCGTTTGTTGACCTTCACACAAAAGGGGATGACGAAATTAAACAAATGGCCGAAACTATCGTGGATAAAGTTGTTGAACAGCTTCTAAATGAGGCTGCCGAAGCAGTATTAAGAGAAGACTAGGTGTTATTAGGAAAAACAGTTGAAGTGTGATTTATGTAATATCTGGTACATTTGAATGTAATATACAAGTCTCTGTTCATTATTCAATTCTTTACGATGCATGAAACTTTACATACGTACCGCTTTTGAGCCTTCGGCAAAAAAACACCTTCCCTTCTTTTCATGCTTCGTGAAGAAAAATTTTTATGTATCACAACAATGTCCATAGTGCTCAGATGAAGAATATCCAAGCTTCGTGAAAACATTCTCCGAAGCTATACTCCGAAGATGAAGATTGTGTCTCCTTGTGACCTAACACGATTTTCACTCTTTCAAAGTATACTTCCGAAGATCAATATTGTGTCCCCTTCTTGTGCCATATGCAACATGATGTATGATGCTTATGCTATGCAAAATGATGTGATGATGTTATGTTACGTAGATGACATTTGTTCCGAAAGATACACACATATCCCCACACAATATTTTTGTATCAGCACTGATTCTTCGCTGTAAGCTCTGCATTCCCTTAGGAACGTCTTTGGAGCTTCTTCGCCTTTTACTTAGGCGGTATAAGCTCTGCATTCCCTTAGGAACGTCTTTGGAGCTTCTTCGCCTTTTACTTAGGCGGTATAAGCTCTGCATTCCCTTAGGAACGTCTTTGGAGCTTCTTCGCCTTTTACTTAGGCGGTATCAGCGTTGACTTTTCGCTGTGTGCTCTGCATTCCCTTAGGAACGTCTTTGGAGCAAAAAACTTACACTGCGCTCCCTTTGGAACGGCTTTTTGTAACTTCAGCAACTTACTCTGCGTCCCTTAGAACGACTTTTTGTTACTTCGAAGGATTTTTAATAATTCGAAGGTCCTCCGCAAACTTTCAAGCTTCAGCAACTTAAGCCTTCGGAGAAAGTAGATTTCCCTTATGACCAACCACAAGACCATTACATGAAAATCGAAATGTTCTTTATTACACAGAAAATAGAACTAAATGGAAAAGACTGCTATCAAAGTAGGATACTTGTCAATAAATGTGCTTTGACTCCGGCACGGTGCTGTTGACTGTACGAGCTTCAGACTGCTCTCTGAAGTCCCTTTGGTGTGGAGCATATTGGCTCCCTTCTGGCTGTTGGCCTTGTTGCAGCGGTGGTGGAGGTGGAGGTTGTTGCCAGGAAGCTTGAGGTTGACTTGCCGAAGCAACAGAAATTGCAGGGTGGTTACCTACGTATTCTGGGATGTAAGGCACATGGCACGAAGCAGTATGCATGACTTGCTTCGGCTGAGCTTGTTGTGCTGCAGCTTCGGCTATCTCCTTTTGCTTTTGGATGGTAACATGGCACATCCTGGTGGTATGGCCGTTGTTTTCACCGCAAAACAAGCAAAATATTCTCCTTGGTTGATCTCCAAATCTTCCGCCAAAGCCCCTGGCGCCTCTTCCTCTTGGAGCTGGTGGCCGGAAGAAGCTTTGTTGTTGCCCCGAAGCCTGTGAGGAGGGCTGCGGCCTGTGCTGCTGATTCCCCTTATCATCATTTTGAGTAGTGTTATGGATGGACCTGACATGCCTCGGATAGAATCTTCCTCCGAAGCCCCTGGTAAACTCAGAAAATCTGAAAGCCTCCTCCCTTCTTTGGCGAAAATCATTGTCGGCACGAATGTACTCGTCCATCTTTTGGAGCAGCTTCTCCAGAGTCTGAGGGGGCTTCCTAGCAAAATATTGAGCTGCAGGTCCAGGACGAAGCCCCTTGATCATGGCCTCGATGACAATTTCATTGGGCACCGTTGGTGCCTGTGCCCTCAGACGCAAGAACCTTCGGACATATGCCTGAAGGTATTCTTCGTGGTCCTGAGTGCACTGGAACAGAGCCTGAGCAGTGACCGGCTTCGTCTGAAATCCTTGAAAGCTGGTTAACAACAAATCCTTCAGCTTCTGCCATGAAGTGATCGTTCCTGGTCGAAGGGAGGAATACCAGGTTTGAGCAACACTTCTGACAGCCATAACGAAAGATTTGGCCATGACTGAAGCATTGCCACCATACGAAGACACTGTTGCTTCGTAGCTCATCAAAAACTGCTTCGGGTCTGAGTGGCCATCGAATACAGGGAGCTGAGGCGGCTTGTAGGACGGGGGCCAAGGTGTAGCCTGCAGCTCAGCGGACAGAGGAGAAGCATCATCAAAAACAAAATTCCCATGATGGAAATTGTCATACCAATCATCTTCGTTGGGAAAACCCTCCTGATGAAGGTCTTGATGCTGAGGCCTTCGGTGTTGCTCGTCCTGAGCAAGATGACGAACTTCTTCAGAGGCTTCGTCTATCTGCCTCTGCAGTTCAGCTACCCTGGCCATCTTTTCCTTCTTGCGTTGAACCTGCTGCTGAAGGATTTCCAGATTTTGAATCTCCTGATCTAGATCATCCTCCGGAGGTGTTGGACTGGTAGCCTTCCTCTTCTGGCTTCGTGCCTCTCTAAGAGAAAGGACGTCTTGATTGGGGTCCAGCGGCTGCAGCGTGCCAGCCCCTGGTGCTGAAGCCTTCTTCGGCGGCATGACGAAGGTGATGCTTGCCGAAGATGTTGAAAAACTCAAGAGATGGAAGTGAGTTCACCGGAGGTGGGCGCCAATGTTGGGGACTTGTTCTCAAATGCTATGAATTAAGAACAAGGCAACACAAAATGTTAAATGTCAAAATCCTTCGTCCCTCGAAGCATTATTTCCCTAAGGATATAATGATTTCCGGACGAAGGTTACGAAGGACATACCTTCATAAGCTCATTATATAGTGACGAAGGATGAAATGTAAAGAATATAAAAGATAACATAAATAATCATTTATTATTGAGTATAAATAAAAATATTATTGAATCACAAGTGTACCTTCAATCGGAATGAAATGACAATACAAGTGTGACGCAAAAAGCGAATGCCAAGTCAGCGTGAACAGTACAGGGATACTGTTCACCTATTTATAGGCACGGGACACAGCCCTTACAAAATTACATTCATGCCCTTTACATTTGATAATAATTCTATAGTAGTCTACCGAGGTCTGAATAGCCTTTTCATCTTTAAGTCGGTTCCACTCTTTGCTGTCACGCCGAAGCTTTCCTGTTCACACCTTCGGCTCTGTATCAACCTTCGTACAGCTTGGTGATCAGCCCATCCATCTCAATCCTCCTTCATCTAGCTTAAGCTTCGTCCTGATCGTACTTCATGTTCATAATCTAAGTCCGAAGATACCTGTTCGTACATTTCACTTGGAGAATATTGTCAAATCATGTTTTTGAGGACCTTCGGAGGACGAAGGCCCCCAACAAGTGGATAATCACATGTCACTCAAATATATTTGTTATTATATAATCATGAATAAATAAGAACAATATTTGAGTGACAATTATACCTTCGGCTTTACAGAAAGTGAAAGTTCAAGCGTGACACAAAAGTGAATACAAGTCAGCGTGAACATTACAAGGGTACTGTTCACCTATTTATAGGTACAGGATGCAGCCTGCGTAAAATTACATTCATGCCCTTCATATTCACTATTGACTTGATAACAATCTGTTGAGAACTAGATAGCCTTTTCCTCCTTAAGTTGGTTCCTCTTTTTGCCACTGAGCCAAAGCTTCCTTGCGCTCAGCTTTGGCGCTGGTTCAACCTTCGTTCTGACTCTGTTGTCCATGTACAGCTTCGTCCCGAGTTCGAAGATTCCTGCACATATATTATGCTTAGGAAACATTGTTAATCATGTTTTTGAGGACCTTCGGAAGATAAAGGCCCCCAACAATCAGCTTTACCAACTTTGAAGCCATTAGTGATAAGAAAATCTCTTAGGCATTCATACCATTCTCTTGGGGCTTGCTTGAGCTCATAAAGCACCTTTGAGAGTTTATAAACATGGTTAGAGTACTCACTATCTTCAAAGCCGGGAGGTTGCTCAACATAGACCTATTCACCCCATTTGGTCACTTTTTTTGGTCCTTCAGAATCTAATAGTTATGTATAGTTTAGAGTCTCTTGTTTAATGGCTAGATATTTCTAATTAATCTAAAAATTTATGATATTTTTAAATTTTTTATCATGTCTGATGAGAATTAACATAAAGGATCTATTGGGACCTGAATTAATAATTGAGTGAAAATTAATCCAGAGGCTCTATTAGAACCTTCAATTAGTAATACCAAGATATATATAAGATAGTAGAGTATAGTTTAAATGTTGGCATTGTTCATTCTTTCTGTTTTATTTAATTTATGCTTTCCACGGTGGTTAGTGGTTACGTCTAAAGGGTCCAAATAATGCATGAAGAGTTTGAGGACAAGAAGTCTTCCCTGAAAATAGCGATGCAAAGGCATGGTGTCCAAGCCATACATATAGCGCACTAATTTTATCAGCAGAACAGTTGTATTTATAGGTCCTAGTGCCCAGGCAACAAGAGACACGAATAAAGCATCGATCACGACAAGATGGCGTACACAGACAATGCGATGAGAGCCTTGTTGCGCTCTTCTACGTCGTGCATGGTGAGAAGGAAGAGTCCAAGGGCATCGATGCGAAAGCGTCCGGGCCCGGTGGGTCCTTCGACATCACCAAGTTGGGCGCCTCCGGCAACGGCAAGACAGACAGCACAAAGGCAGTGCAGGAGGCATGGGCATCAGCGTGTGGCGGCACTGGGAAGCAGACAATCCTTATACCCAAGGGCGACTTCCTTGTCGGACAACTCAACTTCACAGGCCCGTGCAAGGGCGACGTGACCATCTAGGTGGATGGCAATCTGCTAGCGACCACATACCTAAGCCAGTACAAGGAACATGGTAATTGGATTGAGATTCTACGCGTGGATAACCTGGTCATCACCGGCAAGGGAAACCTTGACGGGCAGGGCCCATTCGTGTGGAGCAAGAACTCCTGCACCAAGAAGTACGACTGCAAGATCCTTCCCAACTCATTGGTGATGGACTTCGTGAACAACGGGGAGGTGTCTGGGGTCACGCTGCTCAACTCCAAGTTCTTCCACATGAACATGTACCAGTGCAAGGACATGCTGATCAAGGACGTGACCGTGACGGCGCCCGGGGACAGCCCCAACACGGATGGCATCCACATGGGCGACACATCCGGGATCACCATCACCAACACCGTCATCGGCGTCGGCGACGACTGCATCTCCATCGGCCCCGGGACCTCCAAGGTGAACATCACTGGCGTGACCTGCGGCCCTGGCCATGGCATTAGCATTGGCAGCCTAGGGCGGTACAAGGACGAGAAGGATGTCACGGACATCAACGTCAAGGATTGCACTCTTAAGAAGACGACCTTCGGCGTCCGCATCAAGGCGTACGAGGACGCCGCCTCCGAGCTCACCGTCTCCAAGATCCACTACGAGAATGTCAAGATGGAGGACTCGACCAACCCCATCTTCATCGACATGATGTACTGCCCCAACAAGTTGTGTACTGCCAACGGCGCCTCCAAGGTCACCGTCAAGGACGTCACCTTCAAGAACATCACCGGCACCTCCTCCACCCCGGAGGCCATCAGCCTGCTCTGCACTGCCAAGATCCAATGCACCGGCGTCACCATGGACGACGTCAACGTCGAGTATAGTGGCACCAACAACAAGACCATGGATATATGCACGAACACCAAGGGCTGCACCAAGGGTTGCCTCAAGGAGCTTGCATGCTTCTAGACCCTCCGTCGACTGACCAATCTCTCTAGTTATAATTTTTCTCTCGTCCTTGCATTGCCCATTAGTTGCTATCCATTGGTAACACACAACAGTAAAACGACAGACATCCGACAGCTATATTATGTTCGACGGTGTAACACCCTGAATTTGAGGGTATAAAATTTCTTCTCTAAATGCCAACCAAATTCAGGTGTTACCTCTTGTCTCTCTCTCTCTTTTCCTTTTGATTAAAAGTAAGTGAATTAGGGGAGGGTTTAATTATTTCTTTTGTCAAAACTTATGTGAGTCATAAAATGTTGCATCATGCTGAGCCTAAATTATTCTTTTGTTTGATGCACATGTTTGAATTGGTTTGAATTTGAAATTTGGTTTGAGTTTGATTTGAAAACCATAGAGAAATTAAAATAGAAAAGACATTAGAAATTTCAAAAAAAAGAAAAGGAAAGCAGCCCGAACCTCCTCCCTCCTTGGCCTTTCGGCCCATCTAGCCCAATTAACCGCCCACGTCCGCTGACAAGCGGCCCCACCTGCCAGCGCCCCGCCCCGCTCGCCCTCTCCCTCTCTTCTCAGTGGGACCACCCCGTCAGCACCGTGCCCTGCTCGCCCACGTGTTCCCTTGCTGACTCGCGGCCCCTCTTGTCAGACCCATCCCCTCCCCCACAACTGTCGCGCCCGGGCCCATGGCGTGCGCCCACGCGGTCAAAGCGCACCCACATCCCCATGACTCGCCCACGTCACCCGAGTGCTAGGTGAAGACCCCGCACACTCCCTCAGCTTGCCCCTGCCCCACATTCGCTCTTTCCCTACCCTCACACTCACCCAGCCGTAGCGCCGCCCCCCGTTGTTGCTTCGCCGTTCTGCTGTCGCCGCTGGACTTCTGCCACCGCTTTGGCCATGATGAGCTTCGCCTGAGCTTGGCGCACCGGGAACCCATGGTGGTTTCCCCTTACCTCAAATCCTCTACCCGGTCTGCGCTCAACCTCTCCCCTGCGTAGGTTGGAGCTCGCCGCCGTAGTGATTCTTCGACGTCCGGCCAACCAGAGCCCCATCGCGCCGTGCCAAGCTACCCGAAGCATCGTCTCTGGGTAAGTGACCTTTCCCCATCCCTCTTTTGCGCCAATTCTGCTATACCATGGGGGATTTTGGCTCGTCGAAGTCGCCCCTCGCCGGGCCGCAACGTCTTCACGGCGTCCGACCACTGCAACCCCTCCCTGAGCCCGAACTTAGGCCTAGAGCACCCCCACCCTCTCCCCGGAGCCTATGCCGACCGCAGAGCGCCGGATTAACCATCACCACGATGGGTATTGCTCACCAGAGTAACCTTGGGTTCGCCTGAGGGTCCCCCTCCGCCGTCTGCCCGTCTCAGTCCCGTTCCCGGCACCGAGACCTCGCCATAGTGCTTGCCGAGTCCTCCCCAACCTCTCCAGCTACCCAGACCAACCCCCAGCGCCCTAGAAGCCCCCGGTCTGCCTCACCTCCGGCGACTGCGCTGCCGTGTTTGTGGAGAGCGCCGCCCCTAGCTGACCAGAGGAGACTAAACCCCTCGTGCCGAATTCGAACCGCCCGGTCTTGATCCGACGGCCCGGAGTCGTGGATAACGGTTCACGCGGTTTGTGGAACCAGAGCCATCGATCTACAATCCAGTGGCCAACACGCCCCGCGTCCTCAGCATACTACTGACCCATGGGCCCCGTGTGTTAGTGCCTCAACCCACCCGAGCCCACCTATCAAGAGCCCGCGCCCTCACTCGCTGTTCTAATCCGGACCATTTATATGGAGATCGGACGGTTAGCGCAACCCTGTACCCCTTCGCATGGCAGTTTTGCTAAAGAGACCCTCGCTTTTTAGAAATCAACCCGTCGTCCCTGGTTTTCACGTGGAGGCCTCCGTAATCTTGCAGATTGAACCCTAGACTTCTATTTAATCACAGATTTAGGCCTAGTTTTGTATTTTAAATTCAAAACTTGTTTATTTCATATCTTTTGCATATGAACTTCAAATTGAGTGATTCAAATTGCAAAAATGTTCATAGGATTATTCTCTGTCCAAATAAATTATGATCATTCATTGTCTGTACATGTTAATTTTATGCCTAGACTATAGGTTAGTATATGTAATAGTTTGTTTACTAAATAAGAAAATAAAAAGGAAAACCCTAATGGTAATTAGATGTTTAACCTTGTGAGATTAATAATATGTAATGTATGAATTTATCCCGGTATAATTCTGTGTCTCACTAAAATTAGTGGAATTAAAATTGTGCAATCCATGGAGATAGATAATATTTAGGGAATCACAAACCTCTAGTGTGCCAGTTCACCCTAGCACCTAAGTTGACCTTTTGTGTTTACATTGCTCTGTCAAACTTGTGTTCACTTGGTTGTATATGTTTGGTGTATTGTTCATTTGTCTTTATCCAATTGCATTAAATGCATGATCGCTTTGTTTAGACAATGAGCAGCTTGTGGTTCCTGAGTGTGTTGCCGAAGATGTTCCTGAGCAACAACCTGGTGAAGACAAGAGTCCTCTGACCTACTATGTCCTACTTACTTTATAATTCACCGTCCTAAATTACATTATTTAAACCTAAGGATTAACTAGTCTGTATTTACCTTATCCTTTTTTACCTTTTTGAGTTACTAAGCTTTATGCTATTGCTTTAACTTAATCAATGAACATGATGTGAATCTTTATGATACGTTGATGTTATCTCGATGATGATCTTGTGATACTTTAGGGGACTCAGGTTGTTTCCTGAGTACCTCTCCGTAAGGACCTGTTCGTTGAGTGACCACCCAGGAAAACAGTACAACCATGAGTGTGGAATGTGACACCCTTAGCTGATTAATTAGAGGAACTTGAGGTGTAGTTGGCTTCGCCGTAGGGTTGTCTATGGGGTCCGGGCACAACACTTGCTCTGACGAGGCTGGTTGCCGAGGTTCTTTTGATTTGGTTTTGTTAGTCACCCTTCCTATGAGGAGAAGTACTGTGTTTATCAAACTAGAGAAACCTAACGGGCGGCTATGACCTCTAGGGAATCTTTGTAAAGGCTACGTAGTGTATCCCTAGCCATTCACCTCGGTAGTGAAGATTGAGTTTGTACAACCTAGGTTGGAAAGGGATCACGACTCGTGGATAAAGTGTGCAACCTCTGCAGAGTGTTAGAAACTGGTATATCAGCCGTGCTCACGGTTAAGAGCAGCCTTGGGATCCTCTTTGATTAGAAGAACATTGGATACTTCTATGATTATGGTTAATGATGATAAATATAACTCTGATCTCTGGTATTTCCTCTTGGAGGGAGTACTTTTGGGTAATAAATAGGTTTATTGCCAAAACATGGCTTTACTACTAGGTAATAAATACCAGACCAACGAAAAGCATTTGCTTAACCTTAACTCCACATATAGCTAGTCCGCATTAGCAAAACGGGACATTTGCTGAGTACGTTGATGTGTACTCACCCTTGCTTTAAAAACCACCCCACCCAAGGTTGTCGCCACTATATTCAGTGCTCAGGAGGAGATGCAGGCAACATGGAGGACTTTGAGGAGTTCTAGGACTGCGATGAGTTCTAGTTATGTTAGTGGTGAACCCCCAGTCAGCTGCCTGTGAAGGCTTTATCTGCTACGCTCGCTTTTTCTGCACTTTGATAACAGTAATGACAATGTTATGTTAATGACTCCGTGGATGTCATGGTGTAAAGCCCTAAAATTGGGTAGGAAATATATATATATATATATATATATATGATAAAATAAAATAAAATAAAATAAACAAATATATTTATGATAGTGTTTCCAGAACTTTTGAAACCTTTGTAACTCCTTAGGATCCTTCCTCTCTATTATCAATTGAGAAGTACTAAACTAATCAAGTGATCAATAATAGATAAAGAAAGTATTGATCTAGTGATGATAATTTCAGTAATGTATTTTATGTGAGACATAAAGTAGACCTCCAATTTTAAATGAAAACATAAAATAGGAATGAGAAATGAAATTTAAATGAAACCCTTTATTCCTACCCTAAATGAATGACAAGAAAAATAATATAAATAGTGGATGTTATATTTTCATTAGGGAGATGATCGGTATTTGGAATTTGGGGAATTTTAAGCTAAAATAAATAATAGACATTATCTTCACATTAGAATTTTTATAGGACCTATTTGGAAAGCTGAAGTTCAAACATGATTTAAAATTTGAATTGAAGTTCAAATTTGAGGAAGAAATCAGAAAAGGATAAAGACAAAAGGATGACCACACGTGCGGGCCAATTCCTCACCACCGGCCCAGCTATTTCCCTTCTGGCCGGCCCAGTGCGTGCCCCGCGCAGCCCATCTCCTTTCCGCTGGTTCAGGCGCTTACAAGTGGGTCCCGTTGGTCAGTACCTCTCTGTCCCCGTCGTCAACTACGGACCGAGTCTTGCGGCGAAGGAACTCCACGGATCTCGCGTGGTCGGTGTGCTAGGCCCGGCCGCGGACTCCGCATCGTGGGTGTTCAAGTATCGCCCCTGCGCCCCCTTTCTTCGCTGCCCCACTCCACGCCAACACCTGCGCCGCCGCGTTCCACACGAAGGCTGCCCGCTGCCGCCGCGGATAACCACCCCCAGTGGGGTTCGTCCTCTATCGTGGCCACCCGGAGCTCGTACTGACTGCGTAGTGGCGGTAGGGGGTGGGCAATCGAGGAGTACCTTGTTGTGTCCATTGGAATTGCTCGCTGAAACCGCTACCGCCGCCAAGCCACGTCTCCGCGTGGATCGAGTTCTCCGCGTCACCGGACCTAGGTAAGACTTCCCCGAATGTCCTCATTATCTCCATTGAATGTAGAACCAAGTGTTTGAGTTCCCTGTCGCACTGGGGTACGTTTAATTGCTCGTCGGCGCCATTAGAACCACCGTGGTCCGCCCTCCTCGGTGGACAGTAGGTTTTACCGACCTTACACATGAATCAAGTCATTAGAACGATTCGCCGCATTGCGAGCTTGGTGTGTGGCATAGTAATTGAGTTTTGGGGCACTGGCGGAGTAGGGCGGTCGTCGTCGGCGATGTCCGCCACCGCGAGCTCACTGCTCCGTCACCCAGGTCTGGCCGGAGGGCATGAGCTGCCCTCGACCGTTGATCCAATATCCTGTGGGTAGGATTGGATGGCGGGGGTACCGGTTTGGTGGGGGAATTGTGACTCGTGCGATCAGGATCGGATGGGGGTGTATGCTTGCAGCCCGTGACCGTCGGATCACGATCGGACTGCCCACGGCGCGTACCGATTTAAACCCCTGGCGATTTAATCTGGAGCGTCCGGTGTTGATCGAATGGCCCCAGATCCATGATACCGCTTCACGGTGCCTTTTTGTAATTGAGCCCTTATGTTTACAGTGTTTCGACCCGCCGTCCAGTGAAACAGCGTCCTGAGTCTTGGGAAACTTTACACCGATAACCCCGGTCTTCTCTGTATTAGTGTGCTTAGTCCAGTGACTTAAGAAAATAGGAAATACAATATAGAAAATACTTTTCTAGCACAAAAATAATTTTAGAACTTGTGAAATTCATAGTAAATTCATTGTAACTCCAAATTGAGTCATTCCAGTGGCAATAATTTTGTATTAATATTGTCTATCAACCAGTAACACTGTTTATCCATGAAACTTGAATTAAAATTATTCATTTGGATTAATCTATTCTAAACACTAAATAATTTCAGAAATTCATAACTTAATAATCATAGCTCCGAATTTAGTGGTTCTTGTTTCTACGATCTTGTTACGCAGCGTAGAATATTATTATGCAGTTTATTCTTATGTTTGATGTAATGTTAATTTTGCATATACCATGTTTGTCTGTATTGCTACGTTTAGCAATGAGGACACGTGTCATCCAAAGAGCAAGTTGGTACCTGGAATCTCAAGTCCCAGGCAAGTTGTGCCCCTGATCACTTCTTTTTACCTACTCATGTTCTGATTAATCATAATGATCTACATAGGTTAATTTTGATGGGACCCAATAGGTTACCCTAGTTTGATTATCTTTATACCTTGTTTACCACTGAACTTTTTGGGTAATACTTGCTAGTGCTTTATGTGGTTTTGGGTATGAAGATACATTATTCATGATCACACTTTTATTATCTGTTTATTATCACTGTTCATGATAAGATCATTATGTTAATTGGAACATGGAGCGACCACCCGGGAAAACAGTGCTACCACAAGGGTTTATGGACGCCCTTGGCTGATTAATTAGGAAAGCTAGTGGAGGACTACCTTACCCGAAAGGGGCAAGGGCAGTAGGGGAGTGGTCAGTGTAGGGAGGTCCTTGGGATGATTTTGCTGCGATGGCGATCATGCGGGGGATCCCTGCATTGGAGCTTCCTATAAACTGTAGCGGGTTTTCTGAAGCTAGTGGAACTTTGTAAAGGCCTAGTAGTGTTACCCTGCCTCGCCTCCTCGGTAGAGGTGTATGGGAAGTCGCGATCCCTTGGCAGATGGGTAACATGACTTGTGGGTAAAGATGCGCAACCTCTGCAGAGTGTAAAACTGGTATACTAGCCGTGCTCACGGTCATGAGTAGCTCGGACCCTCACATGATTAACTTCTGGAACTAAATTCAATTTGTCATATGCATTGCATCGCAGGTGATGTTGTTACTTTTGTTCTACTGCTTAATTGGGTTGGTATTTACTTATACTTAGTAATTGCTAATAAAATTTTGACCAACTTTAAAAGCAATGCTCAGCTCTAACCATCCTCTTTGGTAAGCCTTACACTTCACATGAACTCCCACCTTTGGCGAGTTCATTCACATTATTCCCCACAACTTGTTGAGCGATGAACGTATGTGAGCTCACTCTTGCTGTCTCACACCCCCCACAGGTCAAGAACAGGTACCACAGGATGAGGCGCATGGAGGATGCTGCGATGTGTTCGTGAGAGGTCTAGGCCGTCATCTCCCAGTCAACTTCGGGTTGCTAGACCGTTGTCTCCTTATAATGTAATTATTTATTTATTTTGTATAGAACTCCTATTATATAGTAAAGTTGTGACATTCGATCCTGTGTCATGATTCATCATATGTGTGAGACTTGGTCCCAGCACACCTGGTGATTATGTTCGCGCCCGGGTCTTGGTGCCCCGAAATCCGGGTGTGACAGAAGTGGTATCAGAGCAATGTTGACTGTAGGACGAAACCTAGATAGAACTGGACAACCATTACTACTACCTTTGCTACTCTGATTCTTTCTGAACTTTCCTTAATCTTTTCTCATCTATTTCCGCTTTACTCTGATTATTCTTACCTTTTCCTTCTAAAGACAAATGTGGATTTCACACTTTGAAATCCTGTGCCTGAAGTGACCTTTAGGAGACCTACTTTTTAAAAAAAACAAAATTATTTTCTTTTATATAGATATCTATGAACTTGAATGTTTGTTCTTATGATACTTGTTTGATTTGGATCTTTGATTGAGTGTGATGAGTCATGGAGTAATGTCCACAAATTACTTCTACATATACGTATAGATATAAATAAAATTCATTAGATAACTAAACAACTTAGATTATCCTCCATTAAAGTGTATCTATTTTATATAGATCCCTCTTATCTCAAAAGACTCACTCTTACTATATTGGATTCCCTCTTAACCTAAAGGAATCTATCTTATCTTAAATAATCCATCTTATCTTAAAAGATTCTCTCATATCTTAATTGACCTATTTGATCTTAAAAGATTCTTTCTTACCTTAATTGATTCATCTTATCTCGAAAAGATTCTATCTTATTCCTAGAGACTCATCTTGTCCTAATAAGCATACTTATCTCCACCACCACCATCAGCTCCACCAAGCTACGTAAACATATATATAAATTACTACTATTTGTAAGATCTAAATGTTACTTTAGTTAGTAAATGGTATGATACTATTTCTGGAGGAATAATAAGGTCTAATTGACCCATGTGTTGCTAATAAATTATGCATCATGCTGAGATTTTTGTTTGTGCATATGTGTTGAGACGATATGAGTTTACATCCCTTTTCTTACAAATCTCGGGGACGAGATTTCTGTTAAGGGGGGTAGGATTTGTAAAGCCCTAAAATTAGGTAGGAAATATATATATATATATATATATATATATATATGATAAAATAAAATAAAATAAAATAAACAAATATATTTATGATAGTGTTTCCAGAACTTTTGAAACCTTTGTAACTCCTTAGGATCCTTCCTCTCCATTATCAATTGAGAAGTACTAAACTAATCAAGTGATCAATAAGTAGATAAAGAAAGTATTGATCTAGTGATGATAATTTCAGTAATGTATTTTATGTGAGACATAAAGTAGACCTCCAATTTTAAATGAAAACATAAAATAGGAATGAGAAATGAAATTTAAATGAAACCCTTTATTCCTACCCTAAATGAATGACAAGAAAAATAATATAAATAGTGGATGTTATATTTTCATTAGGGAGATGATCGGTATTTGGAATTTGGGGAATTTTAAGCTAAAATAAATAATAGACATTATCTTCACATTAGAATTTTTATAGGACCTATTTGGAAAGCTGAAGTTCAAACATGATTTAAAATTTGAATTGAAGTTCAAATTTGAGGAAGAAATCAGAAAAGGATAAAGACAAAAGGATGACCACACGTGCGGGCCAATTCCTCACCACCGGCCCAGCTATTTCCCTTCTGGCCGGCCCAGTGCGCGCCCCGCATAGCCCATCTCTTTTCCGCTGGTTCAGGCGCTTACAAGTGGGTCCCGTTGGTAAGTACCTCTCTGTCCCCGTCGTCAACTACGGACTGAGTCTTGCGGCGAAGGAACTCCACGGATCTCGCGTGGTCGGTGTGCTAGGCCCGGCCGCGGACTCCGCGTCGTGGGTGTTCAAGTATCGCCCCTGCGCCCCCTTTCTTCGCTGCCCCACTCCACACCAACACCTGCGCCGCCGCAGATAACCACCCCCAGTGGGGTTCGTCCTCTATCGTGGCCACCCGGAGCTCGTACTGACTGCGTAGTGGCGGTAGGGGGTGGGCAATCGAGGAGTACCTTGTTGTGTCCATAGGAATTGCTCGCCGAAACCGCTACCGCCGCCAAGCCACGTCTCCGCGTGGATCGAGTTCTCCGTGTCACCGGACCTAGGTAAGACTTCCCCGAATGTCCTCATTATCTCCATTGAATGTAGAACCAAGTGTTTGAGTTCCCTGTCGCACTGGGGTACGTTTAATTGCTCGTCGGCGCCATTAGAACCACCGTGGTCCGCCCTCCTCGGTGGACAGTAGGTTTTACCGACCTTACACATGAATCAAGTAATTAGAACGATTCGCCGCGTTGCGAGCTTGGTGTGTGGCATAGTAATTGAGTTTTGGGGCACTGGCGGAGCAGGGCGGTCGTCGTCGGCGATGTCCGCCACCGCGAGCTCACTGCTCCGTCACCCAGGTCTGGCCGGAGGGCGTGAGCTGCCCTCGACCGTTGATCCAATATCCTGTGGGCAGGATTGGATGGCGGGGGTACCGGTTTGGTGGGGGAATTGTGACTCGTGCGATCGGGATCGGATGGGGGTGTATGCTTGCAGCCCGTGACCGTCGAATCACGATCGGACTGCCCACGACGTGTACCGATTTAAACCCCTAGCGATTTAATGTGGAGCGTTCGGTGTTGATCGGATGGCCCCAGATCCATGATACCGCTTCGCGGTGCCTTTTTGTAATTGAGCCCTTATGTTTACAGTGTTTCAACCTGCCGTCCAGTGAAACAGCGTCCTGAGTCTTGGGAAACTTTACACCGATAACCCCGGTCTTCTCTGTATTAGTGTGCTTAGTCCAGTGACTTAAGAAAATAGGAAAACAATATAGAAAATACTTTTCTAGCACAAAAATAATTCTAGAACTTGTGAAATTCATAGTAAATTCATTTTAACTCCAAATTGAGTCATTCCAGTGGCAATAATTTTGTATTAATATTGTCTATCAACCAGTAACACTGTTTATCCATGAAACTTGAATTAAAATTATTCATTTGGATTAATCTATTCTAAACACTAAATAATTTTGGAAATTCATAACTTAATAATCGTAGCTCCGAATTTAGTGGTTCCTGTTTCTACGATCTTGTTACGCAGCGTAGAATATTATTATGCAGTTTATTCTTATGTTTGATGTAATGTTAATTTTGCATATACCATGTTTGTCTGTATTGCTACGTTTAGCAGTGAGGACACGTGTCATCCAAAGAGCAAGTTGGTACCTGGAATCTCAAGTCCCAGGCAAGTTGTGCCCTTGATCACTTCTTTTTACCTACTCATGTTCTGATTAATCATAATGATCTGCATATGTTAATTTTGATGGGACCCAATATGTTACCCTAGTTTGATTATCTTTATACCTTGTTTACCACTGAACTTTTTGGGTAATACTTGCTAGTGCTTTATGTGGTTTTGGGTATGAAGATACATTATTCATGATCACACTTTTATTATCTGTTTATTATCACTGTTCATGATAAGATCATTATGTTAATTGGAACATGGAGCGACCACCCGAGAAAACAGTGCTACCACAAGGGTTTATGGACGCCCTTGGCTGATTAATTAGGAAAGCTAGTGGATGACTACCTTACCCGAAAGGGGAAAGGGCAGTAGGGGAGTGGTCAGTGTAGGGAGGTCCTTGGGATGATTTTGCTGCGATGGCGATCATGCGGGGAATCCCTGCATTGGAGCTTCCTATAAACTGTAGCGGGTTTTCTGAAGCTAGTGGAATTTTGTAAAGGCCTCGTAGTGTTACCCTGCCTCGCCTCCTCGGTAGAGGTGTATGAGAAGTCGTGATCCCTTGGCAGATGGGTAACATGACTTGTGGGTAAAGATGCGCAACCTCTGCAGGGTGTAAAACTGGTATACTAGCCGTGCTCACGGTCATGAGCAACTCGGACCCTCACATGATTAACTTATGGAACTAAATTCAATTTGTCATATGCATTGCATCGCAGGTGATGTTGTTACTTTTGTTCTACTGCTTAATTGGGTTGGTATTTACTTATACTTAGTAATTGCTAATAAAATTTTGACCAACTTTAAAAGCAATGCTCAACTCTAACCATCCTCTTTGGTAAGCCTTACACTTCACATGAACTCCCACCTTTGGCGAGTTCATTCACATTATTCCCCACAACTTGTTGAGCGATGAACGTATGTGAGCTCACTCTTGCTGTCTCACACCCCCCCACAGGACAAGAACAGGTACCACAGGATGAGGCGCATGGAGGATGCTGCGATGTGTTCGTGAGAGGTCTAGGCCGTCGTCTCCCAGTCAACTTCGGGTTGCTGGACCGTTGTCTCCTTATAATGTAATTATTTATTTATTTTGTATAGAACTCCTATTATATAGTAAAGTTGTGACATTTGACCTTGTGCCATGATTCATCATATGTGTGAGACTTGGTCCCAGCACACCTGGTGATTATGTTCGCGCCCGGGTCTTGGTGCCCCGAAATCCGGGTGTGACACATGGACATCTTGATGTAATAAAGTACTATTTCCACTATTTACTTTGAGCAATGTATGATGATGTCCAATTATGTAATCGCTATGTACGTGAGTTTCTGATCCTAGCACGTACATATTTCGCATTCTGTTTACCTTCCAAAACCAGGTGACAGACGACCTCCTAGGCGGTCGTCGAATAGAACGTTATATCCGACGGCCTAAGGCAGACGTCAAACATAAGATCCTACGTTCGACGGCTGTTAGACGGACCGTTAGACATAAGGTTATTTTTGATGGCTATCAGATATGCCGTCGGACATAACCTTATGTCCGACGGTCGCCTAGGAGGCCATCGGACATAAGGAATTTTAACCCCGTCAGCGCCCGCCCGCGTTGTTTCACTTCCATTCTTCAAGGAACACACAAGCCGATGCCGCCACAGCCCACCAGCCGCCGCCGAGCACCTCCCCAGCCGGCACCGGCGCCCGCCCGCCCCACCCTCGACGCCGCCAGAGCCCATGGCCACCTCCATCACTATCCCCGATGCCGCCAGAGCTGCTCCGATGCAGCCCGCGCCCGCCTCGGCCTCTGCCCCCGCCCTCGACGCCGTCGGCGCCTGCCCCGACCCCACAGGTGCTCGCTTCACTGGCTCTACGTCTGGCTAAGTGAGTAATTTTGTGACTTTTAGTATAAATTTGTATATGCATATAGATTGTTTGCTATTAGTTATGTTTAGTTTGTTATGTCTGACAGCCTGAGTTTATTATGTAATTAAATTAGCTTGTTTTAGTTTATTTAGTGGTGCCTATATAATTTAAACTTTTAATTTCCGAGTGTAATTATTATGCCCTCAGAAATAAGATCATTTTATATGATTTAGGGTCCTATGAAATGATTTTTCAATATAATATTGTATTAGTGTGGTTTATTAGTAATCATAACTAATTAAGTTAACGTCTCGTATCTAGTATGGAGGAGGATCGTCGATGGATGTATGAAGGTAGGAAGAAAAGAGGTGCTTTATCAAGTGAGTGGGTTGCCAAGACTGACGCGTTTCTTGACCATGCTTTTGCTCGGTTGGAGACTGGAATCGATGTTAGGTGCCCTTGTAGCAAGTGTCGGAACATTTATTTCCTTGACAGGGACTATGTCGATAGATCTTTGTAAGAATAGTTATATGCCAGGCTATGAGGTGTGGGTGCACCACGGTGAGGACCCACCTCCTCGTATTGTATCATAAGTTCAGTCACATGAAGAGGGGGCTACGATAGGATGGAAGAGATGCTTGATGATGTATGCCATGAGCTTCTACCCATCGATTTAGAGAACCCCGGTCAACCCTCCGATTATGAGGATCCTCTTACGCCTGAGGTTCAGAAGTTTTTCAAGCTCCTTAAAGCTGCCGAAGAGCCGTTGCACGAGCACACGAAAGTGACCGTCCTTGTGTTCGTGACTCGACTTATGACTATTAAGTCTAAGTTCGCATTCTCAAACAACTGCTACAAGGAGCTTCTGAACTTGATCAGTGATGTACTTCCAAAGAATCACAAGATGCCAAAGGACATGTATCAGTCCAAGAAGTTGCTATCTGGTCTCAGTATGGACTACGAAAAAATCGATGTCTATGACAATAACTATATGCTTTTCTGGAAGGAGACCACGAGTGAGAAGAAGTGTACAGTATGTGGTGAGCGTAGATTCGTAGAGGTTGAAAACGACGATGGTTTGACCATGACGACCGAGATAGCATGTAAGCAGATTCGTTACATGCCTCTTATAACTCGGTTGAAACGTTTATTCATCTCCAAGAATACAACCAGACACATGAGGTGGCACAAAGAATGGGTACGCGAGAATCCAGATGTCATGGCGCACCCAGTTGATACAGATGCATGGAAGGTACTAGATGCCTTTGATTCTAGCTTTGCTGTTGAAGTGCGAAATGTCCGCTTCGGTTTGGCAATAGATGGTTTCTCACCTTTCAATCTAACTGCACCATACTACTGTAACACCCTGATTTTAGGGGTATAAAATTTCTTTCTAATTATCACCCAAAATCATGTGTTACTCTTATTTTTCTCACTCTAGGTTTTCTCTCTCTCTCTAGATTCATTCTCCCTTTTTCCTTTTTGATTAGAGATAGCCTAAACTAGTGGAGGTTAATTATTTATTTTTGCCAAAACCTTATGAGTCATGACATGTTGCATCATGCTGAGTTTAAAATATTCTTTGAAGTGTTGCACAAGTTTGAATTTATTTGAATTTGAAACCTAGTTTGAATTTGGATTTGAAAAACCCTATAGAAAAAGAAATAGAAAAGGAATTAGAAAATTCAGAGAAAAAGAAAAGGAGAAAGCAACCCAAACTAGCCCACGCCTGACAGGTGGACCCCGCCTGTCAGCGGCAGTTCTCCCTCGCGCGCGCCCTCCCTCCCTCGCTCGCTTCCCAGTGGGGCCAGCCTGTCAGCGCCAGTTTTCTTCCCCGCACGCTCCCTCTCTCTCTGTCTCGTGGGCCCAGTCTGCCAGTCGCCGAGCCGTTGCCCCACACGCCCCTTTCTCCTCTCTCTATGCCGTGGACCCTACATGTCAGTTCCGCCCTCTCCGCGCTCGCCCTGGACCGGCGCGTGCTCACTCGCGCACGTCGCCGGATTTCTCAGCCACGACGCCCACCCACGCGCCCAGCTCCCTTCATAGAGCCCCGCCAGTGCCCAGCGCACACCCCTCACCTCATTTCGTGTAGCTTCGCCCTCTCTCGCGCTCTGCCCTCGCCGTCAGCCGTCGCCGGAGACCCGCGCCCGCGTTCCCGGCCGTCCAGCTTGCCGGAGACCGCTCCAAGTCTCCCCAAGCTCCGCACCAAGGTGAGACACCCGTCCCCGTGCCCAATATCCCTTATTGTGCCCTGTGCTCGGCCAATTTTGCCTTCGCTGGTGCTCGGCCGCGGTGGTCCGCCGTGCTCGCGCGGTGGCCGGCCGGTTTGGCCCGGTCTAGTTCCCTGAAGTAGGTCCCTGTGTCACCCCTGCCTCTGCTGAAGTTAGCCAAGGCCTTAGCGCGCCTTAAGTCCCCTCCCCGTGGCCGAAATGGCTCACCGGAGTTTCTCCGGCCCGCCCGAGATCTTCTCACCGCCGTTCTCCCCTCTCTGCCTGTGGATTCATGGCCTCTTCCTCGCCATTGAGTTCGTCGTGGTGCCCTCTCCTTCTATGCCCAACTCTGACGACCCTGGAGCCACCCTAGCTCGCGCCAACCTCAACTCCGGTGACCTCACTGCCGTGGAGAGGAGCGGCACCGCTCGCAGCCGTCTGATTTCCCCGGGTCCGATCCCCTACATCCGATTCAGATCGAACGACACGGACCCCCACAACCGCCTGTTTCCCCCGGGTCCGATCCTCTCCGTCCGATTCAGATCGAACGGCTCGGACCCTCGTAGCCGCTTGTTTCCCCAGGTCCGATCCTCTCCGTTCGATTCAGATCAAACGACTCGGACCCCCGCAGCCGTCTGTTTCCCCCGGGTCCGATCCTCTTCGTCTGATTCAGATCGAACGGCTCGGACCCCCGCAGCCGCCTGTTTCCCCTAGGTCCAATCCTCTACGTCCGATTCAGATCGAACGGCTCAGACCTGAGTAGCCGTTTGTTTCCCCCGGGTACGATCCTCTCCGTCTGATTCAGATCGAACGGCTCGGACCACGGATACCGCTTCATGCACGCGCGCCCTTGCGCCCTGGCCCGCCTGTCAGCACCCAAACCCCCTGGCGCTGGACCCGCTCGGTCTGGGCGCTCTCCCCCTCTGTTGCTGACACTCCCTGGCTCGCCTGTCAGCGCTCGCCCGCTCGTGCGTGCGCCCTCGGCTACAGATCTAATCTCAGCCGTTGGTTTTAGATCTGACGGTTAGATTCACCCGATATCCCTTCACGTGGCTATTTTCTTAAAAAACCCCTAGGTTTGTTAGAAATCAACCCGCCGTCCCTGGTTTTCGTGTGCAAGCCCCTATATTCTTGCAGATTTAGCCCTGAACTTTTAAATATTCACAGATTTAGCCCTAATTTCATATTTTGAATTCCCAAACTTGTTTATTTCATAACTTTTCCATATGAACTCCAAATTTAGTGCTTCAAATTGCAAAATGTTCATAGGATTATTCTCTGTTAAAATAAAATGGTTTCACTTACTATCTGCACATTCTAATTTTTATGATTGAATATGAACTAATATAGATGTAGTTTTATTTATTTAATAAAATAAATAAAAGGAGAACCTTAGAGGTTTAATCATGTTTAAACTTGTGAGATTAATGATAGGTATTGCATGAGTTCATCTCTGTTCTAAATTATAGGTCACAATAAAATAAATTGATCTATGATTATGTACTTGTAAAAAACATTTTCAAATAAAGTTAATTTATGTTATAGTTCATGTTATACTTTGAATTCAGTATCTCCTATGTAGTATTGTGTCCTTTTAAGATGTGATCCAATGTTTGTACATGTGTGGTGTGTTGTTCATTTGTACTTTCCAAATGTATTGAATGCATGCTCACTTTATTTAGACAACGAGCAGTCCGAGGTTCCTGAGTGTGTTGTTGGAGACCTCCCTGAGCAACAACCTGGTGAAGGCAAGTGTCCTCTGACCCAATATGTCCTACTTACTATATAATTCACTGTCCCACATTACTTTATGAAACCTAAGGATTAACTAGCTTTCTATTTACCTTATTCTTGTTTACCTTTTTGGGTTACCATGGTTAGCATGTTGCTATTGCCTTAACTTAATCAATGAACATGACGTGAACATTTATGATATGATACTGTTATCCTGAATATGTGGATGATCTTGTGATACCTTAGGGGGCTCAGGCCTTTTCCTGAGTACCACTCCGTAAGGACCTGTTCGTGGAGTTACCACCCGGGATAACAGTACAACCATGAGGGTGGAATGGGATGCCCTTAGCTGATTAATTAGATGAACCTGGGGGTGTAGTTGGCTTTGCTGGAGGGCCGTCAATGGGGGTCGGGGCGTAGTGCTCGCTCTTCCAAGGTTGGGGTGTAGAGGTTCATTCAATTTGGTTTTTGTTAGTCACCCACCTTAGGGAGGTGTACTGCGTTTGTACGACTGGCGAAACCTAACGAGCAGCTATGCATCAGGGGAATCTTTGTAAAGGCTACGTAGTGTATCCCTGGCCATTCACCTTGGTAGTTAAGATCAGGTCTGTACAACCCAGGCTAAAAAGGGATCACGACTTGTGGGTAAAGTGTACAACCTCTGTAGAGTGTTAAAATTGGTATATCAGCCGAGCTCACGGTTAAGAGCAGCCTTGGGATCCTCTTTGATTAGAAGAACTTTGGATACTTTTATGATGATGATTAACAATGATGCCATAAAATCTAATCTGTGGTATTTCCTCGTTTGAGGAAGTACTTTTGGGTCATAACTGGGTTTATTACTAAAAGTTGGCTCTACTAATAATAATAAATACTTGACTAAATTAAAAGCAACTGCTTGACCCCAACCCCATATACAGCTAGTCCACTTTAGCCAAATGGGACATTTGCTGAGTACGTTGATGTGTACTCACCCTTGCTTTACACACCACCCCACCCCAGGTTGTCCCCACTGTACTCAGTACTCAGGAGGTGACGCTGGCAACATGGAAGATTTCGAGGAGTTTCAGGACTACGACGAGTTCTAGTTCTTTCTTAGTGGCAAACCCCCCAGTCAGCTGCATGTGTAGGCTTAGCATCTATGTTTCGTAATTCCGCACTTTGATAATTTATGTTGAACTATGGTTATGTATTAGACTCTGTGGATGTCTTGGACATCTTGATGTAATAAAGTACCTTTCCGCTATTTATTTCAAGCATTGTGTGATGATGTCCAATTATGTAATCACGTGTACGTGAGTTCTGATCCTAGCACGTACATGGTTCGCATTCGGTTTACCTTCCAAAACCGGGTGTGACATAAGTGGTATCAAAGCCCTTGCTGACTGTTGGACCGCTAACCTAGACTAGAATGGTCGCCCTAAGGACTATAGACCCCTACTCTTACCTTGACCTTAGTGTCTTTTCAAAAGATGGTCATCTTGACCAACTCTATGTTGTTTACTTATCTCAAAAGTTTTATCTCACTTTTCTCTTTGTTTAATTTTTGGTCTCATAGTTCTACTCTTACTCTTGTGCTTACGATGTCTTTTGTAGATGGCTCGTCTTAGGTGCAACGCA
Organism: Zea mays; assembly: GCF_902167145.1. Lineage (NCBI taxonomy): Eukaryota > Viridiplantae > Streptophyta > Magnoliopsida > Poales > Poaceae > Zea > Zea mays. The sequence goes on along the minus strand of NC_050101.1, from coordinate 109,101,494 downwards.
CATAAGTCTGTGATCCCCTTTTTGCCTTCTCGCCTGGCGGAGCGTCCACTGCGTCGCACAGTGTTAGGCTAGTCCAGCCAATTGGAGAGACTGCATCGTCGCCTGCACGAGGAGCAGGAGCGCCGACGCCAGGAGCAGGAGCAGGAGCAGCAGGACTCTTCCCCCTCGCCTCAGAGGGAGGTGGAGTCTGAGAGGTCGCCTTCCCCTGCACCTCAGCCAGAGATGCCCCCCTGCACCACCACATGGCATCCCCGCTGCTGGAGGAGACCCTAATGGAGACGGAGACGACGACGCCGGTGGTAGTTCGAGCCACGACACGGAGCGCTCAGAGGAGCCGGAGCCGAAGGGATGGATCGCGAGACCCATCACTCGTGATGCTGCTCACGGGTGTCACTTCCATGACGCTCTCGATACCCTGTTGCGTCGGGCCTTCGACCGACACACCTGGTCTATCGAGTACCGTTGTGTAGTCTACCAGCATCGTCGCGGACTATACCCGGACTAGTGGGAGGCTACTTGCTTGGTGCGTCGTCCGGACGATGATCTCCAGGGTGCAGAGGCTTCTCAGAGCACTATTCTATTACTGAGAGGGATACTGCCGAGGCAGCCATGCAAGATGCAGCACGACGGGCACTTTCTCAGTATTGCTCGTTGTTCAGCGGGGTAGCTGATGGCCTTGACCCGAAGTACTATCCTCGTCGTTCGACCGGCAGTGCTAGAGTTGTGATTGTCTCGCCAGTGGGTGAGGGCAATCCTAGGCTGAACAACATGGTCAATCTGGTCGTCGTGCTCAACATAGAGTTGGACCATGCCATTGACGAGTTGGGCAAGGTTCAGGCGGAGGTTGTGGAATTGCGTGCTGAATGCGCGGCACGCCACTATCTGGATGGTGGTTCTCTCGCCCCTGTCGGGATTCAGCACCCTTACCGTTCACCGCCCCATGGTCGCTTCGACTATGGTACCCCAGACTGCAGGACCCGCATAAATTTGGATTCTTAGATCGACAGAGTCAGAGTCTGTAATAATGCTTAATCCAGTGTCTTAGTCTAGTCAGTCTTAGTTATAGTTATTTTGCTTATCTTATGTTGGATGCTTGTTATGATGGACATGTAATGAAGTTGGATATTTGTAATGATTGTCACCAAGGTGTGGGTATACCCTGCAACATGGTGTAGTTATTAATAAAGTCAGTTATTTAGTTGGGTAATCTCTTTATTTCCCCTTTCCTCTTTATCTGAGAAGCTGTCAGTGAAGATGGTCATTTGTTCAGTGTTATGGAGATCTTCTATACATCTTTTCTTATGCTAAAAGACTGCAGAGTCAGATCTGATATGTGTATGATTTATACAGATGTCTGAGAACAGGCGCAGAGGTGCGAGGCGTGCTTAGCCTGAACAGCAGACACCCTAAGAGGAGGCAGCTCCGCAGCAGCATTTGCCACTGCCACCACCGATGACCATTGAGCAAATGTTCTTGATGCAGACCCAAGCAGTCCAGGCCATTGGTCAAACCTTAGCAGCTATGCAGCAGGTGCAGCAGTAGCCACCACTGCCTCAACCTCCTGTGCAAGTCGAGATGCCACAAGTGCCTAGAGACAAGTGGGCAGAATTCATGAGGGGCCATCCCCCAGTTTTTGCCCACTCTGCTGATCCCATGGACGCGGAAGATTGGTTGCGTACCGTGGATCATGAGTTGCACACTGCCCAGTGCAACGATCGTGAGAAGGTGTTGTATGGTCCCCGACAGCTGAGGGGAGCAGCACAGTCTTGGTGGGAGTCTTACCTCACCACCCATGCCAACCCTGAAGCCATCACTTGGGAGGAGTTCAGGGACAACTTCCGTCGCTACCATGTGCCCGAGGGACTGATGATAGTGAGAAAGGAGGAGTTTCTCACCCTGAAGCGAGGTCCCCTGTCCGTCAGTGAGTACAGGGATAAGTTTCTACAGCTGTTGCGTTTTGCCCCAGAAGATGTCAACACGGATGCCAAGAGGCAGTATCGCTTTCTAAGAGGATTGGTTGACCCTCTCCATTACCAGCTGATGAACCACACCTTCCCTACCTTCCAGCATCTAATCGGCAGAGCAATTATGAAAGAAAGGAAGCGTCGGGAGATGGAGGACAGGAAGCGTAAGATTGGTGGACCTCGGGTTGGAAGTAGCAGTCATCCTTGCTACTCAGGCAACCCACCTCAGCAATTCAAGCCAGGTCACCAGCACCAGCATCAGCGTCAGAACCAGCACCAACAGTACCAGAGGTAGTTTCCTCAGCAGCAGCAGCAGTACCGTCAGAATAGCCAGCAAGGAGGAAATTAATACCAGCGTCAGAGCAACCAGGCAGCCCGTCTTCCTGCCCTAGCAACCAACTAGAACCATCAAGCAGCGCCAGCGCAAGGAGGAAGTCGTGCATGTTTCCACTATGGGGAACAAGGCCATTGGGTGAATCATTGCCCAAAGAAAGCAGCTCAGTAGCAGCCAGCTCCCAATGCCCTAGTCAGACAGAATGCAATGCAGCAAGGAAGCAACAACCATGGGCAACCTCGTGCCCAGTATGGAAAGGTGAACCAGTTGGAGGCCGACACAGTCCAGGAGACTCCAGGAGTGGCACTAGGTACATTTTTAGTCGAGTACCAGTCTGCAAATGTCTTATTTGATACTGGAGCAATGCATTCTTTTGTGACTGCATCATGGTTAGAATCACATAACATACCAGTAGCACCCATGAATCCACCTATGAGAGTTAGTTCTGTTGGTGGAAGAACCCAAACAGATAGATTTTGCCCTAGTGCAAAGGTTCAAATAAGGGGGATAGAGTTCCCCGCTGATTTAATATTTATGAGTAATCAGGATACAACTATAGATGTCATCCTAGGGATGAATTGGCTAACCAAGTATCAGGCCAGTCTTAGTTGTGATAAGAGAACAGTGAAGTTAGTGTCCCCATCATGAGAAGAAGTGTTAGTAGAGTTGGTCTTTTCAGAACCCAGAAATAGGAGTTGTCACCAAGTCACCGCTCACATTGAGGAGATTAAACATTAGAGGCTATCAGTGTAGTATCAGATTTCCCAGATGTGTTTCCCGAAGAGTTACCAGGCATGCCACCTGAGAGGAAGGTTGAATTTGCCATAGAGCTTATCCCAGGCACCGCCCCTATCCCAAGAGAGCCTATCGAGTGTCCGGACCAGAGTTGGTGGAATTCAAGAAGCAGATTGATGAGTTGTTAGAGAAGGGTTACATCAGACCGAGTACTTTGCCTTGGTTTTCCCCAGTGTTGTTTGTGGAGAAGAAGGATGGCACAAAGAGGATGTGCGTCAATTACCGAGCCTTGAATGAAGTTACTATCAAGAACAAGTACCCCCTGCCTAGAATTGAAGACTTATTCGATCAGTTGAGAGGATCCAGTGTGTTCTCGAAGATAGATCTGAGGTCAGGCTACCATCAGCTTAGAATCCGACCCTCAGATATACCGAAGACAACATTTATCACCAAGTATGGACTGTATGAGTTCACGATCATGTCATTCGGTTTGACGAATGAGCCAGCTTACTTCATGTACTTGATGAACAGTGTGTTCATGGACTACCTCGACAAGTTCGTAGTAGTGTTCATTGATGACATTCTTATATATTCCCAGAATGAGCAAGAGCATGAGGAGCATTTGAGGAAAGTACTTCAGAGGCTACGAGATTGTCAGTTGTATGCCAAGCTTAGCAAGTGCGAGTTCTGGATCAGTGAAGTCCTATTCTTGTGTCACATTATAAACCGAGAGGGATTGGCTGTAGATCCAAAGAAGGTAACAACTATCTTGGACTGGAAAGCACCAAAAGATGTCCGAGGAGTCAAGAGTTTCATCGGAATGACCGGTTATTATCAGCGTTTCATTGAAGGTTTCTCCAAGATCGCTAGGCCAATGACAGCCTTGCTGGCAAAGAAGGTTGAGTTCAAGTGGACCCTAGCATGCTAGAAGTCCTTTGAGACATTGAAGGAGAAGTTGACAACGGCACCAGTACTGATTCTGCCAGATGTTCACAAGCCATTCTCAGTATATTGCGATGCTTCGTACACCAGACTGGGATGTGTGTTGATGCAGGAAGGGAGAGTAGTGGCATACTCGTCTCGACAGTTGAAGACTCATGAGAAGAACTATCGTACTCATGATCTAGAGTTAGCAGTCGTGGTTCATGCATTGAAGACTTGGAGGCATTATCTTTATGGGCAGAAGTGTGATATCTACACGGACCACAAGAGCCTCAAGTACATATTCACTCAGTCAGAGTTAAACATGAGGTAGTGAAGATGGCTAGAGTTGATCAAAGATTATGAGCTAGAGATTCATTATCACCCAGGCAAAGCAAATGTAGTTGCAGATGCTCTTAGCAGGAAGAGTCAAGTCAATATGTTGGCCGCTCACCCGATGCCGTATGAGCTAGCGAAGGAATTCGACAAATTGACTCTCAAATTTATGAACAACACCCAAGGAGTGACAATTGAGTTGGAACCCACTCTAGAGCAAGACATCAGGAAGGGTCAGAAGGATGATGAGAAAATCAACGAGATTCGGCAGCTGATCATAGATGGAAAAGGCAAGGATTTCCGTGAAGATGCAGAAGGAGTGGTATGGTTCAAGGACAGACTGTGTGTTCCCGATATCAAATCGATCCAAGAACTGATTCTCAAGGAAGCTCATGAGACAACATACTCTATACACCCTAGTAGTAAGAAGATGTACCAAGACCTGAAGAAAAGATTCTGGTGGTACGGTATGAAAAGGGAGATAGCAGAGTATGTGGCTGTATGTGACAGTTGTCAGAGGATTAAAGCAGAACATCAGAGACCTGCAGGTTTGTTGCAACCATTGCAGATTCCTCAGTGGAAACGGGATGAGATCGGAACGGACTTTATAGTTGGTTTGCCCCGCACTCGTACTGGTTATGACTCTATCTGGGTAGTAGTGGACCGTTTGACAAAGGTGGCCCATTTCATACCAGTCAAGACCACTTACAACAGTGCAGTGTTGACCGAACTATACATGGCTCGGATTGTGTGCTTGCATGGCGTTCTGAAGAAGATAGTATCAGATAGAGGCACCTAGTTCACCTCTCATTTTTGGCAGCAGTTACATGAAGCCTTGGGCACACACTTGAAGTTCAGCTCAACTTATCACCCGCAGATAGATGGTCAAACAAAGAGAACTAATCAGATTTTGGAGGATATGTTGAGAGCTTGTGCTTTGCAAGATTAGTCAGGTTCAGACAAGAGGCTACCCGTATGCAGAATTCTCTTACAATAACAGGTACCAAGCTAGCCTGAAGATGTCACCATTTGAAGCGCTTTATGGAAGGAATTGTAGAACTCCATTGCATTGGGACCAACCTGGTGAAAGATAGGTGTTCGGTCTAGATATTTTGCTTGAAGCCAAAGAGAACATCAGAATGGTCCGAGAGAATTTAAAGGCAACACAGTCCAGACAACGAAGCTATGCTGACACCAGAAGAAGAGAACTCAGTTTTGAAGTGGGAGATTATGTCTATTTGAAGGTGTCACCCATCAGAGGAACCAAAAGGTTTGGAGTCAAAGGCAAGCTAGCACCCCGTTATATTGGACCGTATCAGATTCAAGCCAGACGTGGAGAAGTGGCTTATCAATTCAGCTTACCAGAAAATCTGTCCGCTGTTCACGATGTGTTCCATGTGTCTCAGTTGAAGAAATGCTTGAGAGTGCCAGAAGAGCAGTTTCTAGTAGAGGATCTTGAAGTTCAAGAAGATCTGACTTATGTTGAGAAGCTAACTCAAATTCTAGAAACAGCAGATCGGGTCACTCAGAGAAGTACCATCAGGATGTGCAAAGTCAAATGGGGTCACCACTCAGAAGAAGAAGCAACCTGGGAATGAGAAGATGATTTAAAAGCCAAGTACCCTAAGCTCTTTTCTAGCCAGCCCTGAATCTCGAGGGCGAGATTCTTTTTAGGGGCATAGGTCTGTAACACCCTGATTTTGGGGTATAAAATTTCTTTCTAATTATCACCCAAAATCATGTGTTACTCTTCTTTATCTCACTCTAGGTATTCTCTCTCTCTAGATTCATTCTCCCTTTTTCCTTTTTGATTAGAGATAGCCTAAACTAGTTGAGGTTAATTATTTATTTTTGCCAAAACCTTATGAGTCATGACATGTTGCATCACGCTGAGTTTAAGATATTATTTGAAGTGTTGCACAAGTTTGAATTTATTTGAATTTGAAACCTAGTTTGAATTTGGATTTGAAAAATCCTATAGAAAAAGAAATAGAAAAGGAATTAGAAAATTCAGAAAAACGAAAAGGAGAAAGCAACCCAAACCAGCCCAGTCGGCCCAGCCAGACCGCGCGCTCGCGCCGCCTGATAGGCAGACCCCGCCTGTCAGCGGCAGTTCTCCCTCGCGCGCGCCCTCCCTCCCTCGCTCGCTGCCCAGTGGGGCCAGCCTGTCGGCGCCAGTTTTCTTCCTCGCGCGTTCCCTCTCTCTCTCTGTCTCGCGGGCCCGGTTCGCCAGTCGCCGAGCCGTTGCCACGCACGCACCTTTCTCCTCTCTCTGCGCTGTTGACCCTACATGTCAGTTCTGCCCCTCCACGCTCGCCGTGGACCGGCGCATGCGCACTCGCGCACGTCGCCGGATTTCTCGGCCACAACACCCGCCCACGCGCCCAGCTCCCTTCATAGAGCCCCACCAGTGCCCTGCGCACACCCCTCACCTTATTTCGCGCAGCTTCGCCCTCTCTCGAGCTCTGCCCTCGCCGCCAGCCGCCGCCGGAGACCCGCGCCCACGTTCTCGGCCGTCCAGCTCACCGGAGACCGCTCCAAGCCTCCCCGAGCTCCACCCCGAGGTGAGACACCCGTCCCCGTGCCCAATTTCCCTTATTGCGCCCTGTGCTCGGCCAATTTTGCCTTCGCCGGTACTCGGCTGCGGCGGTCCGCCATGCTCGCGCGGTGGCCAACCGGTTTAGCCCGGTCTAGTTCCCCGGAGTAGGTCCCTGTGTCACCCCTGCCTCTGCTGAAGTTAGCCAAGGCCTTAGCGCGCCTTAAGTCCCCTCCCCGTTGCCGGAATGGCTCACCGGAGTTTCTCCGACCCGCCCGAGACCTTCTCACCGCCGTTCTCCCCTCTCTGCCCGTGGATTCATGGCCTCTTCCCCGCCATTGAGTTTGCCGTGGTGCCCTCTCCCTCTCTGCCCATCTCCGGTGACCCCGAAGCCACCCTAGCTCGCGCCAACCTCAACTCCGGTGACCTCACCGCCGCAGAGAGGAGTGGCGCCGCCCGCAACCGTCTGATTTCCCCGGGTCCGATCCGCTCCGTTCGATTCAGATCGAACGTCTCGGAACCCCGCACCCGCCTGTTTCCCCTGGGTCCGATCCTCTCCATCCGATTTAGATCAAACGACTCGGACCCTTGCAGCCGCCTATTTCCCCCCGGGTCCGATCCTCTCTGTCCGATTCAGATCGAACGGCTCGGACCCCCACAGCCGCATGTTTCCCCTATGTCCGATCCTCTCCGTCCGATTCAGATTGAACGGCTCGGACCCTCGCAGTCGTCTGTTTCCTCCAGGTCCGATCCTCTCCATCCGATTTAGATCGAACGACTCGGACCAAGGATACCGCTTCGCGCACGCGTGCCCTGGCACCCTGGCCCGCCTGTCAGCGCCCAAACCCCCTGGCGTTGGGCCCGCTCGGTCAGCACGCTCTCCCCCTCTGTCGCTGACACTCCATGGCCCACCTGTCAGTGCTCGCCCACTCGCGCGCGCGCCCTCAGCCGCAGATCTAATCTCAGCCGTTGGTTTTAGATTTGATGGTTAGATTCACCCGATACCCCTTTGCGTGGCTGTTTTCTTAAAGAAGCCCTTGGTTTGTTAGAAATCAACTCGTCGTCCCTAGTTTTCGTGCGCAAGCCCCAGTATTCTTGCAGATTTAGCCCTAGACTTTTAAATATTCACAGAATTAGCCCTAATTTCATATTTTGAATTCCCAAACTTGTTTATTTCATAACTTTTGCATATGAACTCCAAATTTAGTGATTCAAATTGCAAAATGTTCATAGAATTATTATCTGTTTAAATAAAATGGTTTCACTTACTGTCTGCACATTCTAATTTTTATGATTGAATATGAACTAATATAGATGTAGTTTTATTTATTTAATAAAATAAATAAAAGGAGAACCTTAGAGATTTAATCATGTTTAAACTTGTGAGATTAATGATAGGTATTGCATGAGTTCATCTGTGTTCTAAATTATAGGTCACAATAAAATAAATTGATCTATGATTATGTACTTGTAAAAAACATTTAGGGAAATAACAATCTATTTTCAAATAAAGTTAATTTATGTTATAGTTCATGTTATACTTTGAATTCAGTATCTCCTATGTAGTATTGTGTCCTTTTAAGATGTGATCCAATGTTTATACATGTGTGGTGTGTTGTTCATTTTTACTTTCCAAATGTATTGAATGCATGCTCGCTTTATTTAGACAACGAGCAGTCCGAGGTTCCTGAGTGTGTTGTTGGAGACCTCCCTGAGCAGCATCCTGGTGAAGGCAAGTGTCCTCTGACCCAATATGTCCTACTTACTATATAATTCACTGTCCCGCATTACTTTATGAAACCTAAGGATTGACTAGCTTTCTATTTACCTTATCCTTGTTTACCTTTTTGGGTTACCATGGTTAGCATGTTGCTATTGCCTTAACTTAATCAATGAACATGATGTGAACATTTATGATACGATACTGTTATCCTGAATATGTGAATGATCTTGTGATACCTTAGGGGGCTCAGGCCTTTTTCCTGAGTACCTCTCCGTAAGGACCTGTTCGTGGAGTGACCACCCGGGATAACAGTACAACCATGAGGGTGGAATGGGACACCCTTAGCTGATTAATTAGATGAACCTGGGGGTGTAGTTGGCTTTGCCAGAGGGCCGTCAATGGGGGCCGGGGCATAGTGCTCGCTCTGCCAAGGTTGGGGTGCAGAGGTTCATTCGATTTGGTTTTTGTTAGTCACCCACCTTGGGGAGGTGTACTGCGTTTGTATGACTGGCAAAACCTAACGAGCAGCTATGCACCAGGGGAATCTTTGTAAAGGCTACATAGTATATCTCTGGCCATTCACCTTGGTAGTGAAGATTGGGTCTGTACAACCCAGGCTGGAAAGGGATCACGACTTGTGGGTAATGTGTACAACCTCTGCAGAGTGTTAAAACTGGTATATCAGCCGAGCTCACAGTTAAGAGCAGCCTTGGAATCCTCTTTGATTAGAAGAACTTTGGATACTTTCACTAGTACAATTTGGCTCTATACAAGCGGTACGCTTTTTACATCCCAGGCGGTTCGAATAGAAAACCGCATGGGATGTCCCAGGCTATTCGGACTGCCTGTGATGTACTAGTATCACAAGCGGTCCGAAATACAAACCGCTTGTGGTTCTCGATTTGTTTCACAAGCGGTACGTAATTAAAAAACCGCCTATGATGCACTATTCGTATCACAAGCGGTTCTCAATAAGAACCGGTTGTGACCACCATATTAATATTTTAATTTTTAACAAAAAATGCAAATACAATTTAAATGAATTTTAATAGAACACACAGATAACTAGAGAGATTTTAAATTAATTGGCAACCACAATGCATAGTCGATCATACATGCTAACAAATACAATTTGATTCATACAATTTTTCATACATGCTAACAAATACAATTTGATTCATACAATTTTTCATGAACTACCATTTTCTGCATGTATGGCTTTAAGTTCTTATCAATTTTCTTTTCCACACGCTTGATTCTCTCTGGACCGTTAAAGACGAACATCTCTTCATACTTATTGTATTCCTCATCTCCGTCTCCCACATTCTCAACTCCAACAATTTTTTGTTTTCCAGAAATAACTACATGCATCTTCTCATCTGCTAGATCAAGTACATAGAACACTTGTGCAACACATTCGGCGAGAACCCACGGGTCATCTTTATATCCTACTTTCTTTAAGTCTACCAGTGTGAGTCCGTAGTTATCCACTATCACCCCCATGGGATGTTGTACCCATTGGCACTTAAATAAGGGTATTTTCATGCTTGGGCCATAATCAAGTTCCCATATTTCCTCTATGAATCCAAAATATGTGGTCTTCTGTCCATGTAGGTCAAAAGCATCGATACGAACACCGCTATTTTGTGCAACACTTTTCATGTCTTTTGATTTAGTGTAGAATGTGTACCCATTGATGTCATATGCTTGCCATGATGTCACAAAACACGATGGCCTAGAAGCCAAATTCTTCATTGTTTTCTCTTCCAAAGAGTCTCCGAATGGGATGTTTTTGTCCATTAACCATTCGCTGAAACAATGTTTGTGCTCCCTCATGATCCAGTCCTCTGTGCGGTTCTGATTTTCTTTACGAAGCTCATCCAGGTGTTCCTCTATGTAAGGCTCGGCTATCGTGAGATGTTGTAGTACACTACCATGAGCACAATGTACTAGCTTGTAATCCTCAACGCGAAAAGTTTTCCTGCCCATTCTCCCTCTCCCACATAGTTTACCCTCATGTTTAGGTACAGGCACACCTATCATTGTTCCATCACTGATGTAATCTATACAGCTCTCAATCACTTCTTCTGTATTGTATCCCTCCATGATTGAACCCTCTAGGTGAGCGCGATTTCGCACATAACCTTTTAATACTCCCAGGTATCGCTCCAACTGAAACATATGATGTAAATATAGTGGCCCTAATATTTTTATCTGATCCACGAGATGTATGATTAGGTGTACATGCATATCAAAAAATGATGGAGGAAAACACATTTCAAGCTTGCACATAGTCTCGATGATGTATGCCTTTAGATAGTCCAAGTCTTCTAAAGCTATTACTTTTTGTGAAACCGCATTGAAAAAGTAACACAAGCGTGTGATGACAACTTTGACATGCTCTGTTTCGAGGGCTCTTACCGCAATTGGGAGGAACACCATCATCATCACATGGCAGTCATGAGAGTTGTAGCCAAATAGAGACAAGTCCTTCATCCTAACTAGTTTGCTGATATTGGATGAGAAACCTGTGGGCACTTTGACCCCACGCAAACATTTGCAAATCTTTGTTCTCTCCTCAACTGACAAGTTGTAGCTAGCTGGGGGTAGGTAAGGCTTCCCTTTGCCACTATCCACTGGATGAAGTTCTGGTCTGATTTGAAGATCTACTAGATCATTGCGTGATTTAAGTCCATCCTTTGTCTTATTCAGCATGCCCAGCAAGGTTCCAAACATGCTGTCAAAAACATTCTTTGTTACATGCATCAAATCAATGCTGTGGCAAATTTCCATATCCTTCCAGTATGGGAGGTACTTGAAAAAATTGATTGCTTCTTGAAAGTTGGGTTAGTTGAAGGGTCAGTTCTCTTTCTCTTTTCTCCTTTGTTTTTTCCCTTTCCGAATACAACATGAATGTTCTTTACAATTTCAAAAACAAGTTTCCCACTATAAGGCTTTGGTGCACCTTCACTTTCCAGTTCATTGTTAAATTCCTCTTTCACCTTTCGGTACTTATGCTGCTTCATCAAGAACCGTCTGTGTCCCATGAACACCAACTTCTTGGATGATTTAAGGTACATGGAAGTAGTTCCATCGACGCACACTACACAACCATTCTTTCCTTTAGTCTTTTGCCCTGATAGTGTGGCGCCACCGGGAGAATCATGGATGGTAACAAATATAATTGCTCTTAAGTTGAAATACTCATGGCAATACTTATCCCATATTCGAACTCCTTCATTCCAGAGCTTTGTCATATCTTCCATAAGAGGTTCTAGGAACACATCGATATCAACACCAGCTGATTTCGGACCTTGAATAAGAATAGTCAACATAATGTACTTTCTTTTGTGACATAGCCATGATGGAAGGTTGTACATCGTTAAAGTCACGGGCCAGGTGTTATGTACACTTCTTTTTTCACTAAATGGATTCATTCCGTCTGTACCCAAAGCAAATCTTACATTTCTGTTTTTTTTTGGCAAACTTAGGATACATAAGATCGAAATTTTTCCATTGTGATGCATCAGCAGGGTGTCGAATCTATTTGTTATTCTGCTTGCGATTTTCAGCATGCCAACGCATAAGCTCAGCCTCCCTAGGATTTGAGAACAAACGTTTCAAGCGATCAATTACTCGAAGATACCACATCACCAAAGCTGGGATCTTTGACTTCTTTTCCCCATCCATGTCATCAAAAGTGTCATCGTCACTTTCAGGTCCAATAGTGGATTTCTTGTTTTTATTTTTCTTCGAGAATTTTTTTACACAGTCTTGATTGTAGCTCTTCTTGTATCGACTGACATTGCAAACTGGGCATCTTGCTGCGTTCTCAAAATCGCCACGATACAGAATACAATGGTTCGAACATGCATGAATTTTTTGCACACCCAGAGCTATGGGAGTTATAAGCTTCTTCGCTTTATAAGTGCTTGTTGGTAGTTTGTTGGGTTTTGGTAGTAATTGGGACAGAAAATTCAAAAGACCTGTGAAGCTAGTATCAGACCATCCGACGCTAGCCTTCAACTTAAGAAGTTCTAGAACTGTACGCAGTGTAGTAAACTCTTTGTCACAACCCTTTGATTCATCATATAAAGATTATTTTGAGGCACTTTCTAGTCCCTCCATTTTAGATAGCCCTTTCTGCGATCTCATAGAACTCAACATTTCTGGTTCCATATGGCGCAACATCTCTTCGCAATCAAATTCTTCAAAATCTTGATTAGCATCCACATAATCCACTTTACCATCAACTTTATCTAAAATTCTGACAACTCTCTCGTCATTACCAGGCACTTCACACGGATCCAACTCACCATGTTCTGACCATATCGTGTAATTGTTTTTAAAACTTCTTTTTAGCAGATGTGATTGGATTACTCCTGTATGTCTCCAAGCTATCTTATTATCACAATCGATGCACGGACATAATATCTCTTTACTCTTTCGCAAATTCGCGTGCTTGTTGGCCGCTTCAATAAAGCTTTTCAAATTTCGAATGTACGACGGATGTGGTCTTGGCACATTGTACATCCAACCTCGGTCCATTACCTATCCCTATATTGATTAACGTCAATATCGAGATGTACCATGAAAAAAATAAATGGCTGTGAAAGTGAAACAAGATCATATCAAGATGTACCTAGCACATGAACTACAAAAAATATATAAAATATACCTAATTAATTGAATTTAATCCCTAAATCATGAACGAATTCATGTGCATGAAAATGAAACAAGATTGCAGCAATATAGGTACCTTGAGGTGAGACAACTCTTTATGAAGAATCTTTAAATTAGATCAACTACAAGTCCAAATCTAGGAATTCCTGAGTTTTTCTCAATTCCGGTCTATATTACAAAATTGAGGCAAAAAATCGTATCAAAATGAGAAAGAAAACAAACGGAGATCATATATATGCATAAACTCTTGAAATCAATCAATAAACTCAAAAACAAAACCTTCTCCCCGTAGATCAAAAAAATCCGCCGCCGCTACAGTGCTGTGACTGTTTCTGGAAGATAGCTAGGGTTCTGGAACCCATGGGCTAGTCCTTTTATACTGTATACACATCACATGCGGATTTTTAGAAAAACCGCTTGTGATATATAACATCACAAGCACTTTTTTATTCTGACCGCCTGTGAAGTTTACATATCATAGGCGGTCGGAATAAAAAAGCGCTTGTGATGTTATATATCACAAGTGGTTTTTCTAAAAATCCACCTGTGATGTGTATACAATATAAAAGGCTCCCTGGTTCCAGCATGAACCCTAACTCTCCCGGAGCCCGACACGCCGCTAGGCTGATACTGCGCCGCCGTCCCCGTCCCTGTCTCCGAGCTGTGAGCGCCCGCCACGCTGTCGCCGAGCCCAAGCGCCACCGTCCACGTCCCCGTCTCCGAGCTGGGCGCCGGTCACGCCGTCCCCCAAGCCCAACGCCGCCGTCCCCAAGCCCGAGCCCAACGCCGCCGTCCCCAACACGCCGCCGTCTCCTACTCCCTGCAGGACCCCGGCAGGTTCTCTCTCTCTCTCTCTCCACTCTCTCTGACGATTCTTTAGCTTGTGGTGGCCTCCAAAACCGACGACTCGTGGTGGTTGCTGCGTTACATGTTCTTCGATTCCCTGACCACCGTGTATGTTCTTTGATTCCTTGACCACCATGTTCTTCGATTCCCTGACCACTAGGCAAACATCCTTGAATTGAAGAACCTTTGAAACAAACAAAGAAGGTTCGGTAATTTCACTTCACCCCCAATTAATATAAGTATGTAACTATAGTAGCTGCTGTATGTCTAGGCACTGTTTACGCACCCTCTCTGTAAGATGTGTACTCCTGGTGAATGAATGTAAGATCCCAAGCAATGGAATTATATTCTTCAAATTATTTCGTGCCAATCAGTCTTTATTACAATTCAGGGTCAGGGAAAAGAGAGAAAGAGAGCACCAATTAGCAACTACAACGGATTCTAAGACCATTGATTAAACAAGACCATCAAATTTGGATTTCCTTAGGGCCAAAGTAGCTGTAATGAAATAGACTCCGTAGACCATCAAATTTGGATTTTCATGATTAATGAACAATATGATCATTTAAAGTAATGTCTTTTGTTAGTTTGCTATAGTATAGTGATAGGATTTGAACCTATATGTTGCATAACTCTTTTGTGACAGATAGAAACATATATATAGCTAAACTGTAGTTGCGCATCTAGATAGATTAGAGGCTTTAGCACATACACTAGAATGAAATGCTTCTTACCTACGATGCCACCTGCATCTGTGTGCATTATATGAAGCTATATATTCTTGTTGTGCCTTCATGTCCATACTAGTACCCTATGGATAGCAATGAAGACAAAATCCCTGTGGTAGAGTGCCTAGAACCAAAGTTATGTGGAGCAATGAAGTGCATTGTTGGCACACATGAATTCCATGTGCTTCCCAACCCCATGTTATAAGACTTGTTCTTATCTCCCTTCTTTGACTTGTTCATAGCCATGACAGTGTTATTTGGACCCCTCTTTTTGCCCTATAAGCCACATCCTTGTTTTCCCTCTGATCCCTGCCTTTGTTGCAATCTCAATTTTGATTGTGAGACTTGGTCATTTTCAGTTTTAGAGATGGAAAAAGAGCCACTTGACATGGTTGAGAGCTCAGTTCGAGTCATCGAGACACATGTCGACATCATTCGCAGTCTAGTGACTGATGGGGTTGTGGATACTAGTGAACCAGAATCAGTGTACACACTTAAGACCACTTTGTTTCAAATTGGAGATGTATGCGACATGCTTGAGAAGTATGCTCTGTCCATCAAAAAGTATGCTGACTCCAAGAGGGCTAAAATTATTCAAGATGAAGCCCTGCAATATGCTGAAGATGATGAAGCTGTAGATGATTTGGAGGAACTCCCAAGCCCAGATCTCCTTACTCAAGCCGACATATTGGAAAAATATTTCGGAATTGAGTATGATAGCGACCAGTCAAGGGGTTGTTGATGTTTAGTCCTAAACAACACGATATGAGTATCGTAGGTTTCACTCTAGGGTTGCAGTACTTGTATGCACAAGTTTGTTAAGCTTGATAATTGTATTTTGTATGTTCCTAACAAAACGTTCACAGTTATGTTGTTTAAATTATGTCGTTGATAAGTTCTTTATCACAGTTATGTTGTTTAAATTATGTCTTTGATTCCTACTTATTATAGATGCTAGTAGTTGAGCACTAGTGCCCTCAAGAAGAAATTTGGACTTGTGTCCATATCTATAGATGCTAGTAGTTGAGCACTAGCGCCTACAATCTTGACTACCTCATCCCTATTCTCTAGTGGCGTACTCCATAAACAACATCCACGATTTGTGACATCTCACCCATTGCCATCCCTCTAAATGTTGTTGGCACACTATACCTCCACCATGCATGCACATATCTGTTTGGGACTTATGGAGAATGGCTTCGGCTGAATGTCTGAATCGGGCCGGGAAGCACAGAGCAGACAGAAGTGCACTTTCCAATGCAGTTAGACAGAGAAGGCATGGCTGTGATGTTATAATTCTAAAGGACCCCAACAAGAGATTATGGCCTGTCGTTTACCACAACAGCCTGTTATTTGTGGGCTTCACCGAGGGCTAGAAACATTTGGTGGCAGCAAATGATCTTCGGGCTGGGGATGTCTACGAGCTTGTTAAGGGGCCAGATGATGGTGAGCCGGTGTACTCTGTCTGGATGTGTGGTCACAAAATTTAAAGCCGCCCCAACTTCATCCGTGCGCTTATCTTCTCTTAGGTGGGTGCTTAAACAGAAGCCCACAAATAACGGGCTATCGTGGTAAACGACAGGCCATAATCTCTTCTTGGGGTCCTTCAGCATTATAACATCAAAGTCATGCCTTCTCTGTCTAACTGCATTAGAAAGTGCACTTCTGTCTGCTTCGTGCTTCCCGGCCCGATCCTGCTCCGAAATTTCGTCCTTCGTAGGCAGTAAAGACTATGGGACCTCACAGTTATAAGACATTCTGCTTTCCAGTTTGGGGAGGAAAGGAGGGACACGGGGGCAGGCCATGAGGCGCCGCCATCGCCTTCACCACCGCCAGCAGATGGGGAGGCTGCCGGCGGTGGCGGCCGGGTACAGCTAGGGTTTGGGCTCGATTTCTTTTGAATCACCTTTTCTCCAAGTTCCCTTATTGATGGAACCAGTATATCAGACTAACAGTATATCCTCGGCCAACCCCCTTATTGATGGAACCAGCTGTGCACTAGGTACCTACTAAGATGGATGTGGTCTGCACCGGTGTGTCTAAAAGAGTTGATGAAGACGCGACCAAACTTGAATGGCAGACAACGAGCAGCTCCTGTGAGGAGAGGATAGTTCTAGTGACGACAATCCTTGTCCTCCTATACCTCCAAGGAAGAAAAAAACTTCAGATGAGCTTGATGCCGACTATATTCCCAACGATGAAGAGGTAAATAGAAATATGCTGACTATATTCTAAAATAATGTTCATATATGAAAGGCCATTAATTGTTTCAATATATAGATTTCAAATGAAGAGAAGAAAGAGGATGCATGTTCTACACGAAACACGGTGGATGCTCCGATGCCTGAATCATCCATTTCACATAAGCGGAAACGAGGGCGACGAGGTCCCAATTAGATGAAAAAGGTACAGTTATGTACGTAACAAAACTCAATGCAGAGGGGTTTCCTGAAGAACCACTTGATGTGGTTACAAAGTTTTGAAATTCCTGTGGGTCTACTGTTAGAGATATAGTGCCAATCACACTTCGAAAATGGAAGGATTTAGATGAAGACACCCGCAATAAGGTATGGGCTAAGTTGTCCGAGTCATTCAAGGTCCCAAAAGGCACAGAGGATGCAGTAAGAAAGTCGATGCTCTCTGCTATGGCTAAGATGTTTCGTGGGTGGAAGGCCGAGATGAATAGGGATTTTGTTAAGAAGAATAAGGTTCCTCCTCCCAAGAAAATGGGGAAAATCACTCATGCTCAGTGGGAGGAATTTATTCGTCAGAAGACTGAACTGAAGGCCAAAGAACTGGGCGAAACTAATTCTCAGAGAGCGAAGATGAACAAACACCCCCATCGCCTGGGGTCAACCGGATATCACCATAAAGTTGTGCAGTGGAACATGATAATCGAGGAAGCTATAGCTAACGACACTTTGGACCCAATATTAAAAGATATCGATGAGCGAGCTATTCGTTGGATCTTAGGTCGGGCAGGTTTGACTGAGGACGACAAACTTTTGCATCCAGAATTGGTAGGCGAAGTTTCGACAAAAATTCAAGAATATGCAGAACAGAGAAAGAAGGGCGAATTTAAGCCTCGGAGAGAGAATGACATACTAACTGCAGAACTAGGCAATCCTAAACACACTGGACGGGCTCGGGGAATCTCTTCTAAGATTTCCTAGAGAGAGGCATATCCAGAGTATGCGGCGTCATATAGGAAACACGAGAAGTCGAAAAGGACCCTTGAAGAGACTATTGATGAAAGGGTACAAAAGGCTATTAATGACATGATGAACAAAATGAAGAAAACAGAATGCATATCATTTGAACTAAAGCCAGGCCACATGAGTCCACCTATAGTCCCTAGCAGCGTAGGATCTGTGCAAGACTTCGTATCGGGCACCAAGTACCCTATAGACGATATTGTTGAGGACAAACCTTGCTTTCTTCATATTCCAATCAATCGATCTAGACAAAAACAAAACAAGCTGCTACTGGTTTGGTAAAACCAGGACTTGTTAACTACAAGGATAATCCTGTCCCGCCACACTATGTTGTGGTCCAAGTTCTAGAGATCACAGATAGTGGTTGTGAAGATTCGGAGATAGACTTTCCAGTTGAGGGGATCATAACTTTGTAGGAGGCAATGGACGAGTTGGTCCTTTGGCATCGACGCGACATCAAGTTGGGTGATGAGCCGATCTTAAGCCGTCATTCGCGTCGTAAGTCACCAACGCCAAATTCAACACCAATGCAACAGAAAGATAGTTCGATCATTCCATACCCCATGGTGCAGGAAAATATAGCACCGACCTCCAAAAAAATCGTTGAATCAATCATATCACCTCTTGCGAAGGAACTCGACGAGGGGGACGTAGACAAATTGTTCCTCAGAATGTCGACGCAAACATCAAAAAGGAAGCAAAGGTTGACACCAATGTTGAAGGGCCAACTACTTCAAAGAAAATTCATCAGCGAATCGCCACTAACAATGTCAAGAAACCGTCAGAATCAGTGACACGCTACCTGCAAAAATTGAAGAGAGTTATGACAGATCAATCAAAAGCGGAATCAACATCTCGTGGAGTACGCACACGGTCCCAAATAGACAATTTCGAAGTATGGGAAGAAGATGGAATGATTCATACTCGAGAATCATTACGTCTTAAAATCAATATCCCGATATACAAGAAGGAGGATGTTCCTCCTAAATTTGTGAATGGGAGGCCGTTCGTGACGACGGTGCAACTTTCTAAGTTGTCGACTCTGGAGATTAGAATGCATGAGTGGTACATGGTTGCTAGCAACAAATACAAACTCGAGGACTTCACATTTGTTGTGCCAGAAGATGCATTTTGGAGCAATGATAATATAGATCATGTGCGGCATTTATTCTTTGACGATCTGTGGTCGTTGTACCACCGACAAAGGATGGAAACCAACTACTTAACCCTCTTTTGCTTGTAAGTACCTCTAAACTTTCATATTTGTTAGTTTTGTACACGCACACATAAATGAGAGTCTAACGATTAACACTTTTTACACGTAGGATGCAATACATGGATGATAAGTAGAAACAACTTAGGGTTTCTTGACCCGTTGATGATATCCCAAGCTCGCTACAAAGAAGTTGCTCGGAGACATGGAGAAGAATACAAAGACTTGGATGATGATGAATTTGAGAAAGCCGTCAAACAGAATCATACAAAGAAAATGAAGGTAATGGCGGCATACATTGGATGAGCCATGTATAATCATGTACAACATGGCAAGGACTTAACAATAGCTCTGCACCACTTTAAGTAAGTTCTCGACATGGTTTTGAAATACAAATTATGACAATCGTGATCTTAACATGTGTTTTTGTCTATGTCTATATAGTGACCATTACATTTGTATTATGATCTTTCCAAAGCATGGTAAAGTCATGGTCTTCGACACACTGAGAATGGAAAAGGCTGCGTATAATGACTTCTTGAAGATTTTAGAGAAGTATGATTATTATTGCACACTTGTACTTATTACAACTTAACAAATGTATTCTTAATCTCACAATGCTATTCTTATATGCAGTGCATACCGTTTTTATTAGAAAGATCTTGGCGGCGAACATCCAGAGGACAATCCTAATTTGTCAATATCATTATTTCCATATGGTGACAAACAACCTCCGTGTACTGTCCTGTGCGGTTATTATGTATGCGAATGGTGTCGTGTCACCTTCCATTACATGGTCAATCGTGAGGATGTAAGTTCGCTATCATTGTCTATGTTGCAATTTTTATGTTATATTGTTGCTCATCACATTACTCTTAGCACTGCTTGCTTTTTGCTTTCATTGTAGGTTCCTAAATCCAAGATCAATGCTGAATGGTTAGAAAGAGATATGGTTTCTGTCGGCGTGGCTAAGGTTGTAAAAGACTTGCTTTACTTTATGCGCCGTGAAGTTCTTCATCAACAAGGGCTATTCTACAATACAAATAGAAATTTACAACACTTCCCAGAACTAAGTTTGTACACGATATCACACAGTGTTTAGATCTTTAGTTTGGAACTTGAGATGTTCAGTTGTCTATGGAACTTGAGATGTTGAGTTGTTGAGTTGTATATGGAACTTGATATGTGTATGAATCTGTGTATGGAACTTGATATGTGTATGAATCTGTGTATGGAACTTGTTATGCAACATATTTGTGTATGAATCTGTGTATGAATTTGTTATTAATTCTGTATATGAATCTAGAATCTGCATATGAATCTGGAATCTGTATATTGAAATACAGTCAGACCTATATTTAAAACCGCCTGTGATGTGTCTAACACAAGCGGCTAGGGTTAGAAATCGCCTGTGATGTGTGGCTAACATAAGCGGCTAGGATTAGAAACCGCCTGTGATGTGTGTCTATCACAGGCGGTTCCTTTAGATAGAATCGCCTATGATGTGTGCTATCACAAGTGGTTTTTGATTGACCGCCTGTGATGTTGTTTTACATTACAGGCGGTGCACCACAAGCAATTCCTGGAACCCCCTGTGTAGAGGCTAACTGGACCGCCTGTATAGAGGTTTACTGTAGTAGTGTTTTATGATGTGATTAACAATGATGCCATAAAATCTAATCTGTGGTATTTCCTCGTTTGAGGAAGTACTTTTCGGTAATAACTGGGTTTATTACTAAAAGTTGGCTCTACTAATAATAATAAATACTTGACTAAATTAAAAGCAACTGCTTGACTCCAACCCCATATACAGCTAGTCCACTTTAGCCAAACGAGACATTTGCTGAGTACGTTGATGTGTACTCACCCTTGCTTTACACAACACCCCACCCCAGGCTGTCCCCACTGTACTCAGTACTCAGGAGGTGACGCTGGCAACATGGAAGATTTCGAGGAGTTTTAGGACTACAAAGAGTTCTAGTTCTTTCTTAGTGGCAAACCACCCAGTCAGCTGCCTTTGTAGGCTTAGCATCTACGTTTCGTAATTTCGCACTTTGATAATTTATGTTGAACTATGGTTATGTATTAGACTCTATGGATGTCTTGGACATCTTGATGTAATAAAGTACCTTTCTGCTATTTATTTCAAGCATTGTGTGATGATGTCCAATTATGTAATCGCTGTGTATGTGAGTTCTGATCCTGGCATGTACATGGTTCGCATTCGGTTTACCTTCCAAAACCGGGTGTGACAACTACTCATGTTGGCTCGTATTTGCTGTTCCATACAACCTTCCGTCAGCTCTTTGCATGAAATATGAATTATTTTCTTATGTCTTGTAATACCTGGTCCAGATCATCCTAGAACAAAGATCGATGTGATGATGATACCCTGATTGAAGAATTGGAAATTTTGTGGGAAGGAGTCGAGGCGTACAATTGTTATAAGAAATGGAAGTTCAACCTGAGAGCTGCGTTTTTGTGGTCTATTCACGATTTTATGGCTTATGATATCTTTGCTGGATGGAGTTGTCATGGGATTCTGACATTTCCGATATGCGTTGAAGACACTTTATGCTTCCGACTGAAGTTTGGTGGAAAGATATGTTACTTCGATTGCCATAGATGTTTTTTTGCCAGAGGATCACCCATTCAGGTTCGATAGGAACACTTTTAAACAAGTTGTTGCATCTCATATCGTTTTTTACTGATTCTTGTTTTGGGTACATGTTAATGCATCTATTTACTTGATTGAAAAACATTTCATGTAGGTGTATGTGCCTTGGATGGCCACTCGATCATAGGGTTATCAGGCCTTGTGTAGGTGGTGGGCTTCCCCTGAGTTTCATGCCATTTTCGAAAGGAACATGGGAAACTGTGGTACTGAGTCGTTCCACAACTACGATGGTGATGGACATGTACACTTGGCTAAGCGAATGGTATGTCACAGTATGTTGTAACTTCGAATTACATAGAAATGTGTCATTCTAACTTGTATGTACAGGAAGTCAAATCTGCCTGTACGCCTACGAATGTGGAGGTGTATATGTAAGGACATAGGGGTTCTGATCCATAGAATCCTGATGTTTTATGCACTCAGACAACCACCGACCGTCTAGTGAGTTTTTGGTACTCTATTATGTGTTTGTGCATCAACTTGGTAATGCACTTATATTTGGTATGTTTGCCTCCAGGCTTTGTATGGGCAGGCGCTGGCCATGGTCAGGACTACGATTGGAGGAACCAGCTAATCGACCCTCAGGCAGCATAAGCTAGTGCAGGAGGACAAGCCCATGGACAATGAGAGTATTTGATTTGAATTTCAAAATTGTTCTCATATGCTTGTGATTGAACCAAGTCCATGGTTTACTCTACTAAGTGCATGGTTCACTCTTGTAAGTTGGGTATTTTTGATTCCACGATTGATTCTAGGG